>NC_138553.1:65540943-66140943 GCF_964273705.1 Natrix helvetica | reverse complement strand
ATTACTTATAAAAGTGAAAATTATAAATTTACTTATTCTTACAATTTATCATTGTACATAAGAAAACTGTTTCTTCCAAGAGTTTAAGATGGCCTTCTTATCTGATATTTGTCCTCTTTACTTTTGCATATTCACAATAGCATATAGAAACATTGAAAGATATAGCTCAGCCAAGGTATTTTATAAAAATTTAAACCTGGGACTTTCTGGTTTTAGCAGTTCATATTAACTGCTATCCTACTTGACTCTTTCTTATATTGGCAGTCCTTGATTTACGACCATTGGATTAACAATCATTTGAAGTTATAACGCTCCTGAAAAAAAGTACCATATTTTTCGTTCCATAAGATGCACTGGACCATAAGATGCACCTAGATTTCAAGTTGGAAACAAAGAAAAATATATGAATATGAAGCGCTGTCTCACTGTGAATATGGAACACCGAATATGGAGCAGCAGGGTAGGGAGGGCAGGAGGAGGAGCCAGAGAGGACCACAGATAGGTGTCCTCTCATGTGCCAGGTCTGTCTATTGAGTCCTGAACTCTGGTGGCGTTCAGCACTGTAAAAGGACCCCGCTACTGCAGCCCGGCTAGATATTTGCTGCATAAGACACACAAACATTACCACCCACTTTTTTTGGGGGGGGAAATATGTCATATGGAGTGAAAAATGTGGTAATTTACAATTGGTCCTTTGCACTAAAAGCAAACTTTGCAGCATCCCCTGGTTATGTGATCAAAACCTAGGCCCTTGGCACTTGGCATGTATTTGCGATGGTTTCAGCATCCTGAGGTCTTGTGATCACGATTTCCAATCCTCCCAGGGGGCTTACAACAAGCAAAGTAAATGGGAAAACCTGGGTTCCCTTGATGGCTACATAATTTGTTTAATGACTGTGACAAAAAGATTGTAAAATCAAGCACAACTCACAATGATTCTATTGCCTAGCGACAAAAGTTGTGGTTCCAATGATGGTCCTAAATTGAGGACCAACTGCCTGTCTGTCCCAGATTAAAAGTCCTATGTTTCTATTAAGATACAATAGATAATTTATATTAAGATACAAAAGATTTTAAAGCTATCTGGTACATTTAGAAAAGAATATTTTTTTGATTTTCTTCCCCACAAGCTTAACTTATCCTATTCTTTTTTTCCCCCCCTAGATGTACATCCAGACAACAACTCTTACAGTGTCCTTAAGTTTAAGTGCTTCTGTCTCTTTGGGCATGCTCTACCTCCCCAAGGTTTATATTATCATTTTTCATCCAGAACAAAATGTGCAAAAAAGAAAGAGGAGTTTCAAGGCTGTTGTCACTGCAGCCACAATGCAAAGCAAGCTGATCCAAAAGGGAAATGACAGACCAAATGGCGAGGTCAAAACGGAACTTTGTGAAAGTCTTGAAACCAACAGTAAGTCATCAGTAGACTTAACCATGGTCAAGAGTGGCAGCATTTCCTAATAGATGTACGTTCACAGGAATGTTTCATAAATTAATATTTTTTCCTATCTTGGCTTGCCATGCATGAACCAGACGTGTGTCAAAATTCATGTGGTCATTTTGTTTAAGAAGGTTTGAACAAAACAAATGTGTCCATGAACTGATCTATTTAATATGTGCACATTATTTGTTACATAATTTAGCTTTGAGTAGCCGGGGTAGGCTTAAGATTTCAACATTACATTAATTAATTAAATAAGTAGTCCCTTGTTAGCAACCACCTCATTTAGCAACCGATACAATGAATTGGTGACTCAGTGGCTAAGATGCTGAGCTTGTTAAGGTCAGCAGCTCGGTGGTTCGAATGCCCAGCATCGTGTAACGGAGTGAGCTCCCGTTACTTGTTCCAGGTTCTGCCAACATACCAATTTGAAAGCATGTAAAAATGCAAGTAGAAAAATAGGAACCACCTTTGGTGGGAAGGTAACAGCGTTCCATGTGCCTTGGGCATTTAGTCATGCCAGCCACATGACCAATGAGACAGCGGTGGCTCTTCAGCTTTGAAAAGGAGATGAGCACCACCCACTAGAGTCGGGAACAACTAGGACATATGTGTGAGGGGAACCTTTACCTTTACAATGAACAGTAAAAACAACCAATCCTCATATGTAAGACCTTTGCAGGCCTGTAAAGCAAAGGAAAGCTGAAGTAAGATCATTAGCACAGTTATGGTTTCACTTAGCAGCCACTTTGTTTAGTGAATGAATTGCCTGTTGCTAAATGAGAACTCTATGTACTATCCATATAAATAACTATAGCACCCATATAAATATATTGCCATATTGTTAAAGGTTATATTATTAATATATCTAATAATGGAAATTTGAAATTAATACTGTATCCAGATAAATATCCATTCACTTTTTAAAGTTTCTGATAACCTTCAGTCTATTATCTTCCAAATAGTTCTTCTTTCATCTTATCAGATTTAAGGGATGCCATGGATAAAACTAGGTGTAGAGAGAGATTTCACGTTGGTTTGATTTTCCTAGTGACAAAGAGAAGCTTTTATAAAGTAAAAGGATTTATCAATTGGGTAAAGGCAATTCTACTTATAATATATTACCATGGTGTGCATGGAATCATTTGATATGCAAATCAAAAGCCTTGTCTACAATTTACATGGGAATGATAACATTCAATTTACAAATCAGAAGATTTTTATACTGATAATTGACTAGAAATTGGATATAGCAAATCGAGTTTGATAGCTTTAAAAGAATAACTTGCTTATATTATTCATCTTCATTTACATATTTATTATACCAGCAACCATGCAAATACAAAAAAGGAATATAGGACGTTGCCCTTGAATTTTGACACATCTCTAAATAATGTTTTCCTGTAGTCTAATGATTGCATCAAATGGCAGCATGTTGTCATGGCATGTTATACTAAATTTATGCTCCTGTTATTTGTTTATATATTGCTATATAATTAGAAGGGAAATAGATTTTAGCAAAGTTGACAAACCCAAGGAAAAAATGAATTTCCTTATTAATACAGAAATCTCAATTTTGTGTTTTCCTTGCTCATACTAGAAGTTTTTGCAACATGTTTATTGAAACCATTCCAGGATGTAGAGACAATTTTCATTTAGTCTGTTAAAAGATTTTGAACCAGAAATTATAGATTACCGTATTTTGGGGAGTATAAAACATACCTTTCCCCCCCCCTAAAAGAAAGTGAAAATTTGGGTGCTTCTTATACACTGAATGTAGCCCCACCCACCCACCGGTCCCCATCCGTTGGCCTCTGCCTCCCAGCAATTTACCTCCTTACGGCAAACGGATAAAATGGGCTTGCGGAGGTGACAATAGGCTATGGCAACCCCTGCAGCCTGAAACAGCTGATCATCAGAAGGCTCGTGCTTAAAATGAAATTGAAAGTGAAACTGGCTGTTTGCTGCAAGGATGCAAATTGCTGGGAAGCAGAGGCAGATTTTTTTTCTTCTAATCAGGTTAAGCTGAAACAGACTGTTTGCTGCAATTAGGTAAGTCAGTAACTATAAATGCCTATAGAATGTTCAAATGATTAGACTTATTTTTTAAAGACTGCTTTATTATTGTTCTAGACAACTTAACAAAATGAAGAAGCTTTTAAAAATAAATGCTTTATCTGCAGAGACCCGGTGCTATTGTATCTTCTTTTAAATACCAGAGAACAATGTATACTTCCAGAAAGCCACACCAATTTTAGCGGCATCTGTACAAGTATAGTCTGAAATGTAACCAAACAAACAGTGTATATCTTCTGTACTGTTTGCTGTTTGCTGGAAAGAGGCAAATTGCTGGGAGGCAGATTTTCCCCCCTTGTTTTCCTCCCCAAAAGCTAGGTGTGTCTTATACTTTGGAGCATCTTATACTCCAAAAAATACGTTATGTGAATATTTGTTCCATTTCTTGGACTTTGTGTCAAGTCTGAGTTCTTACAACTGTCTTAACTTCCAAAAGTGATAAAACATACATTAAAAAAAATACCAATAGCAGGGTCTCTTCAACATACTTCCTCCAAGTTATTGAGCTGTCTTGATCAAATGGTGGCACTCAGAATTTTCACCACATTTTCAACAGATAGCCTTCTTTTTCCCCCCAAATAGTTTGTGGAAACTTTTTAGACATACAGTTACCATGGAATGTCTTTGAAATCATTTTAAAAACTATCTATAATAGTACCTAGATTACTTTAAAGAAAATATTCCTTATTGCTAACAGTTAGTGACCCTTAGCTCTTAAATTACTTTCCCAGTCACAGTTATGACACATTAATTTTAGTACAAGGACATCATTTCAGAATATGTCTCTGTTGCAGAGAAAAGAAGCAAGGCCTGATCCTGAAGCATACTATTTCACTGAGACTTCACTTACAAGTATGTAGCTTGTAATTTACTTGAACCAATAACAACAATAACAATCACAAGATATATTTCCTCAATAGAGTATGCTTTGAAATTAGTTTTAAGACTCTTAACTTTTCTTCCACAAAATAATTATTCAGGATTAAGGATTAAATTGTCTCCAGTCTTCTTTCCTATTACTTTATACATCTATAATGACTATATTATATAACTATTGTTATTGTCATTTTTCAGGGTGCTGCCCTAGAATATCAACCAGCTCTGATCACATATAACATACAACTGTAAGGCATGACTATATCAATTAGCTGTGGCTGACAATGAGCCAATTCAGGGGTGGGCTTCAAAAATTTAAGCAGCGGGTTCGCTATCTGGTTGCTGGGTATATGTGGCCATGGTAGACATGGTCTAGTCGGCCTCCTGCACCAAGGCGGGGCCCCCATTTTAGCCTGCCCCAGGCTCCAAAGGCTTTCCTAGAGCCTCTGGGAGGCAAAAACTGCCTCCCTCGGACTCGGGAGGTCCTCTGGAGGCTGAAAACAGGCCTGTTCCTGTTTTCCAGGAGGCCCATTTTCCCACTCCCCAAACCTACGCACAAGCTCTGCACTTACGTCACATCCAAAATGGACCAAGTGGAAACTCCCGGGAGGGTAGGGAGGGACAGGGTGGGAGGGGCCAGCTGGGGTCGAATTTGAGGTTCTCCGAACTGGTCATAATGTTAGCTACAGGTTCTCCTGAACCCAGGCAAACCTGTAGCAGCCCACCCATGAGCCAATTATGTCAGATCTTTCCTTATGGACATATTTTTGAAGTGTCTATGGGCTAGAAATTTACACTTGATGCCATTCTTCTTAGTATTAAGCCTATCATGATTCCAAGCATGGGATCAGTACTGTAATCAATATGCCATCAATAGTATATCTAAATATTCATATGTCTTCTAAAAGTTTTTAAAGCTGAACTGTGAAAGAGCAACTAGAGAAAGTTGTTGCCTTCATTCTCTATTTGTAATCATGGATGGGATATTGGTCTGGTCAATTAGAATATCATGCAAAAGTTCATTTATTTCAGTAATACAACTTAAAAGGTGAAACTAATATATGAGATAGACTCACCACATGCAAAGCAAGATAGTTCAAGCTGTGATTTGTCATAATTGTGATGATTATGGCTTATAGCTCATAAAAAACCCAAATCCACAATATCAGAAAATTAGAATATTGTGAAAAGGTGCACTATTCTAGGCTCAAAGTGTCCCACTCTAATCAGCTAATTAAGCCATAACACCTGCAAAGGGTTTCTGAGCCTTTAAATGGTCTCTCAGTCTGGTTCAGTAGGAATCACAATCATGGGAAAGACTGCTGACCTGACAGTTGGGCAGAAAACCATCATTGACACCCTCCATAAGGAGGGAAAGCCTCAAAAGGTAATTGCAAAAGAAGATGGATGTTCCCAAAGTGCTGTATTAAAGCACATTAATAAAAGGTTATGTGGAAGGGGAAAGTGTGGAAGAAAAAAGTACACAAGCAGCAGGGATGACCGCAGCCTGGAGAGGATTGGCAGAAAAAGGCCATTCAAAAGTGTTGGGACTTTCACAAGGAGTGGACTGAGGCTGGAGTCAGTGCATCAAGAGCTACCACACACAGACGGATTCTGGACATGGGCTTCAAACGTCATATTCCTCTTGTCAAGCCGCTCCTGAACAATAAACAACGTCAGAAGCATCTTACCTGGGCTAAAGAAAAACAAACCTGGTTTGTTGCTCAGTGGTCTAAAGTCCTCTTTTCTGATGAGAGCAACTTTTGCATCTCATTTGGAAACCAAGGACCCAGAGTATGGAGGAAGAACGGAGAGGCACACACTGCAAGATGCTTGAAGTCCAGTGTGAAGTTTCCACAGTCTGTGTTGATTTGGGGAGCCATGTCATCTGCTGGTGTTGGTCCACTGTGCTTCATTAAGTCCAGGGTCAACGCAGCCGTCTACCAGGAGATTTTGGAGAACTTCATGCTTCCTTCCACAGATGAGCTTTATGGGGATGCTCACTTCATTTTCCAGCAGGACTTGGCACCAGCCCACACTGCCAAAAGCACCAAAACCTGGTTCAATGACCGTGGGATTACTGTACTTGATTGGCCAGCAAACTCGCCTGACCTGAACCCCATAGAGAATCTATGGGGCATTGCCAAGAGAAAGATGAGAGATGTGAGACCGAACAATGCAGAAGAGCTGAAGGCCACTATTGAAGCATCCTGGTCTTCTATAACACATCAGCAGTGCCACGTCGCATTGAGGCAGTGCTGATAGCTTCCATGCCACGTCGCATTGAGGCAGTAATTGCTGCAAAAGGGGCCCAAACGAAGTACTGAGTACATATGCATGCTTATACTTTTCAGAGGTCCGATATTGTTCTATGTACAATCCTTGTTTTATTGATTGCATGTAATATTCTAATTTTCTGAGGTTGTGGATTTGGGGTTTTCATGAGCTGTACGCCATAATCATCACAATTATGACAAATCATGGCTTGAACTATCTTGCTTTGCATGTAATGAGTCTACCTCATACATTAGTTTCACCTTTTAAGTTGCATTACTGAAATAAATGAACTTTTGCACGATATTCTAATTTTTCGAGTTTCACCTGTATGGATAGTCAACTCTATATAAATGCATGTCATTATGTAAGGATATATATAATTCACTTTATCTAAACTAGTTATGCTTCCTCTTAGGAAAATAAGAAGGTATTTCTTTTAATACATGCCACTTATTGGAATTTTCGTTGTAAATGCTTGACAGAAATACAGAAACAGCAACTATTTAAGGAGTCAAAATCTATGTATTTCCACAGTTTTATTTAGATTTATTCAAAACTGGTCTTTAAAAGCCTGTTCCTTGGGTTTGTTATGCCAAATTTACAAGATCTATGCTTTCTGTGTGTATTTCATATTGCAACTCACAGGCTTGAAACTGAAATATTACCCCTTGGGGTTGTAAAATCCCAAAATTAGGAAGTTAATTATGGTAAATTGTGGGTGATACCTAAGAGAATATTAATGGAATCAAGACATAAGTGGAAATCTGAGAATACTGGTTATTTTGTTATTTTATTTTTAAATCCTAAAATGCGGTTCACAAGAATATAGATAAATTTTCTATGTAAATTCCACTGTCAATGTAGGCTTCTTATTCAGCTAAGGAGGCTGTTATAAGCATTTTTAACACCATGATATAGTTATGCTCCTGGTAGCCAAAAGTCATAAAATGTGTATTCCATAAATTGGAGGCTGTGGTATACCATGGCCAAAAGTATAAATTCTAGGATTAAAATAAGATTTTAATGTCCCCTGGGGGGGGGGGTGTGCCAAGGTCTATTCTGGAGAAGACCTTGCTTTGTAGAATTTAAATGAAGCTCTTTTACAGAATGGATGAAAACAGGAGCTTTTTGGAAAATACTAATTCAGCCTAGACTTTATGGAGAAAGTTAGAATGTAACTCTTCTTTTTAACATGTCGTTAGGCATGTATGTATGTATGTATGTATGTATGTATGTATGTAAATACAAAAGAAATACAAAGGAAATACAAATAGGTTTCTCCTTATAAACACATTCTATTTATAAAATGCATATATTCTTAAGGAAACAGTATCACACCATGTTGCATGAATTTCAGTTTTGATGAAATCGTGCCTATTAATAAGAATGTTTGTTATTGTATGTTTATAACTAATCTAACACTCATTTTCATTGGTGGTATTATTGTACCTTGCCTTCTTAGAGAAATAGAAGCAGGAGTAGGCTTCAAATATTTCGGCAACGGCTTCTCTGCCTGGTAGCTGGGTGGGTGTGGCCATAGTGGGTGGGGCCTAGTCACCTCCTGCACCATGGCGGTGTGTATATAATTTTTGCCTTCCCCAAGGTCCAGAGGCTTTCCTTGAGCCTCTGGGAGGGCAAAAATTGCAACCCCCAGGCTCCAGGGGTCTTCCAGGAGAGCTGTTTTTTTCCTCTCCTGGAGCCTCTGCACAGGCCCTGAACTTAAATTCAAAATGGCCCAGAACCGGCTATAATATTAGCTACAGTTTCTTCTGAACCCGGGTGAACCTGAAGCAGCCCACCCCTGAATAGAAGCTACTAAAGTTGGGATTGTTTCCTCAGACCTTATGGATGGGGAATTCTGGAAATTGAAATCCACCTATATTTAAATCACCAAACTTGAGAGACGGTGACTTAAAAGCTTAAAGCTACCGATTCCTCCTTCCCTTCTTCTCGTCTCCCTTATAACTCAAATTGGTATCTAAATCAGATTGTTTCACCCTGTTGCACTGCAGAGATGCATGAAATTTGTGTTCGGTTCATAAGTTATGGGTTTGATTGCTTCTTGCCAGATTTAATGCATGTCTACAGAATTATTACATTTTTGTGTTTCTTTAGATGTTGCAGTGTAATTCTTGCCTTATAAAAAATACATTTGAAAATAAATATACTGAAATAGAAAGGCATGGGAAAGTATTGCAAATGAATGTAGAAATGAGATAGAACTGATTTCTGCATGAATCATTCTTGGCTGATTAATTGTATTTTTATGGCATTGTATCACTTTTTCTAGAAGCAGACCATGCCAATAAAATATAGCTGGTTTTCCACAATAAATGAAATAATGTTTGTTATTTTAAAGCCACTCTGCTATTATTATAATGTGGAATATTAATATTCCTAAATTTGATGAAGAGGAAAGTATTAAGAAGAGCCCCCATTTAGCAACAGATAGCAAATTTTAGTTTTACTAAATTATAGGTTATATCAAAAGAAATTGTTCATTTTCTTTGAGGATCTTCATTAAAGCACCTGGAGGGCTTGTAGTATGCAATTTTCTTTGAAATGTAAATGATTAAGCAAAGCCAGATAATTAAACAGAAATATCTTTAATCAATTGAAAGCATAAATCATATAATTTTCTGGAAGGAATAGGCATCAATCTTCTAGCCAGCATGCATCTAAGCTTTGGAGAGGCAGTCACATGTGATTTTGCTTCCTATAATGCAAAGAAATTGCAAATGTCAGTAAAATCTTCCCTATATATCATTTAGTCTAGTCAGTCCCCTAGCTCAACTTTTACATTAATTCACTGTTAAGAGTTATGTTATTCTCACTTTCCTCCCCTGCTCTGATAGAGAAAGAATATGGCACTTAATATTTATATTACATTGTGTGTGCCTGTGTTAAAAGCACTCTGCATATATTATCTCAACCGTTTTTATAAAGACCCAATTTCCTTTTCCAACACAAAACTGTTGACAAAATGACTAAATTAGTAGACCAGTGAAATGCTGTGGACATAATAGATTTCAGTCAGGCATTTTACAAAGCAGACCACAACCTACTTCTTGGTAAGGTAAAAAAAATCTGGGATAGACAGCATCATCACAAGTTGCAGGGCATAAGCAATACCATACGGTTCCTTCTTAGGTCAATATCTAATACCTTCATAAATGACTTAGATGAGGGAATGGAAGGGGAACTCATCAAATTTTCAGATGATACTAAGCTGGCAGGAATAGTCAACATCCCAAATGACAAGCTCAGGATCCAAAAAGATCTTAACAAACTTAAACAATGGGCCCTACCCAACAAAATGAAATTGAATGTGGAGAAAAGGAAGATTTTATACTTAGGCAAGAAAAAACAAGGTGCACTTAGGCAGGAAAAAAACAAAGGTACAAGTACATATTACAATACAATAGCAGAATTGGAAGGGATCTTGGAGGTCTTCTAGTCCAACCCCCTGCCTAGGCAGGAAACCCTATACCGTTTCAGATAAATCCAACATCTTCTTAAAGACTTCCAGTGTTGGGGCTTTCATAACTTCTGGAAGCAACTTGTTCCACTGATTAATTGTTCTAACTGTCAGGAAGTTTCTCCTCAGTGCTAAGTTGCTTCTCTCCTTGATTAGTTTCCACCCATTGCTTCTTGTTCTACCCTCAGGTGCCTTGGAAAATAGTTTGACTCCCTCTTCTTTGTGGCAACCCCTGAGATATTGGATCACTGCTATCATGTCTCCCCTAGTCATTCTTTCTATTAAACTAGACATACCCAGTTCCTGCAACCATTCTTCATATGTTTTAGTCTCCAGTCCCCTAATCATCTTTGTTGCTCTTCTCTGCACTCTTTCTAGAGTCTCCACATCTTTTTTTACATCGTGGCGACCAAAACTGAATGCAGTATTCCAAGTGTGGCCTTACCAAGGCATTATAAAGTTGTATTAACCCTTCATGTGATCTTGATTCTATCCCTCTGTTGATGCAGCCTAGAACTGTGTTGGCTTTTTTGGCAGCTGCTGCACACTGCTGGCTCATATTCGCTCAGATTAGGTGAAACCTGGCTCAAAAAACAGTAACTGTGAGAGGGACCTTGGATTCCTAGTGAATGATCACTTAAATATAAACCAACAAAGCTAATATAATCCCTGGTTGTACAAACAGAGGCATAGAATCAAAGTCATGTGAAGTATTAGTACTGGTTTATAAAACGTTAATAAGACCACACCTGGAATACTGCTAAGATGTTGAGACTTTGGAAAAAGTGCAAAGAAGATCAACTAAACTGATGAAGGCATAGAGACAAAAACATCTGAAGAGCGGTTGCAGGATTTGGGTTTGCCTAGTCTAGAGAAAAAAAGGTCTAGGGGTGACATGATAGTGTTCTAGTATTTGAGGGGCTGCCACAAAGAAAGACCAACTTATTTTCCAAAGCACCAAAGAGGGCAGGACAAGAAACAATGAATGGAAACTAATCAAGGAGAGAAGCAACCTGGAATTAAAGAGAAACTTCCTAAAAGTGAGGACAATTAACCAGTGGAACAGCTTTGCCTTCAGACATTGTGGGTGCTTTATCACTGGAGTTTTTTTAAGAAGAGGCAGGACATTACCATCTGAAATGGTAAAAGGTCTCCTGTTTGAGCAGGGATTGTCCTAGAAGACTTCCAAGGTTCTCTTCTCCTCTCCTTTCTTCTATTCCATTCTCTAATCAAAGGTGGGTTTCTACTGGTTTGCACCGGTTCGGGTGAACCGGTAGTGGTAATTTGGCTTGGTTGCAGAATCGGCAGCAGCCTAGGCTTGCTATACCCATGAACTGGTACCCTGGTCTCCACTGCTGCTGCCGGCATGTTTTTAAAAAAATTAGGTTTACATGGTCTTTGCCATTCGCATACGAATTTACACTGAACTGTGCACGCATGCACAGCTATCACAGGTAGGAACCCACCCCTGTCTCTCATCCATATGAAGTTATAACACATTAGAAAAGACTATCCTAGTGTGAGCAAATTTGTTATCTTTTCATTCTCTTCCGAGCTCATTGCTTAGCATAGAAGCTTTACAATGCATGCCTGTTTTGTAACTAAAAGAGCCTAGCAACAAGAGAAGACATTGTTCAATATCAATTTTATGTATCTGTTCCTTTTGAATTAGGAAAAAAGGAAGGAAGGAAGGAGGAAGGAAAACCTAGCGGTCTATAATGTACCAGTGTTAAAAATTGGTCCCTAGAATATAATTACCATCTTAATTGTGAGTCAGATCACAGTTAATGACAGCAATTTGAAATGCTTGAATAGCAAAAAGGGGAAACAAAGAAGCAAAAACGACACCAATAAAACCACTCTAAATGTCTAGGAATGTATCCATAAGGTCACCAGAAGTCAAGACTGACTTGAGGGCACCCAAATATCTAGGATTTCCCTGGAGAACCCTCATATCTGTTTTGGGACATGAGGCTGAAAGTATCTGGAAGCTTTATTTATAACAGTTGGACTGCTAATTTGTGTATGATTATATATAATCATACACAAATATCATTATCTAAATTTTGGAAGAAATGCCCTGGTTGTCAGTTGTTTCTTGGCTCAATTCAGAGTGTTGGCCACATGTTAGGACCTCTGTACAATATACTATGCAGTTTGAATACCTAAATACTCCTTGCTGCAAAGTTGGGTGGTAAATAAAATCTGAAATTGTAGCTTTATAGGGCAGACCACTATTTCTTTGGGTCCATTTATTAGGAATCCAGAGTTGATCTCCTGTGACATTTCCAAAGATGTTCATAGAGTTTCTATTGAGTTGCCATTGGATCCCACTTATTTTTTTTCCAATGAAGATTCAAAACATTCCTTTTAGTTAGTCATTTCAATTGCAGCTATGCTGCAAAATCTTTTTCTCATTTTCTTAGCAGCAGGAACAATGAGCTCCATGGAATACATAGAAATCATTGTTGTTACTCTATTGTTATTTTAAAGATTGGCTTCTTCTTTTCACGGTTTAGTAATTTCATCGCTTGTTTTTGAATTGTTATGCACTGCCTCCGTAATTTTCAGCACAAAGGAAGTATAGAAATACCAATAAATAAATAAATTTAGGCTTGTAATGTCACTATAGCTTTTTTTTTTTTTTTTACTTTAGCTTGGAGTTCAATACAGTTGGCCCAAACTGCCAGGATATCTTCCAGCACATTGTTTTAAGATCAATTGAATCTACTTCCTACTATTAACTAACTGTTTCTTTCATATTGATATTTTCATGATATTGTATTCCTATCTCCTAATGGAAAAACTCTAATAATATTTGCTATGGGATGATTGTTGGCTGCAGATCATCTATAAGATTAGAATTGTGGTTGCTGTTTTTCAAGGTCAACTCATGCATACATTTATCAGGGAATAGTTTATTAGTCATATTTATTACTAATATTGTAGTGCTTCTAATATGAGGATAAACAGAGATTATTCTAATATTTTCTGTCCTACTTTGTTACACTACTCTAGAAAGTGGAAGGCAATGTTAAGTTAAATTGCAAGTTCCAAAATACTGGTATATATATTTTTTTCAATAATAGATTTAAAGCAATGTTTCTGTGGTTGGATCAAATTCTGACCTTCCACATCAAAATTTGTTACAACAAATTTATCTATATGACTTTTTAAAGGACACATTGTAAACTGGCATATATTCAGCAAGTAGATTTTCCTAATCGTTGTTTATTTGTTCATATTATCAATTCACCGACTTTTCTACCCATCCAACCCATTAGCCTTTTCTCTTTTGATATCATCTCTTTGAGTATAATATCCGACCTGCTGATATTGTGCAACTAAAATGTATGTTTTATACATTTTATATTTTCCTTGCAAACTAAACTGGTATAGAGTGAATATTCAAGGTACAATTATTGAGATGCACATGACATGGGAGCAAAACCTTACTTTAAAATGGGTGCCACTTCCAAAAACCAACTTTTCATTAATATAGGGCAATCTCAGAACATACAGTAATATCTTCAAGTGCTCTGCCATAGAAAACAATTGGAAAGCGGGCCATAAAAATAACAAAGGTGCATACTGACTACTATCAACCACCCAACTCCCAGATATTTGATAAAAACAATACTTTTTTTCATAGTAATTAAAATATTTTAATGCCTTTCTGCAGTTAAACGTGCCTACCTTACAAACAACCACAGAAATGAAGCCAGCAAAGAAATAAACAACATTAGTGGATTCACTATAATCTCACCTAAGAACAGGATAAAAACAGCACAAATCTTCTTTTCTGCCATAATTGTTAGCAATTTTGCCTTTGCAGTCTAAAACCTCATCAGGATAGCCATACCTGTAAAGTGCATGTACGCTGCATAGCACACAGCTTTTTTTTCATTTGAAAACAAAATAATAAACAATAAAGATCCCTCAAGAGCTAGATTAGATTAGAGCACAAGTGCTTCATTGCCCAAGAGAAAGAATTTAAAGAAAACAGTAAGCTTGCTTGCATGGCAAATGGCAGGTCCCCCCCCCCCACTCCCACCTCCCCCAAAATGCTCAAAGTTGTTTTCAATCTGTAAACTTGGGCTCAAATGATGCTTCATCCTTTCATCTCCTTCATCTTTTCAGTTAATTGAATGAATGGCAGACGGTACAGAACCAGGGTTTGCTGTTCTGTGGCTTTAAAACACTTTTTATAGAGCCAAGGTGGTGCAGTAGTTAGAGTACAGTACGGCAGGCTACTTCAGCTGACTCCTAGCTGCAGTTCAGCAGTTCAAATCTCACCAGGCTCAAGATTGATTCAGCCTTCCATCCTTCCGAGGTGGCTAAAATGAGGACCCAGATAATTGGGGGGCAATAGGCTGACTCTATAAACTGCTTAGAGAGGGCTGTAAAAGCACTATGAAAGTGGTATATAAGTCTAAGTGCTATTGTTATTTTTACTCTTTGAAACCTAAGCATCACATAGTGATACATACATCTCATGCATTTGTTGGACCTCAGGAACGGAGGATTATCTACATCTTGAAGAGGCACTCAGCTAAAATCAAATGAAAAAGACCAAAATAACAAAGACCGTTTAGTTTACCAGATCAGATAAAATTGAGACTTCTGAGAGACTCACCACCAATTTTGTGGTACCCGTTGCTTTTGCTAATGTTATGGTCATTTGTATGATGCTCATTGATATGGATAGAAAGACATTTTGTGCAGGTTGTAGGGTTCATCCTCCAAGGTCTGTGTTTTTCTCATAGAAATAGAATATTGTTCTGATCTAGGCTTCCCAAGAACATGAAGCAAACTTCTGGTCCTTAATCCAGCAAAGTGTTTCAAAGAAGGATTTACAGTCACAGACCTTATCTGGCTTGGAAGGCTGATAGGCCGATATCTGCAAAACTTGGCAAGGAGTCTCGGAGAGTCACAAACCAATTAAGCGAACTACCCAAATTGTCTCTTGCAATTTCCCCTCCCCTTTCACTCCTTTTTTATTTCCTCTGGGGGGGGGCAATTTACTCTCCGCCTTACTCCCAAGTTGACTCCTGTTCTTTTGCTGTTCCCTTCATCTGGCAATTCTACGCATGCGCACACTGGGAACAGGCTCCAGCTGTTCATCTGCCTCACTGAACTGACTCTGAAGACAGCTGATAACTGGCATATGGCTCTGGCTCCCTCTCTGCTTCTGACACAGAGCCTTCATCAGAGCTTTCCCCAGACTCCAGGACTGGCCCATGATTCTCCCCAACCTCCTCACTGTCCGAATCTGCTTCCAACTCCACTGGCGGGCCACAACAAATATATTCTCTAAATAGTTAATGCAGATTGTTAACACACAAAAGGTGTGTCACAATCGTTACTGCATAAACTGTTGGCATTCAGCCAAATTAATTTGGTTAGCAACCAGACTTGGGATGAACATTTTAAGCAACAACCCAAGGGCCAGTCCCTATAAAAGAACTTGGGTTGGTATTCAGATACAGCTCTGATTTAATCCCACCAGAAAAAAAACTTGTAGCTATCTTTTATCTCAAATCAAAGTTGGGTGTAATTTGTGTTTCTTGATCCTGTTGTTGCATCATCATAGATTTGGTATCAATGAAGAACTCCTTCCATTATACCATTCTTCTGCTTATGCATTGAAATCGCAATTGTAAAAGCATATTTGCATAAAAGCATACTCTACTTAAGCTCTCTGTCAGTTGGGGAGAAATATTCCCATACATATTTCTTTAATCCTTTTATAATATCTGTGAAAATTGCAATGGTTCAGAAGACATACACAACTTAATGCAGGCAATCCTAATAATTGCAACTGGGACATGAATTTCTATTGCTGAACAATATGCTTGCAAAATGCAATGCTTAGTGACTGTAGTTCAGGCAGTTCCCGGTTACCATCATTAAGGTCATTAAGTGAGGACCTCATAAAATCACATCTTCTGACTTCTTTTTTTTTTATTGTCCAAATTTTATTGATTTTAAAAATTTTACAGGGAAAAAGGGGTTAAAAGGTTATAGAACATTTTGACAGCTACATCGTGCGGGGGGGGGGGAGAAGCCCCCCCAGGTCTCACAACTTTTACCAAAAAAAATAGAAAATTATCAACATTTACATACATCTTAGCAGTTTTAAATTTAACACAAAATCATCAGTATGTTTCAATCATTTTGCTTTTTATCACTTCCATAAAGGTACATTGTAACAACATTTGCAATAATGTTTCAAATCACTTTTGTGATCTGAGTCTTCTAGTTGACACATCCTCCACATCTTCTGACTTCTTGTCAACTTCCTCATCAACCAATCTTCCTTGTGAGAAGCCAGCAAGAAAGCTTGCAAATAGTGGTCATGTGATCTTGGTATGCTGTGACAGTTGAAAATCTGGGTTTGTTGCCGACCATTAAGATTATAGTCATGTGACTGTTGGAGGAACTTCACTGATAAGACATAAATACCATTCATTAAACACTATCATAGGTCTGAATGGTAGCTGAATAAGTAGTTGTTAAACAAGGGTCACCTGTATACATATTCGCATGAATGTTTCATTATTTAAAATTATTACAGAATTGTTCTTTAGAAATGGAAAGAATGCATACTTTAATCTTCTCCACCAAGCAGGGCGCATGCCTACTTTTAGTTCAGAGTTAACCTTACACAGAATGAGCAACATCCAGTGGCAAAAATTAATGTTGAACAGTGGGCCAGAGTGCACCATCTGGGCTCTAATTTCAACATAATTACGATACCCTTGGCAAATCAGCTGTCTTAATCTAATCTACAATGCAATTTAATTATTTTAATCTACAATACAATTAAAGCCTATTTTTTTTTTCATGGTTAGCCACTCGAGAGAGGAACACATGATTCTCTAAAAAGATTTTTCTTGCTCCAGGACCTACACATTCAAAGTCTGTCCCTTCACAGCTATTACTTTTACCAGCCAGGATATAATCCCAAGAGTTACTTCAGTTTTTTAACCTTTTCTCACACATTCCCATTCACAGGGGCCATTTACTTCAATGGATTAAAAGAAAATGAGGGGGGGGGGAACAGAAATATTGACAGGGGAGTCACCAAGGAAAAGATTGGGGTTTATGTCTCTGGGTTTAAGAACAATCTGCTCGTAGCATGAATACATCATAGAATTGCATGCATATGAATGGATCAGATGGTGCTAATGAATCTTATCAAATGCTTGGGAGTTGGATTCTGAATTTTTTTTTTTCCCACCAGGCTAGGTAACATCTTTAGTGGATGATGATGTTACCTAGGCTGGTAATGAAAAATTCAGAAACCAGCCCACGAAGCCCAGAGAACAAATTCCACCCTCTTCCTACACCTGAGCTAGAGATATTCACCACTATTGCAAATCTATCAAATTTACAGAGCATCAATAGCAGCTGTAAGAGTAATGTAAAATAAACCCTTTCAATTATTCAGTGATTGACCTAATTCTGCATTGGGGCAACATCTCCATGCCTATTAATATGATTAGCTGTATTTAATTACAAATATTTTTTTCAAGTTGTCCCAGTATCTCAAATCAGCCCAGATAATTTCTAAGAATATTAAGCTGCTTCAATACAGGTCCCTCCCTCTCTTTCCCTAACCATAATTTAAAAATTCCTTTATTCAATTAGCTGATTTGGATTTGTTTTTCCTTTGCAGCTTCCTCCACCAAGACGACCTACGTCAGCTATAGCAATCATGCAAACTGAATGGTGAAACCAATCATACCTGAAGACTCACAATATGTGAACTGAAGAACAACGTTGACCATCACATCATGAGAATTCAGCCTCTGAAATGTCTCTAGAAAACAGACTAAGCTGTAAAAGGACAAAGATTGACCATGTGGCCATAGCAGGAGGCATGGGTGGGTTGGGGGGGAAATGGCCCAGAATTATATATTATGATTGCCTGTCAAATGTCTGAACTGTTTACTCATGAAAAAAGGTGAATCACAAAAGGAAAACAAAATGTTAGCTTGTGAAAAAAAAATCTGTTGAAATAAAACCATGTCTGATGTTATACTTGTAAGTACTTTTTTGTGATTGTGAGAAACTCCATTCCTGTTCCACACTTGTTCAACTTGTATAAGAAGATGAAGTTTGTTTCTTGTGATGGCTGACTGAACTGAAACCCTGCGTTGTGCTAATGATAAATGCAATGGTTGACGCATGCACATTTTTATACTAAATAATTTATTTCTATTAATAAAGGAATGTTTTGCAAATGTTGAGACTTGTTTCGTTGCCATTTTGAGGGATGTGCTGAAATGAGGGCTTTTATTCTGGACAAGCAATAAAAATTATGTTGCACACCAAGAACCTTAACTTAAGACAGGGGTATCAAACTCAAGGCTCGTGTGCTGGATCTGGGCCAGAGGTGGGTTGCTACCAGTTCACACCAGTTCCGGCAAACTGGTAGTGGAAATTGGGTAGTGGAAGGCGTGTGCAAAGTGAACTGGCAGTAACGCTGATCTGGATCACGGGGTACTTAAATCTGGACCATGGGGCTGACCTAGAAATAACAAAAGACTGGCCCATGGTGCCTTTGGTGGCCAAAACAGGGCATGGGGGATGTATGCCCCCGTACCCCATTTTCAGCCTCTGCAGCACTGTAGCACTCTGCAAGAGGCCATCCAGGCTGAAAATGGGGTGCAGGAAGCTGTGTGTGCCTCCCTATGCCTCGCTTTGGCTGGCAGGATGCTGCAGGAGGCATTCGTTCCATTACCACCACCCCCGCCGGCCCGCGAAGGAGATCTACAATGCTGATTCAGCCCTCAGAGAAATCCAGTTTGACACCCCTGACAGAGATTGGGAAAATGTTATTTTAGGCACACTATGGATAATAATGATAGAATATCTGTATCAGGCAGGCCCATTTGATTTCATATTGCAGATTCAAAGTTCACAGAGGGCATGATTCAATTCAGATTTGTGTTTTCACATTTGTGGCCAAACCGATTTAATTTCTGCCACTTTAAGATTTGATTTGGAAAAAAAAAAAGTTTTATCTATAGGCTTTCCTGTAATAGGGAAATATAAAAAAAGCATGACCTTTTTTTTTTGCAGAATAGGATGAAAATAGCATGGCTGATAGACTTTTTCAGAGAACATTAACTGTGCTAAAGTTCAAGTTCACAGCAATATATTTTTGAAATATTCCCCTGTGCCTATTTTAAGGCAGAGACAGCGGATTGAGGAACAGACAGCATAGCAGCCTGCTCATTGCTCAGAGTTCACTGACCTTAAAGTGTCTTTTTACTGCAACTTAAAAATGATAAAAAAAAACATCAAAAAGTATTTGAGAAGTCAGAGAGTTTTTTTTTTTTTTTTTTTTTTTTTTTGCAATTTCGTTTTTTTTCCTGGTGGATATGGATAAATACCAGACTTGTCATGTCCACTGCCCTGAGATTATTTTTTTTTCCTTTCTTTCTTGAGTCACTGGATTTTCTGGAATATCAGAAAGTTGATGTCAGGTTGGAAAAGTGTGCTCCTCCTCAATTAGACCATTTCTTCAACCATTTGTTGATCAGAACACACTGGAAAAACTCACCTGCTTTTTGCCAGAATTCAGACTGTCCTGTCTCTAATGTGTTAGCAATACTATATGATAGATGGTTAATTAGCACTCACATCAGACTACACAGTAAGATGCAATAGCAGGTTACACAACTTTGGTTTCCTTGTCATTCCACATTCTTAAAATGGTGACCATGTGGTCCACTGTGTATCAATGTTAGCTCGATACATACACATTCATCATTGGGACACATAAATCTTTCTCGGGATGCCAAATTTGAAAACAAGTTTGATACAAGAATCTACTAGATTAATCAGTCTTGAGCAACTTTTCAAAGAGGGATGAGTTGAATACTCACTTGTGTTGTGTTGTGTTGGCATATTCATTCCATTTCCAAGAGCTCTTTTGGAAGAAAAAGCAAATTAAGATTTGTTGCTGATTGCTTTACAGAAGTAACAGTATAGAAATGAATAAAGTTGAGACAGTGTGGACCTTATTATTTCAAGAGAGTTCAGTTATATAGAAAGTTTAATGAACTGATTCATTAAAATGATTACAGGACTCAGAAACATTCCCTACAAGGCAGGGGTGGGTTCCTGCCACCATTACTACCGGTTCAGTTCATGATGTGAATTCAAATCAGGAAAAGGAAACCTATAATCCAATTGATATGAGCCCACCAATTCCCTTTTAACAGCTCCTTGATTTTCCTCTGTGCTCCAGATTCAAGATGCGGTTGCCTGCCTTTTTAAAACAGGAGTTTCCATTTCCCTATGTTAAAGTAAAATATACTAGTTTTAATAACAGTTTAAACAAGGGAGACAATGTCACACACCTGTCCAAAAAAAAATTCCAATTCTGCCTACTAAAATACACCCAATGAAGAAGAATGTGTGATATAGCCACTTTGTATCTCTTGATTGTTTGTTTGATTGATTGATTGATTGATTAGCTCTTGGGCCATATCAAAGTACAGAGTTCCAGAAACAGATTATTATTAACATTTCATAAAAGCAATTTAAGATAGAATTGGATAAAACATGATTTAAAATGAAATGGGAATAAAATACAATAATTTGATATATAGATTAAATATGATAAAATTATATTTCGGAATCACCCCTGTAATCTACTCCAATCAGTCTCACATAAGCAGATCTCAATTGAATCATTTTGCTTAAGTACTGTGCTCTGTTAAATGTTATTTTCAGATTCTGGCCACACATAAGGTCAGTTGTTTTAATATTGGGATCCCAATAGGTCATTAATTTGGTATATAGACCAAGGTACCTGTCTCACCTTCTTATACAGGCAACAATCAAATAGGATGTGACCCAGGTCTTTGTGTCAATATTTTCCAATTCCCCATGGCCTGGCTATTAAAAGTTTGCCCATCCCAGATTTAAATATATTCCTTGCAAAAGGTATGAAATTTATATTTTAAAGTAAATGCCAAGAATTTAACAGGGAGCTGCAAACTGGGTTTTTTTCAGCTTCTCTTTCATTATAATTCCCAGTAGCAGAGTACCAAAACCTATCAACATATGTGACATGAGATTGTGAAAGGGAAAATATGTATATGTGCTTATGTACCTGAACCCGAAAGAACACAATGTATTCACAACATATTCATATTCACATAGTCACACACACACACCTGCAAGCACAAACAAACAAACACACATGTCATTTTCTCACTGCACAGCCTCTTCTGCAGGAGTTCTAGCATATGATCAAATTAACTCTAATCATTTAGGAATACAGAATCCTGCCACTTTCTCTAAGAAATATCTGATTTTTCATAAATCTTTGTTTCAAGTCAATATTGGCAAGACTTCATGTTATCACATGCTTTCCCCCCCTATTTTCAGGAAAGTATCACTATTTGGGGGTGGAAAGGAAAGAGCGAAAACTGGGACAGGTAAAAACTGATTCTCAAAGTTCCAGACCAACTGAAAGTTCCTAAAAACAGAAATGACCATTTTTGGATGCTGCTGTGTTTTGTCGTATAGCATTGACTCTTAGCTAATGGATCAGAACATTGGTTTAAATCAGTCAGGATTGTTTTGTTGATGGTTATCATATAATTTAAGACAAGAACATTTTTTTATGCCTGACTGACAAAATGCATTAGTCGAATAAAAAGCAAGAGCTTATCAAGTCTGCATTTTGTAATATCATTGGGGGTTTAATATTTCACTTTCATTAAGATACTATCTACCAACTGCAATTTAGTGAATAAAACAACACACATCTGTTCAAGTTAGTATTATTGTTATTCCATTATAGAATGGAAATGGGAGACAACATTTGTCTCTGAAAATTTTAATTGCATAAGAACAGTTTCACCTTGGTTATATAGTAGATCTCTTTGGTCCAGAACTTTTCCTTGAATTATCTAGTACAATTCAATTTTGAGAAGTGTGTATGACAGGCATATTTTAGAATCTTGCTAGACATTAAATTAGAAACACCATTTAGGAGGTACCATCCTTGCTAATGGGTTACAAGCAAGGAAGGTGGAAAAGATTATAAATAACAACTGTGTATCTACATAAAACCATGCTAAATGTGATAAAATCTCATTATGGGCTGGCATAGATCTAATCTATTGGGAACTAGGAGGGAACCCTCTAAATCAAGAGTCCAACCTTGGTAACTGTAAGACCTGTGCACTTCAACATGGTGGTTGGGGAATTCTGGGAATTGAAGTCCACAAGTCCTAGTCGACAAGATTGGACACTCCTGCTCTAAATCCAATTCTTCTTCTTTTTTCTTCAGCTGCCCTGAAGTCAATAGAATTACAAAACATATTAATGATAGACCAATCGCCTCTTTTCTGTTTCATTGAGGGAGAGGATTAAATACAAATATAAATTGTTGACTTAAGTTATACTTTTGATATTGCACAGTGAGAGATGCAGGAAACAAATAACAATAAGCTGGATATACAGTAGTAGAATATTCTAGAAAGATAGCTATCATTCTGATATATATTCTTTTTAAAATTCATTCCACCTTCCAACTATGCTCTAAATGTTGTTTATGAATCCTCATAAACATTTATAGTTAAACATGTATTTAAATAAGCATGAACTCAGTTGAATGCTTATAAACAGAAAAGGTGTTGATAAACAATATTCAATATATACAGTGGTTTAGAAGGTGATATCCAGATCCATTATGGTATATAGAAATTCAAATATATCACATTCCTCAAATGCTGGGCCAGCCTATTTCCTCATAACTTTGCTTTAATGTTATATATACTTTAAAAAATAAATACATGGCAAAGTAGAAGTATTGACTGTTATATTCTTTCAGGTATTCTTGATTTAAACACTGTTTTATTAACTTGGATCTTGTCTCAGTGCATTTTTGGTGAAGGAAGAATAGTTATTTGATTGATTTCATCGACCATTTTAGATTCTGGAAAAGTTCATATTTTCGGAATGAATGAAAGAAAGAAGCAGTAAAAGCCTGAGGTCATTCTATTTTCCAGAAAGATACATCATGTTTACAGGCAACATTTTTGTGTCAGAATACAAGAAGAAAGGAGAGACTTTAATGAGACATTTGGTCTTGTGCAGAGAACTTATCAGAAGAGAGATCTGTAAAATTAAACGCATGATCAGCCTTCATCAAGAGGACTCAGCTGTGAAGAAATATGCAGATGTCTCAGTACATAAAACCTAGTGACATTTTATCTCCATAAAATGGCTCCATAAAATTCTTCATCTATCCTATGAAGTTTGTGAAAATGCCAGGTTTATTCTTCTTTTAAATCAGCCTCGGAGAATCAGAACAAAGTACTTGGCTCATTGGCACCTTTTGAATGATGGCAGGTGGTGAGCTCTGAGTAGACCCTTTATTATTTTCAATAAATGGAAACAGCAACATAAAAACTAAAATCAGTGCTCCTATAAACCAAATCAATAATATTTTCAGATAAGATTTGGTCTGCAACAAACACTTCCCTCTGATATTCAGATGGAAAGTAACATTCTTGGGAAGCTAATATTTTCTACACATGCTGGCAAGACAATTTTTCTTCTTGATTTAGTCCACGGGGGTCAATCTGGATTTCTTCAAGGGCTGGATCAGCATTGTAATTCTCCCTTGCATCCTGTTTTGGCTGGCAAAGTGCTTTAGAAGGCAGTCCAGGCCAAAAACGGGCTGCATGGGGGGCCACAAGTGGTCCCCTGCACCCCATTTTAGCTGCCAGAGGCACTGTGAGCTGATCCTTTGCTACTTCCAGGCTAGCCCCATGGGCCAGATTGAAGCACATCACAGGCCGGATCTGGCCCATGGGCCTTGAGTTTGATTTAGTCTAATAATGAATGGATTGTTTATCATCTTCTATGTGAAAAGTAGGCAACCAGGTGGCCTTCAATCTTTTGAACTTCAGTTGCATCCATCTCCAGCCACAACCAAGGAATTGAAGGAGTTGTGGTCAAAACCATCTGGAGAGTACTCTATCTCAGTGATGGCTAACCTTTTACTTATGCCATGCCACAATTGTATATGTGCGCACTATTGTGCACGCATGCGTGCCCACACCAATTCAATCCTCCCTGCCCACCTGCGCATGTACGAGCAACACACACAAACCCTCACGCGCATGCATGCGCAACCCCTCCCCAGGCTCTGGAGACTTTCTTGAAGCCTGGGGAGGGTGAAAACGACCTCCCATGCCCTCTGGGAGGCTGAAAATCAGCTGGCCGGCACATGCATGTGCAGTGGAGCTGATGGCTGGTGTGCCAGCAAATATGGCTATTTGTGCCACCTGTGGCACACATGCCATAGGTTCGCCATCATGGCTCTATCTTAATGTGCAGCATTTGGCATAAAGTCCCTCAACTTGGTGTCTTGTTACTTGTTACTCAGAACGATCAAAATTCTTGCTAATTGGCATTTCATCTTGGAGCATTAGATGAGTTGTTGTGGAATAAAAGAGTATTTTGAGCAGTTTGAAATACAGCTTGTTGATATTTTTACTAATGTTTAAAACCCAAGGCTATTGGCACATTATCTGACCAGCATCTGACAACAATTTCTGAGTCATCAGAGAGAATATCCCAGTTAAAATTAGTACCTGCTGTGCAGTATATTGTAAATGCATTTCCAGAATACATTTTAATTTTGAAGCATCATACATTATTAATAATAAAAATATATTAAAATTATTTGACATTACTAGTTTTGGAAAGTTAGACATTTTAAAGAAAAAAATTCCTCAGTCAAATTTTATAATAGCTGCTTCCTTCCCTCCCTCACTTCTCTCTCTCCCCCCCATCATTCATTTATTAAAAAAAAAAAAAACGTTGGAATGGGAAAGCCTGATTATTTGGTAATGCTGGGCATGTCATTGTCTATCTAACCTGGAAGAAAGAACCATAGCTTTTAAAGTTCATTTGAAAGACAAGTGGGTTACAGATTATGCTTAATAATGTTACAAAGATGAATATTAGGCTCCTTCATAAATCAAAGTAAGTCAGTAAGCTTATACTACAAGCAAAAGGGATCAACAAACTTTAACTGAAAAATTGGTGATGAGTACGCTTATATTTTCTCTGCATTTTCTGTGAAATTCTCTCATCTCAAAATGCTAATGAAAGTTACTCAAATGCCCAGACCTGAATAACCATTAATGATATTTGAAGAGACATCAGTGTAGATTTCTATTCATTCATACTTTGGTTTTGATTTACTATTATCAACAAACCATGTGGCAACAACCAACAAACAAAGTTTATTTTGTTATGTATGACGCTAGAATAGAAAATGATGCTATTGTTCATGTAGAAATTCCATAATGCTGTCCGTGATGCTCAGGCATTAAATGAAGATATTATAAACTATAGCAATATTAAAAATCATGAGGTATTATTTTATCCTGAAAAACCAGTTATAATTGCATTAGTCTAGCATATTCTATAAGGGGAGACCTTACTTTCTTTTTCTAATGAAAGTAGTGATAATGTTTTGCTTCCCCTGTATTTGAGGTCATTTGTCTCGCCTGGAGAATGGAGTAAAGATAATATTCATGCTCGGAAATCATGATGTAGGTAGATGGATAGATGGAGGGAGGGAGGGAGGGAAGGTGGGAAGGAAGGAAGGAAGGAAAGAAAGAAGGAAGGTCATTTAATTCTAGGAAGGAAGGAAGGAAGGAAGGAAGGTAGGTAGGTAGGTAGGTAGGTAGGTAGGTAGGTCATTTAATTCATTTAATTATTTTTTAAAGGATAATTATCTTAACCCCCCCCCAATGAATTTCATGTAGATAATGAATCACCCTTCCCCAAAGTTATTGAAGTAACCTGATGAAATTGATTTAAAAAAAACTTATGAAAATAGAATGAAATAGTTGCCTCTTAGTAGAAATCATTTGGTTTATATGTGTAGAGGGCTGGGAGCCAGTTGGAGGTCATTTTTTGAAGGTTTCACAAATCCTACTCAGTTTGAAATGATTAATTGACCAAGTCCAAAGAGCAAGAGCATCTAAATTCGTAGCAGGTATCCTCTCTTCATGTCTTAGGTCTGTGAAAATAGTCAGAAATTGGTGTGCTTTGGTGCACTTAAACAGTTTCAGATGCTGTATTCAAAGATCTTATGGGTAATAGACATTCTTCATTTCCTTCAGACCATGATAAGGCATTCCAGGTACACTTCAGCTTTCAATTGATCACATCAGCTTTCAAATTCTGCCCTGAAGGTTATTACTAGCTATGGATTCAAGTCGCTTATGTACAAAAATGGGCATTAGAATTCTCGAGGACATCTTTGGATTTGTAGAAGTAAGGGCACTAGATAGATACACTGATGCATGCCATCTCTACCCAATGGATTTTCCTTTTATTTGGCATAACCCTAATAATTCTCCAAAAGTGGGAAAACATTCTTCTTGTTGTCTAAAGCTGACTTCCTCTTTTCATCATCACTGCAGCTATCTGACAATGCATAATAAGCTTCAGTTATTTTGACATACGCAGGTTATCATTCCTTGCAAGAATTTTCATCTGTCATATCATCTCCCCTGTGAGCTGAGAATGACAGAATGATTAGCTTTATCTAAAATTCAGGGTGTTTCTCTCTGAAGGGCAGCTATGAAGTGCGAGATTAAATAACAGAAATGTGATTATGACAAATGCTAGCTGCTAGTGGTTTATTGTCCAAAGTAGGAAGGGCATTGTGAATAGCTGCCCTAATAGTGTGATCTGGAGACAATTTAAAAGACTTGCAACTTGTAATTCTTTCAAGTCAATTGAAGGAAAAAGAAAGAGATTCAATCTTTGGGGGGGGGATGCAGCTAGAAAAGGTGCTTAATTTTGTTTAATTGTTACAATACAATAGTAGAGTTGGAAGGGACCTTGGAAGTCTTCTAGTCCAACCCCCTGCCTAGACAGGAAACCCTATACCGTTTCAGACAGATGGCTATCCAACATCTTCTTAAAGACTTCCAGTGTTGGGGCATTCACAACTTCTGGAGGCAAGCTGTTCCACTGATTAATTGTTCTAACTGTCAGGAAGTTTCTCCTCAGTTCTATGTTGCTTCTCTCCTTGATTAGTTTCCACCCATTGCTTCTTGTTCTACCCTCAGGTGCCTTGGAAAATAGTTTGACTCCCTCTTCTTTGTGGCAAACCCTGAGATATTGGAACACTGCTATCATGTCTCCCCTAGTCCTTCTTTCTCTTAAGCTAAACATACCTAGTTCCTGCAACCGTTCTTCATATGTTTTAGTCTCCAGTCCCCTAATCATCTTTGTTGCTCTTCTCTGCACTCTTTCTAGAGTCTCCACATCTTTTTTACATTGTGGTGACCAGAACTGAATGCAGTATTCCAAGTGTGGCCTTACCAAGGCATTATAAAGTGGTATTAGCACTTCACGTGATCTTGATTCTATCCCTCTATTGATGCAGCCTAGAACTGTGTTGGCTTTTTTGGCAGCTGCTGCACACTGCTGGCTCATATTTAAATGGTTGTCCACTAGAACTCCAAGATCCCTCTCACAGTTACTACTATTGAGCACAGTACCACCTATATTGTACCTTGTTTAGGTGCACTGAATTGTTCTTCAGTGCACCTAAACAAAATTGTGCTAGTTTTCCAAATGACATTCCGAAGAATCTTAGAATGCTCAAAAATATTTAATGTAGAAATTATGGCATTAAATGGCAGTTTTATCTGAAAAGTCATGTTTTACAGGATTGGAAATTCAGGAATTTGATACACTCTAAATGGGGTTGATAACATAAAATCATAGAGTTAGAGACATTTCCCTGTGCTTCTCTGCTCTATTTATTTCATTTATTTAGCCATGCAACATTTTGGATTCCCCACAAACATGGGAAAAGGAACGGCTGCTTTAAAGAGCGTCAAACAGGTTACCCTCATCCTTTATTCTAAAGGTGGAACTGAAGGTGGATGATTTTTAACATCTTTTAGAAAATGGAAGACTTGTTTGAGGGGAAAGGAAGCCTCAGCCTCTGGCAAAATCTTTATCTCCAAGGATGCCCTTTAGCTATAAAATCAAAATGATGCTTAGTGGAAACCCAATGCAGTATTTAGAGTTGTACCCACCCTGTAACCTAGTTATAAGAATTATTTTCTCACTATGATGTCTATTTGCCACATACATTTTCTACAATCTTGAAATTCAAATGAGGCATTTTTTTAAAAAAAAACTCCTTCTAAAAAAAGTCTATTTTTGCTATATCTGTCTGCTTTATTATTGAACTCATTCCTCTTGCCCTGTCTTTCTTTGTAATATGTTAGAGAGATTATTACATTCAAAGATAAATGCAGAGATCAAACTTCCTCTATATTCAAATGACTTCAAACCCTAACCCTAACAAAATACCATTGGTTATTATGCTAATTTGAAATATTAAAATGTCACCTGAAATCAAATGAAATTCTGGCTTTAGGTTGAACCTTACAAAAGCTGGATGGTGAAATCTGAACTTTGTGGGGATGCAGAATAGCAGAATAGACGCAATATAAGCATAATCTCATGAACAGAATGTTTCCATCTGTCTTGGTGTGATAGACCAGGAAAGCTATTAGAAGAAGGAAGAGGCACACTAAATTTTGGTGGAGCAGCATCATGGCTTCATAAGATCCTGATTTGGAGGAGGAGGAGAAGTAGATGGATCCAGGATCCCCTAATGGGGAGGAAACAGTACTCTCTGAATGAGTGGAGCCAAGAGTCTAGGGCCTGAGTACAACGAAGTCCCAGGACATTTGGCAATGGGTGGGGGAGCAGCTGCCTGGATAGAGATCCACCTGCGGGAGCAGCTGCAGAGATCCAGCAGAGATGACATGTTCCAAGCCACCTCTGACAAAGAACAGCTTCCACCTCCACCCAATACATGGGCAAGGAGAGCAGAGTGGAGAGAAGCACAGAGGAGGTCAATGAGGCTGCTAGTGAAGAAGCAGCTCACAAAGAACATCTGGGGAAGGGTGATTTAACCAGATGCTGGGGAAAGATTTGTTGGTCAGGAACACCTATTTGTTTTGATATGCTCCTTCCTGGCTTCCCTGAATCCTGTTCCTTGAATTTTGGACATTGTTTTTGAACTCTGAACCTCAGACTCTTGTGGACTTGGCTCTAGACTTTGCATTCCTGGACAGTTTTGGTTGATGGAACTCTGGACTTCTTGGTATTATTTCCCTCTTGCCTCGTGGATCAGCTCATTTGTGCATCTAGACTGAGAAAAAACTGAGAGCTGGAGCGAAGTTTCACCAGTGCCATAAATGAGTTGATTGTCACTGTGATAAGTGAATAATAAATAGACTTCTGCCTTACCTGTGTGACTTGGGTCAGAACAAGCAGTGAAGCTATATTTCTCAACACTTCCTAGCATAAATGAACACCAGGACCGAACAAAAAAATGAGAAGCTGTTACCACCATGTATCAGATACCTTCAGAAACAATGACATAGGTTTGTTGCAAACAGTGTATCTCAGGGTAACTATGGAAAAGGAATTTTCAAGAATCTGGTAGATATTGCAACATCACATTTCCCCCATTAATTCCAGTGCAAGTGACCAGCAATTCCCATTTTAGGGACAGTGTGGGACAATCAATCTGACAATTAATCAACATCCCAAGAACTGAGCTTTATTGACTGCAAGTGATTATAAAGGCTTGAAAAAAAAAGACCTTTGAATTTTTTATAGCTCACCTAATCATTTCTTTTTATGTCACAAATCTTTTCATTTCTGCCACAAGATGGTGGCAAACGTGCTGCTGTCCCATATGCATTGCCACTACTTAAAAGAGAATACTTTTGGTTTGAACAGCTACAAAAATCAAGATGATTTTGCATTGCTACTTTCCTATCCATCTGTGATCACTGTGTTGCTTCTTCTTTATGGTTTTAATTTTCTGATGACAATGTAATAAAGGCATTTTTTAAATGCTAGATTATGTCTCATTGACTTTGTTATTGAAAACATAACTTCAATGGGGGTTTTTTAATCCAAGGGACAGTAATCCAAAGCTACTAAGGTTATCCCTTTTACACCACTGAGAGAAAACATGTGTACGCGGCTTGTGCCAATTTTATAGAAAGTCACACTTTTTTATACATGTTGATTTGAAGATTAAAAGAATGTTGTTTATTGCAGATGTCAGATTATTATCACAACTGTAAGAAGAATTGGCTTGCAGCTGTCTATTGAGGTCATGAAACACAAGAAGAGGCACCCGTAACTTAACATAAACAGTTGTGGTAGTAGGCACTCTTTTCTTACCCTGCAAAACATGCAGCTCTCCTCATGTCTAGTCAGGAGTAAATAGAGCTCTCTAAAGCTTCCTCATTGATTTAAAAAGGAATCCTTTTGGGGCTGTTTCTGCCCCTCCTCCTTTGCAGTATGAGTCTTGTCCTTATTGCAAGTAGCAGGGACGTGTGGTCAGGGGAGGCAGGGGAGGCAGAGCCTCACCGCTCTCATCATGAAAAAAAAGGGGGGGAAGGGAAAAGGCGCTGAGGAGCCTCGGGGAATGGGACTGCGCGAGCCGCGGTCCCCTTCATGTTGACTCAGGAAGGCGGGGAATGGGACCATGTGTGCAGGACAGAGGGAGGTGCAGGAGGCTCCTCTAGCCTCAGCCTCCCTCCTGAACACATGGTCCCATTCCCCGCCTTCTGTCGGGTTCTGAGCCGGAGCTCATGTTCCAGGGCAAATGTGCATGCGCAAACGGCTCCCTTCCTCGCACTGAGCAACGGCAGGTTTATGGAAAGTTGCTCGCGAAAGCAGAAAGTGTGACGGACTTTTCAGACCGTCGGCTACTGTTTCCCTGCCAGCTCGCTCGCAAAAGGACCCTGGAAACCAAGTCGTGGCCAGCACCTTGTTAAGAATTCCCCGCCTTCCTGATGACGTCACCAGCCTCACCAGCCATAAACCTCACCGCATGTCACTGATGCTCAGTGACCAAAGGAAATATTGGTAGTCCTTGACTTACGGCCACAGTTGAGCACAAAAGTTCAGTTGCTAATCAAGACAGTTGTTAAGTGTGCTTTTTACAATATTTCTTGCCACAAGTGTTGTGAATCGCTGTGATGTTAAGTTAGCATCATGGTTGTTATCAGGCTTCCTTATCGATTTTGCTTGTCAGAAGGTTGCAAAAGGTGATCACATGACCCCGGGACACGGCAGATGTCATAGATATGAATCAATGGCCCAGCGTCTGAATTTTGACCATGGGACCATGAGAAAATAATATTCTACTTTTCATTAAAAATATATCTTTCATAAAAACAATATAAAGTCGTTCTTAAATCAATCCAGACTGAAAAGGATAATGAGGAAGACTGTGATTCCTTTTTTAAAAAGCTGAATGAATGGATTTCAGTTCTTGGGAATTACCCAGGAAAAATATATATATTTTCCCATATGCCTGATTAAAGACACAGAAAGTGAGATCATTTAAAGAGCGCCTACTTTTCTGAGTTTGCTACTTGTCAGACAAGTTCATATTGAAATTGTGGTTCCTCAAATAAGTCAGCTCCATTCAATACAATACAATACAATAGTAGAGTTGGAAGGGACCTTGGAGGTCTTCTAGTCCAACCCCCTGCCTAGGCAGGAAACCCTATACCGTTTCAGACAAATAGCTATCCAACATCTTCTTAAAGACTTCCAGTGTTGGGGCATTCACAACTTCTGGAGGCAAGCTGTTCCACTGATTAATTGTTCTCACTGTCAGGAAATTTCTCCTCAGTTCTAAGTTGCTTCTCTCCTTGATTAGTTTCCACCCATTGCTTCTTGTTCTACCCTCAGGTGCTTTGGAGAATAGTTTGACTCCCTCTTCTTTGTGGCAACCTCTGAGATATTGGAATAATGCTATCATGTCTCCCCTAGTCCTTCTTTCTCTTAAGCTAAACATACCCAGTTCCTGCAACCGTTCTTCATATGTTTTAGTCTCCAGTCCCCTAATCATCTTTGTTGCTCTTCTCTGCACTCTTTCTAGAGTCTCCACATCTTTTTTACATCGTGGCGACCAGAACTGAATGCAGTATTCCAAGTGTGGCCTTACCAAGGCATTATAAAGTGGTATTAACACTTCACGTGATCTTGATTCTATCCCTCTGTTGATGCAGCCTAGAACTGTGTTGGCTTTTTTGGCAGCTGCTGCACACTGCTGGCTCATATTTAAATGGTTGTCCACTAGGACTCCAAGATCCCTTTCACAGTTACTACTACTGAGTAAGGTATCACCTATACTGTACCTGTGCATTCCGTTTTTGTTGCCTAAATGTAGAACCTTACTCTTTTCACCATTGAATTTCATTTTATTAGATAGTGCCCAATGTTCAAGTTTGTCAAGATCCTTCTGTATCTTAAGCCTATCTTCTGGAGTGTTGGCTATTCCTGCCAGCTTGGTATCATCTGCAAATTTGATGAGTTCCCCATTTATTCCCTCATCCAAATCATTGATGAAGATGTTGAAGAGTACTGGGCCTAAAACAGAGCCTTGGGGTACTCCACTGCATACTTCCCTCCATGTAGATGCAGTTCCATTGAGAACTACACGTTGAGTGCGGTTGGTCAGCCAGTTACCAATCCATCTGGTGGTGATGCTGTCTAACCCACATTCTTCTACTTTATCTAGTAGTAGGTTATGGTCTACCTTATCAAAAGCCTTACTGAAGTCCAAGTAAACTATATCAACGGCATTCCTCTGGTCCACTAATTTTAATTCAAATTAATTTTAATTCAAACTAATTCAAATTAAAACCAACGGCTGCAATTCTAACAGGAATGCCCAATGTTCTTGGTTTCATGCCCTGGTTAGCAGCCCAACTGCTTCATTTTGCATCAGCTGAAGCTTCCACAGGCAACTGAAATTAGTCATGTAATTTCAGCTTTAAGGGGTGTGTGCACTTCAAAACTCCCAGAATTACCCAGCCAACATATTGGCTGGGAAATTCTGTGAGTTGAATCTATATGCCTTAAAGTTGCTGAAGTTGAAAAACTATTGACCTGCTACTACAGGGGTGTCAAATGTTGTCATGATGGCATCATGTGACTTATCGGGACTTTTCCCCCTTTGTTAAACCGGCAGTGCATGATACATCTGGTCTGCGGGCCAGGAGGTTGAGAGTACTGTACTACTGCATGGACAGTGTAACATAATACAGAGCAGACTAAATTTTAATTCCAGAACTTGAATAGCTCCTGATAGAGATCTTCTCCTGGGGTACTTCACTTGGTTTTACTTTGTTACTGAATGCCATCCCAGCCAATTATTAAGCAAAAAGGTTAAGGAAATTGTGGCTTGTTACATACATTCTCAATAGACAAACCACATACTTTACTTCGATACAACTTTGTTTCTAACGGCAAGAATCCATGGGCATGTACTCCCAAGGTAAATATAATCCAGTGTTTTAATAGGGATATCAGCTGGTGAACTATTAACAAAAAAGATATTGTGCTGCAATATTATTCGTAGGAAAAAGGTTTTTCTTTTTGTAAATTATACAAGAAAAAATTCATGGAGCTTTATACGTAAATCCATTTATCTATTTCAAATAATTCCATTACATAGTAAAAAAAAAAAAGCACTGTAGGAATTATGCCAAAGAATAATAGAGAGAAAAAACACCATAAAATCACAAAATGAAATGAAAAGAGATGCAAATAGAAGTGGAAAAAGTATGGCAAAGAAAGCAAAAATAGTAGTAATAGGTGCTTTAGGTGCAATCCCAAAACATAATCAGTATGATAAAATCACCATCAGTTAATTACAAAATGCAGCTTTACATGGAACAGTTTACTTCTTGCAACTATACTTTTATTAAAGGTAAAGTTCTCCTTGCACATATGTGCTAGTCATTCCCGACTCTTGGGGCTGGTGCTCATCTTCATTTCTAAGCTGAAGAGCCAGCACTGTCCGAAGATGTATCTGTGGTTATGACTAAACACCAAAGGCGCATGGAACACTGTTACCTTCTCAAAGGTGCTTCCTATTTTTGTACTTGCATTTTTTATGTGCTTTCGAACTGCTAGGTTGGCAGAAGCTGGGACAAGTAACGGGAGCTCACTCCATTACGCAGAACTAGGGATTCGACCCACTGAACTGCTGACCTTTCTGATCGACAAGCTCAGCATCTTAGCTACTGAGCCACCGCATTCCTCATACCTTTATTACTACCAGACAAAAATATCTGCCTATCATGGACTCAGAAGTTAATTTAAAGAGTGTCTGTCTTTATAGATTATGTTATAACATGTTATAAGAAGGAACACACTGTATATCAAGGAGTAATTTTTGCTGCAATATTATTATAAAAATATTTTTTTAGAAAATTATATAAGAAAAAAGCATGAAGGTTTATTCATAAATTCATTTATCTTGAAACAGTGATCTTGGTGGCATATAAATTTAATAAATAAATCTATTTCCATGTTATAAAAAGGCACATGTATCTGACAAGATTGAGATACGTGTAAGATTTCGGATTTGGAATACAAAGTGGATTTTAAAATGATAGGGTACTAGATTGACAACAAGGCTTTAATTATTTCTTTACAAATAGGAGATGGCGGCGCCACATGGATGCGCGCGCACGGCTTACCGCCTCCGTGAGCCTCCGCGATGCTCCAGCTGCTCAGCAGAGCTTCACGCAGGTGCTGTACGCACCATGTACGTGGCGGAAGCATGGAAGCCTTAAAAGACAGATAAGGAGTTCGGGGGGCGGGTGGCCCTCCGGAGTACCATACCGGAATGGTATCTGGTGCTCCGGGCAGGCTCCAGTATGCTCATAGTGGAGCATACCGCCTACAACCCACCACTGATACATAAATACATACATACATACATGGGTTATATACATAAACACAAAAAATAAAACCAGAGAATTAAAATGGATAATATATGAAAGCATGGTTAGAGAATTCAGGTTCCTTTGCAAGCAATCATGGAAGAAGACCCATCAGGTTCAGATTAGATTTACTGTAGAGTTGTTGGAGATTTTAGCTATGGATTGATTTGGATGAATCAATCAAGTCACATATTTACTCTCATTTCCTTTTGTCTACTGATTGGTTCAGAAGCAGTTCAGAACAGTCCTTTTCTGGAATATTGGTTGGTCATTTGGATGCCACTAGAAGTGAGACAGAGGAGTCCATCTTCTGATATTATTGGATTGAGATACACATCTCCAGCATAGGGTTTTTAACCACACGTTCTGCTCTTTTGTGCAGTTGTAAGCATCCATTGATTTTTAAAGAACACAAATTCAATATGCCTTATTCTGTGGGCACTATGGACATTCTTCATGTGTAAGTCTATTCTGAGTATCCTCCTGAGGAAATTGATATACCTGATCCACAAATAATCAGATAAGGGAAAGAATTCCTGGTAATGGCCAATAACCTTACTGTCTGCAGTCTCACTGTCTCTTTAAATTCCTTGATTTAATAAGGATCCAGGGTTTGAAACAAGAGTTTATACAGCCCTACATAGGTCTTGATAGAAGAGAATTTATAGCTCAGGGTTAAACTGTGGGGTCCTTGGTTCTCTCTGACTCTGGTTGTTTTTGTGCATAATTTTCATTGCCAAACTTGGCTCGTCTGCATACTTACTATGACTGCAAGTCCAAGTCTGGCTGGGAGTTATATTAAATGAGATCAATAGCAGAACAGATGGTACAAATGAATTGACTTTGTATAAAGGTCTGCTTAATAAAGTTCACGCATTTGATCTTTTCACATTTTGTGAATGATTGCTATGCATGTGAGCTTAATCTCATTCCTCCAAAATGTAATTGAACGTTTTGAGTTAAAATTAAATTCCTGCCTTCGTGTAGTGACTTGTTTTTCTCAGAAGTTGTAATCATCTGTTAACAAATATTCATATTTCAATAAATCCTGTGCAAATATAAGGCATATACAGTAACTGGTGGTGGAAGGAAGGAAGGAAGGAAGGAAGGAAGGAAGGAAGGAAGGAAGGAAGGAAGGAAGGAAGGAAGGAAGGAAGGAAGGAAGGAATTTTCATGCCATGAAGGATCAAATATAGAGTACTAAATAGACCCCATTCATTCATTTAAAAATAAGGGGTAAATATGAAACATGTTTTAAATCTTGAGAAATAAGCAGAGGTGGGCTACACTTACGTTCACAACGGGTTCACTGGTTGTGAGCATGCACGCACTCCTTTGGGACAGAAATGGAGCTTCAAACATGGTGCTGATCACTGAGGCAACTCTGTAAGCACAGCAGGGGCAGCATGGAGCGCAGCTGGGCAGCTTGGGCGGAGAGAAAAAGCCAGAAAGTTAATTATATATGGAAAGCATAACACAAGGGCAGGTGGGCCGGCCCAGCCAGCGATCCCAGCTAAGGGATTGCCCAAACCTGCGCAACCCCTCAGCAGCCCACCAGTGCAAATAAGATAATATTTGGAAGTGACTCAGGAGACCCTCCTGATTTCACAGGAGAGACTTTAAGGTGGAAAGGAGTATCAGGCTCCAAAAACCAAGAAAGACCCATTTTGATTCTTCCAAGCAAATTTCCTTATTTCTTCCAAGCAAAATTCCTTAGATAGAAACTTACCAAACTAAAGCATGTTACTCTGGGAACTATTAAGAAAAAGTTCATGCACTTTCTTTCACACAGATAAGTTGTCTCTTGTTTGTCTGGAATTCAGTACCTCTTTTCCAGGAATCTGGACTACGTTCCATCACATCACAACACCATCAGATTTATGATATGATAGCCATTTTCAATAAAGTAGTTCTAAAGAGAGATATCAAGAAAAATGACAGAATTTGACATATTTATATAGAATTTAAAGTATACATACATAAATATCTACTTAAATATGGAAGGGAAACAAAACAAATAAACCATGTACAATAAATTGGATGCAAAACTTCAAAGAAACAATTTAAATTAAACAATATAAAATGTACCTTCTGTCAAGCTATAGTTTGACAGAAAAAATATGCATCATCTATAAAACTATAAAATGTTTTTCAAATGATGCATAAATCTGTCAATAATTGTCAAAACAGACAAATCATATAATAATAAACACTGGAAATGCCATTAGATCATAGAAATATTTTAATCTACATGGTAGACATGTAAAAACCAAAACAAACTTTACAAATATGGGAAAACATATACAGCAAAATTCAGAAAATGTTAGGGATCAAATTCAAAATGAAATATATTGCAACGTAATTTCAGAAATAGGACAAGAAGGCCTGGAGGAACGTTGTCCATGGGGTCGCAATGGGTCAGACATGACTTCTGAACTAACAAAATTTCAGAAATAATCCACAAAACTCAGTTTAAAAACAAAATTTCATAATTTATTAAGCTATATGCTACAGTTGTGGGAACAAAGTTTATATTACACTGGAAAACAGACACAGTACAACAATATCTGATTGGGAATTTAAACTCGAGGAATATATTACAATAGTAACACTATCAAACCACAACAGAAGTTTAACTAAATTGAACCAAATGGCTTCCATATATCTTATATATTATTCAGCAAGATACATGCACATATTTAGCATGTATTCTAAAGCTTATGCCAATAGGTATTGCAAATCAACTGAAGCTTTTTTAAAAAGGGGGGGAAATAAAGTGTAAATATTTACCTATATTATTTATGGCAGTGTTATTCCAAATATCTCTAAGTAATATACTGATGGTTCTGGCATTAAGCTCAACAATTTATACTTTTTTATTGCATGAAAACAAGCCAATGGATTTTATTTTATATATTTCATTTATGTTACACAATTTGTTGTATAGCTTCAATAATTAGCTGCCCATTAGGATATTTTTTTTTGAATACATTTTGTTTTAAATAATAAAAAATAAAGTAGTTCTTTTATGTTTCTCAAGTTGATTTCTATTTGACAAAATCTAGACATGCTACTATGAGAGGCTAATATCAATCTTGCAAGTTTGACTGTGCTGTATCTCCCGCATCCCCATCTTATACCTCTGTGAATCTCCATGAGTCTCCTCTGTATATTATCTTATATCCTGGGGCTTCAAAAATCTTTTAGCCTCTGCTAAATAGATACTGGTTCTTGCCATGACCATGTGAGCCCTGAAGAGTTTAGGGGGAAATGGCTGTTGGCAGTGGTGGGCTGATGGAGGTCATGCAGGTTTGAGCGAACCCTTAGCGTTGATCGCTGGCTGGGCCTGCCCACTGCCCTTGTGCTAAGCTAGCCATTTGTAACTAACTTTTTGGCTCGTCCCCTCCACCCTCGCTGCCCAGCTGAGTTTCCCACTGCTCCTGCTTTACTCACCAGAGCTGCCTGAGTTGATTACCTGCTTCTTTGCAGCTCCTTTTCACTCCCAAAGGGGCCCGTGCAAGTGAAGCTCACAACCAATGAACTGCTTGTGAATGTAAACGCAGCCCACCTCTGGCTGTTGGGCATGTTACTTAGAACTTTGAGCGTTCCTCAAGTTCATTTTTTTTACTCTCTACAATGATCAGAAACGTAATGGGTGAAAAATTTTCTTTATTCTCAAAATAAATGACTTTTCAGGTTTCCATCTTTGCCTTGAAAACACATGGTCAAAAATAACAATAGTAAATCTGTCGCCACTGAATTTTTCCAGCTTTCTCAACAGCTATCTTTTCAAATATTCTTCAGATATGTTTTCTAAATGAGTGCAAGAAGCTAGTGGTTCTAGCTTTATATGAATAGTGAATAACACTGACCTGAAATAATTGATGAGTATGAACATCGACTAAATGAGGCCAAGCTGAGATTTGAACTTGGTAAGATGGCAATACTGTTGATTAATATTTCATGCACCTGGTGAATTGTCTATGAGCTTACTTGATTTTTTCATTGGTAGCTACCAAAGAATCGACATTCCTTAGCATAACCTGGATAAAGAATATTGTATCCTTGATTAAAGAATCCTTTGATGAAATGGCCCCAGTATTTAAAAGTACCTGTTAGTCAATCAATCTTCCTTTCTTGGTATGTTCAATACCAATATAAAAAGGAGAAGTCAAAATACTGGTTTATTTATGTAGTTATTTTCTCAAACTCAGTGTCTGCTTTTTTGAAGCCCTCTGAATTACTTATGAAGCTTTGGGAAGGTCCATCTCTGTTCTCTTTGCCTTTGACAGAATTCATATAGGGAAGCCAAAATTTCTCTCTGAAGCATTTCTGGTTTTGGGAATTGTTGTAGCTCATAAGCAGTATGGAAAAAAACTGTAATTAGGTGAATATTTATTTACCTCACCTGTGAAATTTACTCCAGGATGAATCACTTATCATAGGTTATGTGAAGTGAGAGTAGAAGTAGTGGTACTAGAATTACTAAAAACTGAAACAATTTTACACACACATGAGATAAAACTAACTATAACTCAGATACGTAAAGATAAGTAGAGCATGGATAAAACTTGATATTTACACAACTTTGAAAACCTTGGACAGGTTGGTACGGCCATCATTGTCACACTGCATCAAAGTAGGGAATAGTGGGTAATTTTGTTCAAATGTTAATGCAATTCTAGTAAAGTGATTGGGGCAGTTTATAAATGCTGTTGAGGAAAAGAAGGGATGTGAAGGAATAAATTGTATTATCTTTCAAGAGCTTGGAACATTATAGGCAGTTGTAAATTTGCTTGCTCTTGTCTTGGAATAAGAAATCCACTGCAAACTGACCCATCAATGAATACCACTTTTCTTAAGTTGTTTTATGAACCTTCATTAAATGTAAAGAAAGGGGTAAGGAACTATAACAACCACAGTTTTGTTTCTGTCATGGTAGTATTAAAAATGGAATTATTTGTCTTTAATATAGTTTACATTTATAAAAATAATGACACTTTGCCAACCTCTTTATTCACGTTTCAAGCTCTGGGGCCTTATTGTGCAAAAGGTATAAAACATAGAAGCCAAGAATTATATCATATAAAAAAAACCCCTCTAATTTACGGTTGTATAAATTCATAGTAACACCATTGATATTAGGGAAGATGTACATTTGGAGCAGGCATGCAATAAGCCTATTCCTTAGGTTTTGTTTTTGAAATCTTCCCCAATTGCTACTGGTGGGTCACTAGGATGGGCTATTTGATATACTCAGAAGCATGGAGGCCAAAAAAAGACTTGTCATTGTCCTAAAGTTTTGAATTCCATTTGTCTTATTCCATTTGTCTTATTAGGATCCCAGGTAGCATTGCTTAGTCTGAAAAGCTTTCTTCAGTTGAAGAAGGCAATTCTATGATGCTGAAGACAGTAGGCACAGCAGCACATTTCAAGGTGAAACAAAGGAAATACAAAAGGAAATCTATTTTCTTGACAACCAAAATGGTTCGCCGTGCCTGCCCCGCCCAATGTTTAGTTTTGGAGGTTTGATTCCTTTTGACTTCTCTGTCAAGCAGTCTTGAGATTTATTGATGGTTTCAAGAATTGATTCAGTTTTTGGTGTTCTCTGAGTTTGCTATCTTGCAGGTATTTTATTCTAAGCTAAGCAATACCATGAGTGTGTGTAGGAGAGCTATTTGCTGAAGTAATCAAAATGTTCAGTCTCCTCTTCATATCATTTCTCGTCATCCAATGCAATATTTTGATCTTGGCCTTTGGGCTCAGATCATCTTCAGCATTCATTTTGGAGAGAAGAAACTTTTAGGTGCCTGGAAGGAGGGAAATTCAACATCATAGTGGGTGGGGCTTGGTTTTATCCTTGAATTTGTTGAAGGGGAGGGTGTTTACTCTGAATTATGTCCAACTTTCTGTAGGGCGTATGCTACACTATCATCTAGTTTTGATATGGCCTCAAAACTAGAAAAAAAAGTTTCATTAATTTTTAGCTGTTGTGGTCAAAGGAATTTGTGCGAGTTGCTTGGGGATTGCTTATAACCCAGTGAAGGGGTGGCTGCTGGTTCGCTAATGTGCACTGTTCAGGCATGCACAGTGCAATAAAAATTGTTCTGCGCATGCACAGAAGCAAAAAAACAAGATGGTGCCACCCAGAGAACCAGTTTGGGGGCGTGGCAGGCCTGGGTCGCTAGCAGTTCCAGCAATCCAGGCTGCCAAACTACTAGCGGTTCGACTGAACCGATCTGAACCTGTAGGAACTCACCACTGACCCAGTGGTCTACTCTTGACTAGGGTTCTAATGCCCATTCCCCACTTCCTTCCCTCCTGCAATGATTACCTGTAACAGAGTAATGTTGCCCTTGCCAGAAGCCTGGATAATTACCTTCAGAGGGATTTGGAAATCAGGCATTTTGATCATCTGCATTTTGATTACCTTGCCCACCCTTGATTTCAACATGGTAGGGTTTCATGTCTCATTTATTTTCCTTTCATTTTTACCTGACACATTGCATTATCCACATTCTTTGATTTCCTAAGATTGTTGACATTGGAAGAAGCTGTTGGATGCAACCATACTAGAAAGATCTGCTGAGGCCAGAGAGAAGTATGAAATTAGATAACTTTGCATTCAACAGAGAAACAAACAATTATCCTCCACTCCCAACAGCAGCTGCTTTCAGATGCCAATATTTCCACTCACTTGAAAAAACAGATTTTAGCATGTTTTCTGTTAACAGATGTGTGTGTGTGCCAACGTGGGCAAACTGAGAATTAGGAATTGCTTCACATGTTTCCAGCCTCGAGGCAGAGAAATGTAAATCAAAGATGCTAAAAGGAGCTTCTTCCAAAGATAGACCACAGCCACAAAGCCCAGGGCACTAAACTCATATTCCTGCATCTTGTCTGGAGCAGAAACCTTAAAAAAAGGAAAGGGAAAAGAAACAAAAAAAATCAAATCTTAAGAGTATGCCTTAAGCAGTCAATTTGAAATATGTAACAGACTAACTGCAGGATAGGTGTGATGGGCAAAATCTTCACATAAAAGTCAATGAATACTATCTACAAATAGTATCATGAAATTGACCAAAAATTAGACAGGTCGTGCAATGGTTTTTTACTATATAACAAGAGAGAGACTGGGGGGGGGGGGGGGAGAGAAAATCTCAAAACCAACTCTTCAGATTTTGACAGCCTTATGGTTCTATTCTCAAGGGCAGGATGGAAACTTTGTACAATTAAAGTAAATAAAGAAGACTTGTGGACATGAAACAGCAAGAACATCTGATGCCTTGATCTGGATAATTTGGCTTAGTTTCGTATTTCATTCTGTCCTAGGAAATGCTCTGCATTATGACAACCCTAACGGATTACATACATTTAGGCAAGATCATTTAATTAGTATCTTATAAATATCTACATTGTCTTGTTTAAAATTAACATTTCAAGGCATCTAATAATATATTTTGCCTTCTTGTTGGTAAATGTGTGCTCAAAAACAGTACTTACACCTGGTTTGGTGATCCTAATCCATTTTTAAGTGTATGAAAATTAGTTAATAACCACACATTTCTATATTCATATCTTTTTTTATGTAGATGTATGAAGCAAAAGAGCGCTGCTGCCTAAATAACAGGGTCTTATTTTCTTTTGACCTCCGAAATAAGTGCTTGGCCTTATTTTTGGGGAAGTCTTATTATTTTTGAGGTATAGGAGGCGGCGAGCATGGTCACCTCATGGCTGCTGCTGTGTTGTAATATTTTCAGGGGGCTTATTTTTGAGGGAGGGCTTATTTTAGTGCATGCGCTCAAAAGCCCAATTGGACTTATTATCCGGGGAGGTCTTATTTTCAGGGAAACAGTGTACCTGTGAGCTGAGTCATTCACTGAAGTTTGACATCAGGTTTGATTAGCTGTGACTCCTTAGTCATACACAAACTAACAGAGTTCAGTTGGAGAAGGAAATTTGAAAGCCTTTTATTACAATTTGAAAATAGCCATATCGCTTCTGTCAGTCATTCTGTACACATTTAAGGAAATTGTAATAGTGCGTGTATTTAGGAAAAGTTTATAGCATTTCAGGCCTATTAAAAAAAATCGTGGCAAGTTGCATAGAGATGTAGGGAAGATAACATATTAACATACAGAAAGTTGTGTGTGGTAAATAAATATATGATGCATTTTTTCCCTTCAAACAATGACTTATGGAAAATTAGATGGAACAAAGAACTTCAGGAGGCAGAATGGACAAAATCTTCACATAAAAGTCAAGGGTGGGGACAGATATACAAATAGTATCATAAAATGAACCAAAAAAAAGGACAGATCATGGGATGGTTTTTGACTAAGTTATATCAAACATGTAAAACATTATATTGGAACAGTTGATACAACATAGAACATGGAATAATAGAGTTGGAAGGGACCTTGGAGATCTTGTAGTCCAAGCCTCTGCTCAAGCAGGAGACCCTATATCATTTCAGATAAATGATAGCCCAGTCTCTTTTTGAAAGCTCCCAGTGAGGGAGCACCCACAACTTCTGAAAGCAAGTTGTTCCATTGGTTGCTTGTTCTCACTGTTAAAAAAATATATCTGTAGTTCTAAGTTGCTTGTTTCCTTGGTTTGTTTCCATCCATTGTTTCTCATTTTGCCTTTTTGTTGCATTAACATTAAACATTAATGACAACGTTTTCAGCATTGGTGGCTGAATTGTTGAGTTATAATAACTTGGCCTAGAATTATTCAGTTGCTGTATAGTAGGTAAATATATCAATGTACTATAAGTCTTTTTTTTTTTACTTTTACTGGATTATTTTGGTGTGTTTTGCTGACTTTTAGCAACTCAGCTATTTTTAATCCCTGGAGGAACACACATCTGAGATGACTGCACAATACACAGTGGAACTGAAGACTTGATTGATAAATGAAATGAATGATTCAGGAATGTCCAAACAGAGGGCTCAGAAGTAAATGTGTTTAACACATATTCAGAGCTGAAACTGGTGGTGTCTGCTGGATTGAATATGATACAATATACACTTATGTATTAACTCTAGCCTTTATAGTAAACTACTATAGTTGTATTACATTATTCTTATTTTACATGCTTAGTTTCTGCTTGGTTAGTGCTGTTTACATGTGTAGAAATGCAACACAGCCAATAAAACCTTGAATAGGACTTTACTTGAATAGTAAAAAACAGAAAAGCCTGTTTAAATTTCAGATTCATAGATGATTTTCTGTAAATTTCAAATATTTTTACTGTGAACTGCATACAGTTTACAGTATTGTAGACTTACTGTATATCTTTTTCAACTTAATACAGATTTGGACAGAGTGCTATTCACATACAGTGTTGTGCCTGAATTTGACATACGTGTAGCCATTTTATTAAACTCTCTATTATACTCGTTTATTCCTTTTCTTTCTCTTTACTATGTAAGGTTTTTTGGGGGGGCTTGCCACATTCTTAAGGTGGGGGGAGGAGCGAATAGATGCTGAGGATTGTTGTGGCTAAGTGACCTTTTTTGCCCCTGGGAACAGAGGCTGCTCCTGCTGAGAACAGAAGGTGGAGTTTGAAGACACCGGGCAATGTGGATTGAGAGTTTATTGGAGTATGTGACTTTTGAGGGATATTTCTAACTTACACTATTACATGGTATAATTCCAGATATAATTTGTGTCAGATCGTGAATTACAACAGACTTTGCCAATTTGATGTCTACTTGGAAACCTGACATACAAGACTGACTGGGCTATAGTGTCAAAAGCTTATAGTGAAATACAATAGTGTTGCAACCTCAGTCTAATGTATGATGTATAGAGTGTCCCTTTAAGTTCAGATGAAGGTTGCTTTCTTTCAGTGGGAAAAGATGTGTTTTTAGCATTACAATTTAAGTTCATTAAAATCTAACACAAGGAATGGAGTCTGGCTGTTTTCTTGCATTATACTTTATGAATAGTTATTTCTAAAACTCAGAATGCTAGGGTTTTTTTTTCTCCAACCGCAAAGATTTAATGGAAACTTAGTAGGGTACCACTAATTATTAATTATTTTAGTAGCATAAGATTGAGAGGAAATTGGATGAATGGCAGTATAATTACTGCCAAATGATGGTTAGTCTGATAGACAAAAGAAGTAAGGGGAAAAGTACTTTGAGGTAAAGTGTCAGAGTACCTGATCTGAAAGAAACCTGAAAGTAGTTAAGTGAGCTGAATTCAGTGACAGATTAAGACTCACTGGTGCCCTAAGCATCTTGGTGACCCCCTCGTTTGTACATACTGTACAAATCTTCATTGGGTTTTTTTTCCCTTTCTTTCTCAACTTTGTGGTGCTGCCTTGGGCCTGGTGCCCTAAGCATGTGCTTAGTCCAGTGACGTGCGGTGAGGTTTATGGCTGGTGAAGTTGGTGACGTCATCAGGAAGGCAGAGAATTCTTAGCAAGGCGTCGGCCATGACTCGGTTTCCAGGGTCCTTTCACGAGCGAGCTGGCAGGGAAATGGTAGCCGACGGTCCGAAAAGTCCATCCTTTCGCGAGCAACTTTCTGTAAACCTGCCGTTGCTCAGTGCGAGGAAGGGAGCCGCTCGCGCATGCGCATTCGCCCTGGAACCAGGAGCTCCAACGTCAGAACCCAACAGATGGCGGGGAATGGGACCACGTGTGCAGGAGGGAGGCTGAGGGTAGAGGAGCCTCCTGCACCTCCCTCTGTCCTGCACACGTGGTCCCATTCCCCGCCTTCCTGAGTCAACATGAAGGGGACCGCGGCTCGCGCAGTCACATTCCCCAAGGCTCCTCAGCGCTTTTTCCCTTTTTTTTTCATGATGAGAGCGGTGAGGCTCTGCCTCCACTGCCTCACCTGACCGCACGTCCCTGGCTTAGTCTGCTTAATGGTTAATACATTACTGGCTGAGTTGTAGAGGAATGGAAGAAGGATACTTGGTAGGACGTCCTTCAGTTCTGAATTAGTCATCTGGGGAACAGCTGAACCCAGCAGAAGTAAACTGATAAGTTAAAGGCTGGCATCGTAAACATATTGCGATGCAGAAAGAAAGCTTATTAAATCAAACAAAGTTAAGCAACCAAGCCATCCCTTAAAGAGTAAATTGTACATAGCATTAATCCTGTTTCAAGGTGTGAAAATGATGAACATGAAAGATCTAGGGAGAAAAAAAACAGTTAAAATTATTTCCCAACATTTCTGAATTTTGAAGGAAAAAAGAAGAATAACTTCAGGTCTCTTTCATGAAATTCATTGTGGCATGGAGATTGCTCCCTTTTAGCTATCTAAACATAGACGTTTGAGAGTGGCTTTGACAAATGAGATCTGCACTTGGAACCTTGCAAGAGAAGACTGGTATATACTACACTAATAAATGAGGTCCCAAATACATGATAATCTGGATCTAGAAGTTGTGTTTGGAAAAAGTAATTTTTTTCTTTTTGCCTCAAGCCAATAAGTAATAAGTAGTACACCATATTGAAAAGAATTCTTCTGAGACTAACCAAAAGGAACATATCAATCTTAGTTTCTAATTTAGTACATTTATTTAAACAGTCAAGCAGAAAGCAGTCTGAAAGGATAGCTGCTTTTTAAAATAAACCAAAGCAGGTTTATCAGAACGCTTTAGCCTTTGAGGGTTTTTGAAGGAAAGACTATTGGAAATTGATGTCCCCTTAATATGGGTCTTTTCCTGAAGAACTTTTTTTTACTAGACTAGATAAAACGACCAGTTGCTGATATAACCTGGTTTAATAATGAAATATCTGCAAGAATATAACCAAGCTTAGAGAGGATCAACATTTGCGTAAATTCATATATTTTAGGGAAGTTAGGGCCAAATCAAAAATGTTACTATGTTTGGTCACTCAGGTAATATTACTTTCATGTATCAAACCTTCAAAGCCACCAGATATATAATCATCACAAGTATAAACACATTTAGTGACTCTTCAACCCCTCTAATGTTACAAAAAATATTCATTCATCCCTTCATTCCATCTCCTATCTGCAAACAAATTCATAAAATATCATTTTTTTTCAATCCTGAAAAAGTCTACAAAAAGTTGCTAGAGGTAATACCTATGTTTCCCTGAAAATAAGAAATAAGAAAATATTACCACCAAAAAATACACCACATCTTATTTGGGGGGGGGGGGGTGTCTTCCACTGATTCACCTCACTTGTGTATATCCCTGGCCTCCTTTTCACTGTCAATGGCCTTCAGGAATTTCTTCTGCAGCCGCCAACACTGGTAAGGCTTTCCTGAAAATCTCTGCAGCTGATAACAGAGCTCTGGATTGACCTGGGACTCTGTTATCAGCTGCATAGACCTTCAGGAAAGCTTGCCGGCTTCATAAAAAATGGGTCAGCAAGGCAGGGTGTCGGGGTGTGCAAGGTCTGGCTGAAACTGTCTAAAGGTAAGTAGTAGGGCAGCTCCACCCACCATCCCCACCCTAGCTTAATTTTTACCTGTGCACCCTGGAGTGGGTGCTGTCTTAATTAGGGCTTATTTTGGGGGTAGGTCTTATACTGGGTGTACATATACAAATCAAGCTAGGATTTACTTTTGGGGTAGGTCATATTTTGGGGGAAACACAGCAACATACAGTGCATTATTATAAATATGATCAAATAAATCAGTTTTATATTCATTTTTTCTTACTTCAAACAGTCTTAAGTTTTAGTTCATTCAAATAGTGTGGTAGAATTTCATTTCTCTTCATTTCTTCTTTGCTATATTACATTTTTTCAAAACTTTTAAACGCCACTTTTGGACATCCACTGGAAAAAAGCTAAGATTTTTCTTTCTGCAATAGATTTGTCATATATCTGGAAGGAAGGAAGGAAGGAAGGAAGGAAGGAAGGAAGGAAGGAAGGAAGGAAGGAAGGAAGGAAGGAAGGAAGGAATTCTAGACAATACAATAGTTCAGAAGTAACAAGTTTCTGATTACCACTTTCTGTTACTGAACAGAAATGCAATATTTGTGTTTTGCATTACTCCTGGGTTTCTTGTTATAACATTTCAGTACATGAAACATTTCTACATGTCTTGCACTTAATGCTCTACACTCTCTCTATGATTTAAAATCATGTATTGTTCCTTCTCACTGTAAGTGGCCAAATGGCATCTATTTAAAATAGTTTAGCAAAAGAAGGGTAAATTCTAAACACCCGCCAATCTGAAAAAGCTTTTAAAACACCATCCTCAGTGAAGATCTATCTATCATGGGTACTCGTGGGTTGCAAGAAATTAGGCTGAATGTATCAATTTAAAAGAAATTACTGAGCACATTAAGAGAATCATTACTACATTTCAGCGCCCTCTGTCTATATGATTCTGACTTTGCTTAATTTCATGACCAGAAGTAAAATTAGTTTTTCCAAGAAGCAGCTTATAAAAGAACTGCTGCAGTTCTAAAAGAGAACAGGGTATAATCAGATATTTAAATATGCAACCTCTTCTTTTTTCCAATAATTTTGAGGTCAGTAATTAACTAATTGGTCATTTATGTCTGCTTCAACTGTTTGCAACCATATATAGGCAAATCCTTGTGAAAGCTGTTCAGCAAATGCTTTCATCTCACAATTAGTGCTCTACTGCCAATGTTGTGTTTGATTCCATGTGAAGTGGTTCATTAAACATGCCCATGATGCTTATTTGGACAGACACCCCATGGTGCCTTTCCTGAAACAGCTATTGGCTTGTTATACTTGCACCTCAGGGCGTCCTTGAACAAAGTGAGTGAAGCCCCATGATCCCCTTAGTAGTAATGTGGTTCCATAATGTATCTTTTTGATAGTCAAATAATAGACATGGGGAACAGACGGAACACATTTGATGAGAGCTTATGAGTTGTGCTTTGCAAAATAAATAGGAGAGCTTTTTCCATAAAATCTTATCAGATCTCAGTTATCACATTTATATTGCACATTATCACAAAATAAGAACTGCTAGGCGTGTGTGTGTGTGTGTGTGTACTGTATATCTAATTTCTATCTTCTATTGCCTGCCTGCCTGCCTGCCTGCCTGCCTGCCTGCCTGCCTGCCTGCCTGCCTGCCTGCCTGCCTGCCTGCCTGCCTGCCTGCCTGCCTGCCTGCCTGCCTATCTATCTATCTATCTATCTATCTATCTATCTATCTATCTATCTATCTATCTATCTATCTATCTATCTATCAATCTATCTATCTATCTATCATCTATCTATCTATCTATCTATCTATCTATCTATCTATCTATCTATCTATCTATCTATCTTCCTACCTACCTACCTACCTACCTACCTACCTACCTACCTACCTACCTACCTACCTATTTATCTCAATGTGTCAGATTTAACATTGATAGGAAAGAAAGGAAGAAAACTGTGTAAATCTGATAGAACATCACAATACTTAGGACAATAATAACAAGCCTTTATTATAACTTTAAGGGCAGTAAACGCTACATAGAAACATACAGTGTATGCCTCAAATTATTGAAAAAAACTAAGATGTACAGTAGCTATAAATTGCATTAAAATTGCGTAACAATCGTTAGTATCATAACAACAATACAAATATCACTGGCAGTCAGCTAGATTTGCCATTAGGTAAAGGTAAAGGTTCCCTTCGCACATATGTGCTAGTCATTCTCGACTCTAGGCGGTGGTGCTCATCTCCATTTCAAAGCTGTAGAGCCAGCACTGTCCGAATATGTCTCCGTGGTCATGTGGCTGGCATGACTAAATGCCAAATGCGCAAGGAACATTGTTACCTTCCCACCAAAGGTGGTTCCTATTTTTCTACTTGCATTTTTACATGCTTTTGAACTGCTAGATTGGCAGAAGCTGGGACAAGTAATAGGAGCTCACTCCATTATGCAGTGCTAGGGATTTGAACTGCCAAACTGCCGACCTTTCTGAACAACAAGTTCAGCATCTTAGTCACTGAGCCGCTGCATCCCTTTGATTAGCCGTTATTTATCTTATTTATCTTCAGCCATAACCAATTGGGCAACCTGAGAAAATACATCAGAGTCTTAATTGGATAAAAGATAAGCATTGTGGTTTCTATCAGAGTAGTACTTATAGAGTATTTAAGTATTTATACTTAAATAGAGCAACAAAGAAGCTTAGGACTTTTCCATCATGGTCATATACATGGTTGAAAAGGGTGTTGTCATAGTGCCCCCACAGAGTACTTTGGCCAACCTGGCAGGGTTTCAGAGCTAGAATGGAAGAGAAATAGGATAAAAAACATGCTCATTTCTGAAAAATTGATTGACTGTTGGGTCAGATACTTGGCTTACATTGGTTTGGAAATCTATATCCCAGATAGCCTGTTTAAGATGATTCCTGACATTTTCAAATCCTAATGGGCAGACATTTTCCAAAGACAGTCCTAGTGACCAGTGTTTCTTTCTTGAATGGTAGTTAAATTCCTTGAACAGTTGATGAATTGAGAAATTGGCTATGGCACTTGGAAGCTGAGCGTGAAAAGGAAACCTAAAGGAAGTTGTGTTTGACTAGTTAGCAACACTTGTTTGGCTTTGCAGAAATACTACAAATTATTTATTTCAGAAGGATATTTGCATTTTGGAAATGTGTGGATTAACAATATTGAGTCTTAACAAGGCATTAGGTTCCATGAAAGCAAGACAAACTGGTAGCGTGTGGACTTTGCATTGCAAAAGCTCATCCTTCTTCTTTGACGCAGCCATGGCAACTTGTTTGTCTACCATAACTTGTAACATGGACCTCTGGGGTGCATTTTGCACCTATGTTACCATATGGATAGAAGTAGCTTCTTAGCTCTGATATTTAATAGCAGGGTGAAGCTTTGCTTCAAAGGACTACTTTTGTACAATATTAAATTATATCAAATGTAATTTGGAATACTCAAGGTCCATATAATTGCAAGTGGCAACTTGGGTCAATAAAGATAATGCCACGTGGACCTTCATTAGCATCAGATTTTCCTAAATTCTGGATCAAACACTAAAACGTGGGAATTGATGAACTGGTCAGCTTTTGGTCCATATTTAGATCTATGTCTCCACTTTCAGTCAGCAACTATGACACTTGTAGTTATTTAAAGTGACAAAATATTTTCCCCTTTTGTGCGCTGCTCAATTTCAACATGAACAGTGAATGGACATCTACAAGGATATTTTTTTGATGGGGAAATTCAAGGTAGGATAATAATCTATTTTGTCATGCTGTTGTTTGTGCTCAGCCTGTGTGATCTTCTTGCAGCAGCTACAGTAACTAGGCGGTCCACCATGAGTTCAACTTCTTTGCAGAGACATTATTTGTTCTCTGTTGCTGTCTTCTCAATTCTGGCTTTGTATGCATTTGTTCTTAGCTATTGCCAAGTCAAAGGGATGCGGTGGCTCAGTGACTAAGATGCTGAGCTTGTTGATCAGAAAGGCCATCAATTCAGTAGTTCGAATCCCAAGTAGCGTTACTTGTCCCAGTTTCTTCCAACCTAGCAGTTCAAAAGCACGTAAAAATAAAAGTTGAAAAATAGGGACTACTTTGGTGGGAAAGTAACAGCGTTCCGTGTGCCTTCGGCATTTAGTCATGTCAGCTATATGACTATGGAGATGTCTTTGGACAGTGCTGGCTCTTCAGCTTTGAAACAGAGATGAGCACTACCCCCTAAAGTTGGGAACAACTAGCACATATGTGCGGGGGGAACCTTTATCTTTACCTTTACTATTGCCAAGTCTTGTGAATACTTTATTTGTCTGCTTTATTTTTATGCATTGGCCATGTAGTACTTTGCCTTATCATGTCTCTTCTCTATTTTCCCTTTCGTCCGTAGAAACAATGGGATGGGAATGTAGCAACAATGGTGCACTGTGATAGCTGCAAGAAATACCATTTTCTTAAGCAACAACTGATGGGACTACAAAATAGAAGAAGTCATATAAAATGAAGACGCTAAAGTGATATGGGACTTTAGAATTTAAACAGACAGACACCAAAAAGTCTGGCTGGTGAATGTGGCAGTACCTGGAGACAACAGAATGGAAAAAGTACAGGAGAAAATGACATAGTACAAAGACCTAAAAATAGAAATAGAATGAATGTGGCAAAAGAAAGCAAAAAATAGTACCCATAGTGATAGGCAATCCCCCCCCCCCCAAATTGGAGATCATTTGAACACCATTGATATTGACAAAAATCACCATTAGCCATGGTGATGCAGTGGTTATAATGCAGTATCGGAGCTAATTCTGCCGAGTGCTGATTGCTAGCAGTTTGGCAGTTCGAATCTCACCAGGCTCAAGGTTGACTCAGCCTTCCATCCTTCTGAAGTCAGTAAAATGATGATTCAGATTGTTTGGGCAATATGCTGACTCTATAAACTGCTTATAGAGGGCTGGAAAGCACTGTGAAGCGGTATATAAGTCTAAGCGCTATTGCTATTAGTTAATTGCAAAGGGTAGCTTTAGTTAGAACAGTTTACATCTTGCAATGATATCTTTAACAAAATATTCCAAACAACATCTGCCTATCCCAGGTCTTTGACAGGTGGATAAAATTCCAAATCCACTCTAAACTTCTGTTTGACTATGTGAAAAACCATAATAATAATTGGAGAAAATAATAAAAGACAAATACCTGTAAAGAGAAATAGAATGACTGTGTCAAAAGAAAGCAAAGTTGTTACCAATAGTTATGAATAGCTTGGTGCAATCCCAAAACATCTGGAGCACTGCTTGAATACCATCAGTGTTGATAGAATCACGATCAGTTAATTGGAAAAGGTAGTATGACTACAGACAGCTTACAGTCAAATGATACCTTTAACACCACTTGGGAAGGACTAAGTAAGTGGTTTTAAAAATGCCAAATCAGTCTATATATCTGGCTGACTGTGTGACCATGCTGGGATCATTATTATAATCCTTGTTTCTCCAGTGTTAATCTCTCCTTGTTTGAGTATTGGCTGCTGGAGGCATGTGTTCTGGGGTTTTGGTATTTTTGTTTGTTTCTTTGTTATTGTCTCTTTAGTGTATAAATATGGTTTATATCTACATGTCTATTGATGGCTAGTTTGTTGGAATGCTAAGTTCCAGAAATTCCTTAGTGTTTTTGGATTTAACTAACTATAGGATGCTCAGTGTCCCAGTTTCAACTCAATTCGCTTGAAAGCAGGTTTCAGATCATTCATCTGAATGTCAAAAATAATTTCTCTTGATTTTGAGAAATGACTTTTCTACAGCTAGTTCTTTATTTTGGATAATGGTAGCTTCATATTTCAGTATGAAAAGGCAGATACAATATATAGCTCATTCTTCTTTTGAGACTTTTAATGGTTTATTTGTGTGTTCTGCAGGACACCCAAATGGTTGACAGCATGAAGAATGTGCTGGTTGCTAGACAGAATTGATTCTCAGGTTCTTTTAATTTTTTTCCTCACAGTTTGTAGTCTGAATGATGGACTTAACAGGTTCCTTTATTTCAAAGATGAAAAATGAAGTCCTTAAAAAAACAGATGCAGTTAGTAACACTGCTCAACTGATAATAGCGTACAATGAATGAACACGTCAGCAGATCAGAAAGACCTGCAGTAAAAGTGAGTTGGTGTTTTCTGAGACATTGCTTTATTTAAAGAAATAAGGGTTTAAAGAAATAAGTAGAGATTGTTCTATTATTAATCTCAGAATTTACTGGATATAATTTCTGCAGGTGACAAATGAGGACAATATTTGTTTTAATTATTTGTACGGAAACACCAATCCTCAAAATTAGTTTCATCATAATAATAATAAGTTTGAATTTATTAGCCGCTCCCTTTCCAAGTAGGACTCGGGGCGGCGTACAATGGGGCATATAAAACACAGAAAATATATAAAACACATAGGCGTACATACAGAACATACATACAGATACACAAACACGGACTCCTCATCACTTTGAGGATTTTAATAATGCTTCATGCCCTTGATGATAGGTCAGTCCATACTAACCTGGTATCCTTCGGACTGGGTGGAATGTGACTCCAAGGATTTTTAACCAACATGGGGGTTTAGCTGCCCTTCCTAGCCTGGGGGAAGCTGTTCTGCTGATTGTAGCACAGCTTTCCATATTTGGAAGGCTGGTGACATTTTCATTTCTAAACAATATCATGGGAACGCTTATCAAGAGGGAACAATTTGCTCTTTCATGAAAGGTAGACACACTCACTAATAACACACCCATTATATTGCTTTCTTCCATTGTGTGATGCTCCAAATGTCTTCTGTGATAGGTATGTGTGTATGTATGTGTGTGTGTGTGTATATATATACAGACACACACATATATACAGCCTAAAGATGGCGTACATATATCTTGGTATACTTCCAAACAAAGTCTTTGGCTGCTGCCGATAGATAGCTGATAGCTGATAAATGATTGATAAATAGATAGATAGAAAGATAGATAGATAGATAGATAGATAGATAGATAGATAGATAGATAGATGATAGATAGATGATAGATGATAGATAGGTAGATGATAGATAGGTAGATGATAGATGATAGATAATAGATAGATAGATAGATAGATAGATAGATAGATAGATAGATGATAGATAGATAGATAGATAGATAGATAGATAGATAGATAGATAGATGATAGATTGGTAGGTAGATGGGTAGATGGGTAGATGGGTAGATGGTAGGTAGGTAGGTAGGTAGGTAGGTAGGTAGGTAGGTAGATATAGTGTCATGACCTCATTGGAGCCTGAGGACGACCAGAGGAGCAGGATGAGGCTGTCCCGGGTCCCTTGGCTTGGGAAGGGTTGCCAGTGAAGGAGAGGTAGTTGCTCATCGCTGGAGCTCTGTCTTTCCTCTCCTCCTCTCTCTGTCCTCTCCTTCCCCCTTGCTTGGTTGCTTTCCTTTACTGGTGACCCTTCCTGGGCCTGAGGAACCCAAGGACTGCCTCGTCCTGCTCCTCTAGTTGTTCCTCCTTAGAAAGACTAAAAGATGCTGATGGAATTTATGTACTGATGTTTTGCTTTGTCCCCTGCCAAAAATGGGGCAATAAATTTGAAGGATAAAAAAAATGATATGTATTTGTAGGCACAACGGTGCTTGTGGAATAACATAGGAGATCTGAGTAGCATGTTGTATTTTCCATGAGAAAAGTAAGAGGAGAAAGCCATTAAACACTTGGGCAGTGTGACCAACAAAACAGCTTCTTTGTTCCACCTTAATTTCTTTTTCTTTTACCAGAAACCATGCACCAATGTTCCTCCAAGGCCCTTTCATTTCGTCACAAGCTGGAGCATGTTGTGTCTGAGAGAGTTAAATGACCTTTTTATGATAAAGAACTCAGTTTAAAACTTTGACCGGATAGGGGACAAGCTGCCAAGAATTAATTAAAATGGGGATTCCATCGTTTTCTGCTACATCAGTTACTGAAAATATGTCTCTGATCACATTTATAATTAATTAGGGTGCATAGTGTAGTAAATTAACATAATAAATAAAGTTCTAATTACAGGAGCTATCCACACAATTATTGAAGGAACAATCATCATTAGAAGGAGAGCCTTGTTATTGCATTTGAGTTGGTGCAATTTTGCAGATTTACTTTATTAGAGAAAGTTCTGCCATGCCAAAATTTAGCAGAACCAGAGTTATAATCTGGTTCTGTTCCTGTCCCAGTTATGGCTTATGGGGACTAGGAAAGAGACAGAGTTTTTGTTCTATTGTCTGCAGAATACTCAGACAAGAGTATTAGAGATAAATATGATTAGTTGGGGATGATGGAGATGCCACATTGTTTAGTTAATCAAGTCAAATGTTTATTATGTCAGAGACTAGCCTGTTAAGAAACTTAAAACACTTTAAAATGATTTTTAAATACACACACACACACACACAAACACACACACACACATCTGTCTGTCTGTCTACCACCTACCTACCTACCTACCATCTTACTTCCATTTCTCTCTCTACTGTCTCTTATCTATCTATCTATCTATCTATCTATCTATCTATCTATCTATCTATCTATCTATCTATCTATCTATCTATCATCTATCTATCTATCTATCTATCTATCTATCTATCTATCTATCATCTATCTATCATCTATCTATCTATCTATCATCTATCATCATCATCTGTCTATCTGTCTATCTATCATCTATCACTTGTCATTTATCTCTAAACTAAGCTATCCAAACTTTACTGCCTCTTGGTCTTCCGGAATGCAGTCCCTCCTTCCTGGGAATTCAGACTACATTCCACTACATCAAGGCTGGTGAGAGCAAAGGTCACCTGCTGTTCGGAACCTACAATAGCAACAATTTGCAGCCTCTTGTCCTAGTTGTCCTTTTCACTGTAAGTTCATACAAGTGTTCTTATAGAAATTGCAGACAATCCTTGAAAAAATTAGGAAAAGAAGGATATGATCAAGTTTGATATTTAAACATTATCTAGCCAGTCAGGATATGTATGTATGTATGTATGTATGTATGTATGTATGTATGTATGTATGTATGTATGTATGCATGCATGCATGCATCAGTGGTGGGTTTCAAATTTTTTTAGAACTTCTTCTGTAGGTGTGGCCTGCTTTGTGGGAGTGACTTGCCAGCCACGTGACCGAGTGGGAGTGGCTTGGCAATCATGTGACTAGGCGTGGCCAATTTCTAAAATGTGGTGAAACTCACTTAACAACGCTCTTACTTAGCAACAAAAATGTTGGCTCAGAAACTCTAGCATTTGAAGCACGCAAGTCTTAAAGCTGTCAAGTTACAAGATCCTTGCACCCCTAACCCTTTAGAAAAAAACCCCCAGGGATGTTCAAACTTGACAGCTTTAAGACTTTAAGGTTTAGATAGGACTCTTGGAGGCGGGCAGGGTGATTGGTGAGCCAGCCAATCAGTGAACAGCAGGCGGGGCAAGCGTGGTGAGGACGGGCAGGGGGAGGGAACTGGAACCGGTTCTAAACGACATGGTAGATTTGTGGAACCTCTTCTATAGAAGAGGTTAGAACTGGTAGGAACCCACCCCTGGTATGTATGTATGTATGTATGTATGTATGTATGTATGTATGTATGTATGTATGTATGTATGTATTGTGTGTGTGTGTGTATGTGTGTGTGTGTATGTGTTTGTGTGTGTGTCTGTACTGTACTTAATAAGATATAAAATTCTGCCTGGCTGAGGAAGTTTCAATAGAATTCAGATTGTGAATCGATTCACCACATTTATCTGTTTTTAAATAAATAAACATCTTCCACTCTTTAATGCAGAGTAATTTGCAACATTGCCACAAAGTTCAATATCAGCATTTATGTCTATATTCATTTTTGCCTATTTTTTTCCCCATTCCAGTGTTTTCCTGAAATTTCCACTCCACCCCAACCCATTCTTTACATGCCTGTGTTGTGGCTCACTTGTATTTAACAACTCAGTTTAGTTCTTTCAGCTTTAAATTTTACTGCCAATTAATTTAAAAAAAAACTATTATTTTAAATTATTCAATCGTTTTAAAAAGTTATTCTATTATTTTAAAATAATGGTGCAAGCTTTGGAACCCTTGGTTATTGTACTTTTATGTTTTTGTAAGACACATTATGCTACTGTTTCTTTGGAAGGAGAATGAGTGGATATCAATTTATCTGTCTAACCCCTGTCCTTTTTATTATCCAAATAATTTAAAAGAACACAAACATACACAGACAGACAGGCACATACGCACATACCCTGCATTGCTGGAAAGTGTAGTATTTAGAAGGTTACCCTTTATGTGGGAGTTCAAATCCCAGCTGGTACTTACCTTAGCAGTAATTTTTGTACCTTATAACTGTTATTAATGACTGCAAGTTACAAAATAGCACAACATATAAATCTCATAAATCTAACAGTTTGGAGTTTGAAAAAGGAGAGGGAAAAAGAAATTGCCATGAAATTTTCTAACGATTCAGAGTCCTGTTAAGTGTACCTGGTACAGATAGTTCTCAACCTACAACCACAACTGAGTCCAAAACTCACATTGCTAAGCAAGAGAGTTGTTAAGTGGTTTTTACCTCGTTTTTCATTTTTTATTGCTACAGCTGTTAGGTGAATCCCTGCAGTGGTTAAGCTGGTAACACAGTTGTTACATGAATCTAGCTCCCCCATTGACTTCTGACCTTGTCAGAAAGTTGCAAAAGTAGTTACATCATCTCTGGACACTGCAACAATCATAAATACATGCCAATTGTAAAATGTCTGAATTTTAATCATGTATTGACAAGCATGCTGCAATGCTCATCAGTGTGAAAAATGGCCATAAATCACTTCTTTCAGTGCCATTGTGACTAGTGACCAACTTCAAATGGCCACTAAATAAATGGTTGTAAGTTGAGACCTACCTGTGCAGTTCTTTGACTTCTTCTGCTCTGTTTGTACTTTTGTAAATAAAACAAATATTATAAACTCAGTTGTAAAACCACAATTTTCTCTTCCCTAAAGTAACCCAAGGCAAGTATCTGCAATTACCTGATTATCATGAACAAACCTGGAGTATATTCCTCTTACATAAGTTGTTTATTATTATTAATGTACAGTGTAATTAATCTTTCCTCACAATGGTTTTACTACAGTACTTTCTCTACAACCAGGTACTGAAATCTAGTACAAATATAGCGCAATACATTTTTACCCATTCTGAAAACATTACTTTCTATGCCTCTCACGTAGAATGAGATATTTTGAATTTGTCTGATAGCAGTAGTTAGAAAGAAGGATGGACAGCATTTGACAGTTCTGATTTGCTCACTTGCCCAATTGTCAACCTTACTTTGTTCTTTTCCAGATATGTACATATTTTATGACATATTTAATGTGCATCTTTGTCTACATATTTTGCTTAAAGGTAGATTTCTAAAAGATTTTTTTTTCTTAAAATATTGTTTTTAATTCATTTTTCCTTCCTGAATATGCATCTTAACTGGAGAACTGCAGTAACAGTTCAAACATGTGCCAAAGTGATAATATATCATTGCATTTCACATCACATATTGAGCTCCACTTCAGTTCACATATCAGCTCAGAAAGTGTGAGTTAGGTGGGTTTGCTTTAAAATGTGACTTGAATGTGACTTTTTATCCTACCTATAAAACCATCTCAGAGAACATGAAAGAAATAATAAAATGAAAAGTGCAGATTTAATTTAATTTATTCAGTTTAGATACTGCCTGATTCCAACTGACTGGGGAACATACAATAAAACAACAATGTGAAAACATTTATTCATTTATGTGTCTGACTCAGGCTGAAAACAATATTTGCAATATAGCCAAAGTAATTTTAAAAATAGCATTTTGTGTTTCTACAAATATACTTTTTGTAAATACACAAACTATAGGATACTGTAATTGTCTGGATGTTTATGATCTGTTTTAATTGGAGAAAGTTATTTATGATTTGTTGTCATAAACCACAGTTTGTATACATGGTTGAATTATACAGAAGGTATTTTTTACATATGAAAAATTTAAAATATATGGAAAGTTTTTCAAAAAGTGAAGGGCTCTGCTGAAAGGACTGCCATCCCTTCTCGGCGTTTGAGGGAGTGTTAATTTTGTATTGGCAAAAACACAACCTATGCTTTTCATATATTACCAACTGTATGTATTTATAGGATTTTATAATAAGAAACAAGAAAAAAATTCAAATTCAGCTTCCAAATTACATTTATCTAAGCTTTATTTAATCAGGATTTGCAAAGTCTGGTCAGCTAATGTAAAAAGTCAAATGGTCCACATAGATATTAAAGACAGAGCCGAGGTGGCGCAGTGGTTAGAGTGCAGTACTGCAGGCTACTTCTGCTGACTGCTAGCTGCAGTTTGGCAGTTCAAATCTCACCAGGCTCAAGGTTGACTCAGCCTTCCATCCTTCCAAGGTGGGTAAAATGAGGACCCAGATTGTTGGGGAAAATATGCTGACTCTGTAAACCACCTAGACAGGACTGTAAAAGCACTATGAAGTAGTATATAAGTCTAAGTGCTGTTGCTATTGCTATGCACAATGAGCTTTTAAAAAAAAGTTATGTATATGATTTTTTATTTCAATTAGTAGAGACACCCGCATTAAGTAAAGAAACTATCAAATGTATACCGGGGTAAAATTTGAATAACGTAACTATTAAATCCAGAGTTATTTATATGGATCTCCCATAAATTTCTCTCTCTGTGTGTGAGCATGTGTTTGTCATTGATTATGATCTAAATACATGTATACACATACTTTTTTTGATCTGGAGACTCAGTTATATAGAAATAATTCTCCTTTCACATAGTGAAAGTTCAGAGACTGTTACCAAAATGGTATGATAGGAGAAAGATGAAAAGTTCTTACTAATTCATTCATTCAGTCATTCCTAATTCTTACTAATAGAGAAGACGTTATAGATGGAGTTGAGGTTTCTGGAACTTTGGGTGAGAGTGACCACATTATATTGGAATTCAATATAATGCAAACATATGCAATACAACATAATCCAATCAATGTCTTACATTTTAAAAGAGCTGATTTTAATGAATTCAGAGAGATCCTAGGAAAGATTATTTTATTACATCTACATGGAGTATTAACATCTTCGTGGAGGGAAGCAAGCAATGGATTACCACAAGGTTCCATCTTAAGTCTAGTATTCTTCAATATCTTCATAAATGACTTAGATGAGGGAATAGAAGGAGAAGTAATCAAATTTGCAGATGACACTAAGATGGCATGGATAGCCAATACTTCAGAAGATGAGCTCTGGATTCAAATGGATCTTGACAGATGTAAACAATGGCTCCCACCCAAGAACATGAAATTTAATGTATAAAAAACCAAGTTTATACTTAGGCAAAAAACCCAAAGGTACAAGTGCGGAATAGGTGAAACCTGGCTCAAAAACAGTAAGTGTGAGAGGAACCCTGGAGTCTTAGTGGAAGATCACTTAAATATGAGCCAGCAGTGTGAGGCAGCAGCCAAAAAAGCTAATATAATCCTTGGTTGCATAAACAGAGGCATAGAATTAAAATCACATGAAGTATTAATACCACTTTATAAAACCTTAGTAAGACCACACCTGGAATACAGCATCTATTTTTGGTCACCGCATTACAACAAAGATGTTAGACTTTGGAAAAAGTGCAGAGAAGAGCAACTAAGACGATTAAGTCCTGGAGACTAGAATCCCTCCCATTATTTGGAAACTATCTTTTATGAAGAAGCAGATGATATAGAGATTCCATTTGGAGATAAAAAGGTGAAATTATGAAAATAGAGTGTAGGGATTTGGAGTGTGATACCCCTACATTCTTTTTTGTGTTTTGTATTAGATAGCTAGGCAACTACTTTTCAAAATTTGGACATAATTCTGTGATATTTGAGAATTTGGGAAGGAACTTTAGTTAAATTAGATATACCCTTCACTGTAGAGTAAGGAGAAAGACCTGATGGAGACATATGATCTCTGTTATCAAAGCAAAGGGAGAAAGGTATCTTAAATACAAATTAAGCAGAAACCTTGTGGAAGAGTCTCAGAAGAACACTTCTAATCATGTGGGAATAGAAGGAAAAAACAATTAGACTTGCCAAATTCTCTTATCATAGCCACTGTCAATAGAAGCAATCTTCACCTTCCTTGATACCTGATCTGATCTACCTGGTAGGGCTGACAATCACTTATCCTCTGGTCTCTTCCATTCCTTCTCCCCCCCCCCCCTCCTGGTGGTTCAAAACAAACAAAACCTGCAGGAGTGATTTTGACAAAACCACACTGCTTATCTCAACAGAGATCAGAAGCATCAAGTCATATTCAGCTTAATCTTCTCGGAATGAACCTGCTTCCCACTCGCCAATGAGTATCGCAGTCAGAAAGCTGCTGTTTCAGTGTACTGTTGAATTCCATACATATAACTAAGCTGTTGCAGCTTCCACCTTTATCCTGGCCCAGAGACAAGGCTACAAAACGGAGAAGTAGATGGGTCTTTGTATTAGAAACTTCTTAGACACCCTCCACCAAATGTTCAACTACTGCTTCTAAAGAAGCTTGCAAGCTGCAAAGTGGGGGTGGGTGGGGGCAATGCTACCCCTTGTTCTCAATCCTTTCTACACGTTGTCACACAAAAGGCAAGTTTAGTGCAGAATGCAAATAACCCTTCTTCTCTGCCATCTTCATCTTTCTTTCTTTCTTTCTTTTTCTTTGGGTGGGTGGGTGGATGGGTGGGGTGGGGGCAGACCTCACTCTTTCTTTTATGTACTCCCTCTGCAGATGTGATATTCTGCCAGTTCTGACTGATTCGCCCAAACCGTTAGCAGAAATTGCAGGTGCCTCCCCCCCCCCCCCCGGCTCTGCGGCATCCCATTTAGGCTCTTTAAAAAGGCAAACTGCATGAACGCATGCGGTGTGCATGTGTGCTCACATTTGCGAACTGGTAGGAAAGGATGGTGGTGCGCATGCACAGTGCGCTCACATTTGCAAACGGGTAGGGATGCTAAGTGAAAACCATCCCTGTCCCTCTGAATGGTCTGATGCTGCAACTGACTCACTGCAACTGACAATGACAGTGCAAATGAAAAGACAGAGGTGAGGGCTACTTTTCTTCTTTCTCCATCCAATTTAAAGAGGAAGTGTTCGATGCACCATTTCTATTTGCTGCCACCTTTGCTGCTAAGCACAAAGAATGCCAAGCATGCCAAGCATGGATGGCCAACCCACAGCGCCCACCTCCCAGTTTACCTGAAAGCATGCCAGCAAAGAAGTCATTTGAGGGCTGGAGTTGAATTTTAAATATCAATTTTTCTACCTTTATTATTTATTAAAAGGTAAAGGTTCCCCTCACACTAGTCGTTCCCCACTCTAGGGGGCAATGCTCATCTCTGTTTCAAAGCCAAAGAGCCAACGCTGTCCGAAGATGTCTCCGTGTTCATGTGGCCGGCATGACTAAATGCCGAGAGCACACAGAATGCTGTTACCTTCCCACCAAAGGTGGTTCCTATTTTTCTACTTGCATTTTACGTGCTTTCAAACTGCTAGGTTGGCAGTAGCTGGAGCAAGTAATGGGAGCTAACTCCTTTACGGGGTGCTAGGGATTAGAACCGCTGAACTCCTGGCTTTTCTGATTGACAAGCTCAGCATCTTAGCCACTGAGACACTGTGTCTCTTTTATTATTTATTACAGCTGACCAAAGAAAGGATGATTACCTGATCATCAGTCTGTTCATATTTTTCTAACATGCAGTGAAACCATATTCTGGCAGAGGAGTGTCCATTATTAACTAATGTCATTAATTGGGAAGGTATTTATTATATTTTGCTTCATCTGAAAGATGAGAGACAGTATATAGCAAATACAAGCAACAACTTTATTTCCATCAAAAAATGTTATGTTTCAAGCTCTGAGAATTACAAGATCTGGGCTTTGTCCATTATAAAAAGAAGAAACAAGAGAGCAAGTGACAATATTTAAAAGCAATATTTCCATGCAATAAAATGTCATGGTCTTACTCCACCTCTTTCACAAATAAATGTTTCAGCATCATCCGTATTACAACGAGTACATTTTCCAGCCTAGAAGCTTGCTGTAGTACAGTAATTCCCATTGGGGGGATTTGGTAAATCAATGCGCAAGTGGAGATTTTGTGGATTAGGAAAACAAGCTGAAAGCTTTGTTCTCAGAAGGATTTCTAAGAGTGGACATCAGATAAAAGGGCAGCACTCTGGGATGCACAGAGCAGAAATAAATAGACCAAGGAAAAGTGCTTTGGAATAGATTCAGCTTCCCTTAGACTGAAGCTTCTTAGTCTGCTGAAGCTGATCTCTACTACATTCATTTCAAATTATGAGCAGATATCAGTGTAACCAAAATAAGATGGGGGGAGAGAGAGAGAGAGAGAGAGAGAGAGAGAGAGAGGGAGGGAGGGAGGGAGGGAGGGAGAGAGAGAGAGAGAGAGAGAGAGAGAGAGAAAGAGAGAGAGAGAGATGATAGACAACTAGAGATATAGTTATAGATGATATAAATAGATAGATATACTGTAGATGTTAAAGTATAACCAACGTCTTATACAAAACCCTCTAGAGTATAGAGCATTTGGGGCTGTGTAGCAGTGTTGCATTGATTACATGAAAAAGAAATGGCTATTCCAAAATAATTTGATTCCAGGAAAAGTAAAACATGGCACATGAACACTTGCTGACCCAAGATTTATTTATTTTTTTGCCTCTGCATAAGACTCATGATGTATAACATTATAAAACATTATACATGAAGCTTGGGAAATTTTGAAAAATGAGATTACAAAAGCCCAGTCTAGCACAATACCAATGAAGAAGAAAAATAACAGCTCCCAAAAGAAACCAGCATGGCTGCATAAAGAACTATCTGACAAACTGAAAGACAAAAAAGGTAAGTATAAAAAGTGGAAGGAGGGGGACATAACTAAGGCAGAGTATCAGCAAATAGCCTGAGCCTGTAAAGATGAAGTGAGGAAAGCTAAGGCTCACAATGAAGAAAGGCTTGCCACAAAAGAAAATTTAACAAAAAAAGCTTCTTCCAACATGTTAAAAACAAGAAAAAAGTTAAGGAAACAATTGGTCCATTGCTAGGAGAAAGTGGCAAGAAGGTGACAAGCAACAGGGAGAAAGCAGAACTATTTAACTCATGTTTTGCATCTGTCTTTACACAAAGGGATAAAACAGTCCAACCTATCAAAAGCAGCACCACAAAAATCAGATTAGGAACACAAATTGAAATAGGGAAGAAAATGGTAAGTGAGCACCTGTCTACCCTAGACGAGTTCAAATCACCAGGACCAGATGGATTACACCCCAGGGTTCTGAAGGAACTAGCAGACGAGATCTCAGAACCACTGTACTATATCTTTCAGAGATCCTGGAACACCGGGGAACTACCAGAGGACTGGAAAAGAGCTGATGTGGTTCCCATCTTCAAAAAAGGGAAAAAATTAGATCCAAGAAACTACAGACCTATCAGCCTGACCTCAATACCAGGAAAGATTCTGGAAAAAATAATCAAGCAACGAATTTGCGAACACCTAGAAGCAAACAAAGTAATAGCCAAAAGCCAACATGGATTTGTCAAAAACAGATCATGCCAGACTAATCTTATTGCATTCTTTGATAATGTGACAAAATTAGTGGACCAGAGGAATGCCGTTGATATAGTTTACTTGGACTTCAGTAAGGCTTTTGATAAGGTAGACCATAACCTACTACAAGATAAAGTAGAAGAATGTGGGTTAGACAGCATCACCACCAGATGGATTCATAACTGGCTGACCAACCGCACTCAACGTGTAGTCCTCAATGGAACTGCATCTACATGGAGGGAAGTATGCAGTGGAGTACCCCAAGGCTCTGTTTTAGGCCCAGTACTCTTCAACATCTTCATCAATGATTTGGATGAGGGAATAAATTGGGAACTCATCAAATTTGCAGATGACACCAAGCTGGCAGGAATAGCCAACACTCCAGAAGATAGGCTTAAGATACAGAAGGATCTTGACAAACTTGAACATTGGGCACTATCTAATAAAATGAAATTCAATGGTGAAAAGAGTAAGGTTCTACATTTAGGCAACAAAAACGGAATGTACAGGTACAGTATAGATAATACCTTGCTCAGTAGTAGTAACTGTGAGAAGGATCTTGGAGTCCTAGGGGACAACCATTTAAATATGAGCCAGCAGTGTGCAGCAGCTGCCAAAAAAGCCAACACATTTCTAGGCTGTATCAACAGAGGGATAGAATCAAGATCACGTGAAGTGTTAATACCACTTTATAATGCCTTGGTAAGGCCACACTTGGAATACTGCATTCAGTTCTGGTCGCCGCAATGTAAAAAAGATGTGGAGACTCTAGAAAGAGTGCAGAGAGGAGCAACAAAGATGGTTAGGGGACTGGAGACTAAAACATATGAAGAAAGGTTGCAGGAACTGGGTATGTCTAGCTTAAGAGAAAGAAGGACTAGGGGAGACATGATAGCATTGTTCAATATCTCAGGGGTTGCCACAAAGAAGAGGGAATCAAACTATTATCCAAGGCACCTGAGGGTAGAACAAGAAGCAATGGGTGGAAACTAATCAAGGAGAGAAGCAACTTAGAACTGAGGAGAAACTTCCTGACAGTTAGAACAATTAATCAGTGGAACAGAATTTGCCTCCAGAAGTTGTGAATGCCCCAACACTGGAAGTCTTTAAGAAGATGTTGGATAACCATCTGTCTGAAACGGTATAGGGTTTCCTGCCTAGGCAGGAGGTTGGACTAGAAGACCTCCAAGGTCCCTTCCAACTCTACTATTACATTATTGTACATCATGATGAACAAGAAAGGTGAATATTTTTTGTGATTTGAGACAAGAATAACTGATGCCAAGATTATGGAAGGTATTTTTCTTGGTCCACAGATCTCAGATAGATCGGTTTGAACAGATCAGAGATCTGTTAGTGGAGCCAGAGAAAATTTCCTGAAAAGTATTCAAGGATGTTGTTGAGAATTTTCTTGGCAATTATAGAGCACCAAATTACATTTATCTGATTGACAAACGTCTTATAGTATATAAGTCAAGTTTCATTTTCTTCATTCGTGCTTGGACTTTTCCCCCCTGAAAATCTAGGTGCAGTCAATGATGAACGTGGTGAAAGATTTTATTGCCACAATGGAAAAACTGTATCAGGACAACTGGAATCCATTAATGCTGGCTGACTATTGTTGGACACTGCAGTGAGATGCATCGGACATTCAGTATAAATGAAAATCAGAAGCAAAACAGTTTTAGCTCTATTAAACTCAAGCAGATTGTGAAATTAAATGCATAATAGTCATTAAAAATTAATTTCACATTTGTCAAGATTTCTACATGACACAATGATTCTAAAATTATATTTTTGTTCAATTTGAAGTGGGACATTATAATCACCGAAGGTTTTTTCAGGAAGCAAAACTTCTGAAAAAAATTATTGTCCCATTCACCTTACGTTTGAAGGTAAAACTTTAAATCTTGCTAATGTACAAATGCTTTTCTATGTTGAAAAGAATAAATGTGGAATGTGGAACAGATTGAATGAATGAATGAATGAAAGGAACAAATTCTAAGTTTAGCTACTGAACTGTGTCGGAATACCAATCCTGGAGATAAATCTAGTTGGTTTAAAATGGATTGACATTTAGAGACCTGTTTAGTACTTGGTTATATTATAGCCAATTCCCCGGGAGGAGTCATTTAAATCTTTAGCTCTATACTTAAACATGAAGCAATGCTACTTCTCATCCCCCCTGAAATACTGGCTTTACATCATATTCACCATTGTAATGGTATGTGGGAACGAGCCTGACTCTCAAGGTCTTTCCAATGTAACATCACATCCATTTTGTTCATGAAGCTTGTTTAGTAAACTGGTATCAATTTTTCTTGCTGCCAGCCATTCCATACATGAGATTTATTTGGTCCATTTTCTTAGGATGCTGCATTTATATTTATGTAAATAATATGAAATTTTGCCTCTGGAGCCAAGGAAAAAAGGGAGAAGGAAAAATAACAATATCACATAGCAATAGCACTTAGATTTATCTACCACTTCATAGTGCTTTACAGCCCTCTCTAAGCAAATTACAGAGTCAGCATTTTACTGACCTCAAAAGGATGGAAAGCTGAGTAAATATTGAGGTGGTCAGTGGGCAGAGTTTGCCTGTGATACTGCAATCTAACCATTGCACCACAAAAAGCTCTTTCCTTAAAATATTAGAAAATCCAGTCATATTTAATCAAAATGGGGGGAAAAGACACCTGCTTCAAGAAATTGATAAAGCTGCGATGGAATATGTTACATTAGTTGACAGCAAAAAGAAGGAAAGATCTTCAGTAACTACGGCTTCATTCAACAGCCTGGTTTGACTCTCTGTAGCATTTTGCAAGCTGGTGGGAAAACAAATCAAGAGAACTCTTCTTCCATCACCTCATTTGTAAGATGATAATTATTCCCCACTTCCTGGTTGCTAGAGACTCGCCACTTTTTAATCATTTTGCTCTTTGAAAACACTGCAACTTCAAAGCTGTTTGAATTAGGTCATACCTTTTTCCACCATTCTTTGACAATTAGAAAAAGCCAATGGTCCAATCCCACAGAGGTAGAACTGCTGTTTAGCTAATTAAGTAAAGAAGTTAAAATAGAAGGTAGATGCTTAAAATGGCAACTGGAATGAGACGTTGAACGTTTAAGCAGTAAATACTGAACTACCTGTGACTAAGCCATCATTTATCGTGTGCAACATGAAATTGGAAGACACATCATACTTATGAATACAAGAGAGCTAGCTCTATGTGTCAGCCGTTAGGCACCAGCTATTTTAAGTAGAGTCCATTTCTTTAGATGATATCAAGAAAGAATACATTGGGTCTATGAGGTCCTATTTTTATTTTTTGCTAAAACAATCTGCACAATTGTATATGCATTTTTCTTTTAGCTTGCTACCCTGATGGCAAAAAATGTACTTTGTGTCACTCTATATTTAGCTGCATAAAATGCACATTTACAAACAAAGTTTTCTTTTCTATATTTACTGGTAGGATTATGAGGATCATGAAAGCTTCTGTTTAATACAATAAACCATTTATGTAATGCAATTTAATGCAACTTTGGGGCTGGCTACTGAGTGGGCAATTCCCTGTTACTTAATCATTGAAAATTGAACTTACTGCATTCAATAATAGCAGGTCATCTTAGTGGATTTAGAACAGATTGCATGACATATCCAACTCCATCTTCAAACAAACTTTTGCTGCTACTCCTGCAAACTGTGCGGCTTTATTTTCTCTAACGGTAAGGCAGGCCCCAGCCAATGTCGTGCTGGACTTAAATAATTGAAATATGGTTGGGAACTCTCAAGTTTCCACTGACACTCATATGGAATGTTGAAAAAAAATGACAATTTCTCATTCTAGCCTGCTTCTCAAGGTCATTGTGAAGATAAAGTGGGAGATAGAAAATTGTGTTTACCAACTTGAGCTCCTGAGGGGAAAAAAATGAAGGATATAAATGTCATAAGTAAATAAACTATCACTACTACACTAGCTGAAGCATTGATGATGGTGGGGGATGATAAGTATTTATATATGCTATTGTGGAGGATGTGAGATTTAGATGGGCAATTTGATTCCTGTAAGTATGGAATCTAGATATGTCGCTGTGGGCAAGAAGGATTGCCTCTCTTAACTGACAAACAGCAGGAACATTTTAGGAAAGGAAATGGGTGTCAGTTATTAAAATAGAAGAGAAGGGAAAGAGTCCCTTGAGTGGGGAAAAAAAGATTTTAAAAGTACAAAATAAGTTGATAGTGAATTTTTGACTTTAAAGAAGTTTAAAGGGTTTGAAAACTTTTAGAAAGGACTAAAACATAAAAAAAATTGTTCATTTCCCTAGAGTTACAAAATGGCTGGTCTAATCTGGGAAGGAAGAAGTTGGTGATGAAATTTCTGAAATTTAACAATAAAGAGGTTGGTTATAATAATAGCGTATATACACTGTATGCTACTACATACTGTGAATGTAGTATTTATTAAAGATGTGCTGTATGGAACCTAGAGTTCTCTTCAAGTCATTGGTTATATTTGTGTGCTTAAGTGTCTTTTTTCAGAATAAGTCACAGTGGCACAGTGGTTAAAGTGCAGTACTGCAGGCTACTTCTGCTGCCTGCCGGCTGCCTGCAATCTGGCAGTTCAAATCTCACCAGGTTTAAGGTTGACTCAGCCTTCCATCCTTCCGAGGTGGGTAAAATGAGGACCCAAATTGTTCGAGGCAATATACCTCTGTAAACTGCTTAGAGAGGACTGTAAAGCACTGTAAGCCAGTATTACTATTGTTATAAGTTTACTATTGTTTTATTTCCTTTCACCTTTGATATGTTTAGCAAAATCCTTATTATAACATTCTTGTTAATAAGCTGACAAGAGAAAGTAGCAAGGCAGAAGAAGGAGCAAGGGAATTATCAGATGAACAAATGTTTAAGCATAAATTGGTCTCAAAAGCACTGCTTGAAGAATGGTGGAAGGAAGAAACAGTTTTGAATGGAAGCCAGACTCAAAACGAGGCCAAAATATTCTACATTCTGAGCTTTTATAGGTATTATTTATTTATTTAATTAGATTTCTAGACTGCCCCCTCTCCCCGGAGGGACTCGGGGCGGTGTACAGGTATAAATTTAAAAAACCCATCCAAACAATAATATACATCATTAAAATTAAATTAAATAACCCCTGTACAATTTATAAAAATTAAAACTAGCCCATAAAACCAATCATAAAATTTAAAAACCAAAACTGAGGTGGGAAGGCTGGAATTCGGCCAGGCCAGCTAGCTGGAACAGGTGGGTTTTGAGTTTCTGACGGAAGGAGCGGAAATCAGTAGTCATTCTAATGTCAGGGGGAAGGTCATTCCAGAGGGTCAGGCCCATCACAGAGAAGGCTCTTCCCCTAGGCGTCACCCGCTGGCACAGCCTAGTGGACGGCACCCGGAGGAGTCCCTCTCTGTGTGAGCGGATAGGCCGAAGGGACGTATGGGGCAGGATACGATCCCGCAAATAACTAGGTCCTGTGCCATGGAGCGCCTTGAAAATGATGGTCAACACCTTGAAACGCACCCGAAAAGCCACAGGCAGCCAGTGTAGCCCGCGCAGGAGAGGTGTTACTTGGGAGTAGCTAAAGACTCCCGAAATTGCCCGCGCGGCCGCATTCTGAACCAGCTGCAGCCTTCGGGTGCATCTCAAGGGGAGCCCCATGTAGAGAGCGTTGCAGTAGTCTAGCCGGGACGTCACAAGCACATGAGTGACTGTGCGAAGGGCGCTCCGGTCTAATAGGGGATGCAATTGGCGCACCAGGCGAACCTGGTGGAATGCCCCTCTGGCCACGGCTGTCACATGGTCGTCCATGGACAGCTGGGCATCCAGAAGGACGCCCAAATTGTGCACCCGATCCACGGGGGCCAGATGTTCGCCCCCAATGGCCAGTGATGGAATAAACTGGTTGAACCGGGGCTCCGGTAGCCACAGCCACTCAGTCTTGGACGGGTTGAGTTTGAGTCTGTTACTTCCCATCCAGATCCGTACGGCTTCCAGACACCGGGATCACTTCGATAGCATCGTTGGGGTGGTTTGGGGTAGAGATGTACAGCTGGGTTTCATCTGCGTACAGATGATAGTCTACCCTAAACCCACGAATGATCTCGCCCAGCGGCTTCATGTATGCATTGAACAGGAGAGGCGAGAGGACCGACCCTTGTGGCACCCCACAAGTGAGCGGCCTCGAGGTCGACCTCTGCCCCCCTGCCAATACAAATTGCACTCAGCCGGAGAAGTAGGAGGAGAACCACCGCAAAACGGTGCCCCTCACCCCAACCCCTCCAATCGATGCAACAAGATACCATGGTCGATGGTATCGAAAGCCGCCGAGAGATCTAATAGGACCAGGATGGAGGAGCAGCCCCCATCTCTGGCCCTCCAGAGATCATCCACCAACGCGACCAATGCCGTCTCCGTGCTGTGGCCGGGCCGGAAACTGGACTGGCACGGGTCCAGATAATCAGTTTCCTCCAGGTGGCGTGGAAACTGTTGTGCCACCACACTCTCTACAACCTTCGCCAGAAAGCAAAGGTTGGAGACAGGACGGTAGTTGGCTAATAAAGCTGGGTCCAGGGAAGGCTTCTTGAGGAGGGGCCTCACCACCACCTCTTTCAGGGCGGCCGGCAGGAACCCTTCACTCAAAGAAGCGTTGACTAACTCCTGGAGCCAGCCTCGTGTGACCTCCCAGGATGCCAGTACAAGCCAGGAGGGACACGGGTCCAATAAACATGTGGTGGCTTGCAGTCGCCTACGCAGCCTGTCCATATCATCGGAAGTAACAGAGTCAAACTCCTCCCAGAATGGTACCTCACGACCCGCCTCCGACGTCTCTTCCAGACCACTAGCAGGGACCAGCTCGCTTCGAATCTGAGCGATTTTGTCCTGCAGATACTCCCCAAATTCCTCTGCTCTGCCCTGCAAGGGGGCTTCCCGCGGCCCCTGTTGGAGGAGGGAGCGGGTCACCCTAAACAGGGCGGCAGGTGGTATTTAAGACAGAAGGAAAAGACCAAGTAACTGATACAGAATATAGCAGAAATTAGAAAGTGTTGTTGGGAGTTCTCCCTGAAATGCATATTATGTTCACATGACAGGAAATTACTGATCCAGACAATCAGAAGAGGGTTATTTCCCTTGAGTGGAAGCTTCTAAAATCTTAATTCAGAATTAGGCAGTGACACTAGGATCTTTATCAGCACTAAGGATGATTTCTATACACCAGGTTGAAAGGAAAGCTCCTTCAGCAGAGCATATTAATCCAGTGCAGCAATTATGCTTTTCTTTTCCTACTATATATATTATGCATAAACCTGGCCAGAAATCCCAGTTTATGAATTAGGTGCAGTGCTACAGACAAGTGCTGAATGTTGATGAACTTAACAAAATATCGATAGGTGCAATAGCAATTGCACTTAAATTTACATACCGCTTCACAGTGCTTTACAGCCCTTTCTAAGTGGTTTACAATGTTATCAGTGCAAATTGGCTTTATTGATTTCAAAGTTACAGCAATGAATAGAAATATTCTTATCCCGTTAAACTATTCTTATTCTGCAAAACAATCTATAACACTAAGGTGTTATATATATACACTTACTGTGCTATTAGGAAAAAAAATCACACAGAGGCAATGATCATTAATGGTTGAAATCCCTCCAGCTAATATCCAAGACTGGAAGAACTGAACCCAAATTGAATCTCACACTGGAGTATTGATGCCCACTAATAGCTTATTTAAGAGGCACCATCCCTACAATTCATTCCATAAAATATATATTATCAAGATCTGAAAATGTAGGCAGCGTAGCCATATAATGGCTATGCTGATAATTTAACAATGATAATATTTATGATTATTAATGAATATGAAGAGGGTAGTGATTCCGTGATTCCTCTTTCTGATGACCAGATTGGATGAGGATACTAGAAGATCACACTTTTTCACCTAGGTAATTGCCAGAAATGTTACAAGAGATTAACAACACAAATTTGAGAATGTATGCTAAAGCTACAAATTAATTAAAAGAAAGAAAAAAGAATGAAAAAAAATCACAGGACAAAACGTAGTTCAGTTTGCCCATTTCTGAAAAAAAACAAAAAGCCATATATAAACCAGAGTTCAAGCTTAACAGAAAAGTATAAAGTGGAATAAGAGTAAAAAATGAAATGTTAAAAGCTGGTAGATAACCATGACCTGCATGTCTTTGAGATGTGAAACTTGAGCACAAAAATAGGTGAGCATTGATCAGGAAGTCTGAACTACCAGTTGAACTTGTAACTACCAGTTAGAAGTGGAAAGGGCAAACAAACCTTTTATAGATCTCTAAATCAAAATACTGCAAGAGGCAGTAAAGTAACATAGCTAAGCCCAAGTAATAGAAAGGTCCAACTCTAACGGAAAAGGAAAAGGAAAAGCAGAAGACATGGCCCAGAAAAAGAGAAATAGAGCATCTAACAGAAATTACAGAACAGTAAAGTGGAAAGAGCAGCCAAACTCAAAGCAGAAACAAGGCCGGATCAATTTAATTCACCGATCCGGTCATCAGGATGTAAGGCAATTATGGTTTTGTAACAGAAAGCCAAAATGAAAGTAATCAAATGAACATAATCACACCCTTCAGAAACTAGATGTAAATCAAGCTTCTGAACCAAGGGATTCTCATAGCAGAGGAAGTTGCAACAATGAACAAGTAATAATAAGTAAAATAAAAACAAGTAAAATTAAAAAAAATCCATAGAAACCAGAGGAGCAGCACTTGCAACTACAGGAGGGAAAAAATTCTGAAAGATACTGGACAGCAGGAATAACTGTTTGAGCATAATAGGGAGATGGTCTAGATCCATATTGATCTAAACAATTAAGGGGTACTTAATTATTTTACCAAGTAAAGTCACTGTACTTTGGAAATTCAACTCTAAACAAGTCCAGTTCAGAGCTGCATGTGCTAAAATTAAGTGCATCTTGTTAGATCTGGGCAACGAGAGACAGACTACGGACACGAAGTAACTTAACAGCTCATTTATTAGTAGTAGTAGTGATCCAGCTTACTCTGTGGTCGGAGGGTTCCCCTTTTATAGGGATGAGGCACGCCCATTGACCAATCAGAGGAATACCTGTTTCCCGCTGTAGGAGCGGACCTGAGGGAAGACTTATCCCGATATATGCTAATATCTAACACCCCTCCCCTCCTAGATGGGACGTTGCGGTAGGTGACATAGTCCTTTAGGTAGGTGGGTGTTTGTCTTGCTCGGGAGGAACGTCGGAGTTCAGGTTGTGTTGAAGTACTTGCAGGATTGGTTTCCTGTTGGGTTGAAGTAGTTGCAGGATCGGGTGCTTTTTCTGTTTCTGGAGGTCTTGCGTTTTCGATGCTCTTTTCCCTGGTATCTTGTTCGGCTGCGATGACGGGGGTTTGCTCAGCGGCTGTGATGACGGGGGGTTGCTCAGCTGCGTGCGTGATGTCCTGTCCCCCGCTTAGCTCGCCGGTGTCGTCGTTTCCTGGGATGAAGTTTCCCTGCGGTTGTCTTTCTGTGGACAGGAAACTTTCGCCCTCATCCCTTAAGTTGGAGTGTGCTAGGCGACCTCGAAGCTGATCGATGTGCCTTCTCCAATTCCGCCCATCTTCAAGCTCTAACAAATACGATCGAGGGCCCATGATGCCAATGACCCTTGCCGGTATCCACAATGTCCCCCCTGTGTAATTTTGAGCATAAACAGTGTCTCCTTCTCTAAAAGATCTGACCTTACTTGTAGAGTCTGGGGGAGCCGAGGTAGAATAATTCGGGTGGAGCCTGTCCAGGTGAGATCGTAGGCGGCGACCCATTAGTAGTTCAGCGGGGCTTCTACCCGTCGTTGCGCTCGGGGTAATGTGTTGAATGAGGAGGTAATGGTCAATGCGTGTTTGCCAATCCCCCGGGCCCATCCTGGCGAGGGCCTCTTTCGCGAACCGCACCATTCTTTCTGCCTGACCATTGGACGCTGGATGGAATGGCGCGATGAGGGCGTGTCTGATTCCCAACCCTGCTAAAAATGTTTCGAACTGCATGGCCGTGAATTGGGGCCCGTTGTCCGATACTAACAGATCTGGTAGACCATGGGTGGCGAAAAGCCGCCTAAGAACCTTTATAACTGCCTCTGCCGTGGTTGATGTCATTAGGACTACATCCAACCATTTAGAATAAGCATCTACAACTATGAGGAAGGTTTGACCCTGGAATGGCCCTGCAAAATCAATATGAATGCGTGACCAGGGTGCCTTGGGTTTCTCCCATTCTGTGGCGGGCGCTTCCGGGGGTGCTGGTCTCGACTCCTGGCATGGATCGCAAGTGGCCACCCACTCCTCTATTTCTTTGTCCATATTGGGCCACCACACATAACTTCTCGCTAACGCTTTCATTCTCACGATCCCCGGATGCCCCATATGTAAAGCATTCAATACCTTTTTTCGTAGCGCAAAAGGAATAACAACTCGATCCCCCCACAACAAACATCCCTGTAACACGGAGAGTTCGTCCCGTTTAGACCAAAACATTTTGAATTCCGGGCCCACATTTCCCTTTGGCCACCCCCTCCATACCCAAGTTTGCACTTGTTTTATTAAATTGTCCTTCGAGGAGAACCTTGCAACGTCGTAAGAAGAAACCGGTCCCGAATCCAAACAGTCAATGAGCAATACCGGTACTTCTGGAGTGGGGTCTGGCAAAATGTCTGGTAATGGGCAACGGCTGAGCGCATCTGCGTGCCCTAGAGTGGAGCCCGGTCGATGAATTAACTTGTAAGAGTACGCAGCCAGGAAAACAGTCCACCTGGTCATACGTGGAGAAAGGGAGACCGGAGTGGGGCGATTTCCCGCCAAAAGTCCTAACAGCGGTTTGTGATCAGTAATGAGTTCAAAATCGCGGCCGTAGAGGTATTCATGGAAACGTTTCACACCTGCAACGGCAGCCAATGCTTCTCTGTCCATTTGGCTGTAGTTCCTTTCGGCCGATGAAAGAGTTCTGGAGTAGAAAGCAATGGGTGCTTCTTTCCCGTCGGGCATCCTGTGGCTGAGGACTGCTCCAACCCCGAACGGCGATGCGTCGCAGGTCAATACCAGCGGGAGGGTCTGACTGTATTGTACAAGTAGTGAGTCAGTGGTGAGCAGGCGCTTTACCCCGGCGAATGCTGCAGCTTCTGCTCGTCCCCATCTCCATGGTGCGTTCCTCTGGAGTAGACGGTGTAGTGGCTCAGCAACGGTCGCCTTCTGTCTCAGAAAAACGCTGTAGAAATTAAGTAGTCCGAGGAAGGCCTGCAACTCGGTTTGATTTCGTGGTGTGGGGGCGTCCTGGATCGCCTTAATTTTCTTTTCAGTGGGGTGAATTCCCTGACCATCAATTCTATAACCCAGGAATTCTACGCTAGGCACGTTAATTTGGCATTTTTCTTTTTTCAGGCGGAGACCCTTCTCTCTGATTCTGGCCAAAACCGATCTGACTCTTTTGTTTAGTTGCTCCTCGTTTGCAGCGGACACCAAGATATCGTCAAAATATGGGACGACTCCCGGTATCCCTTGCAACAGTCGTTCCATGACGCTCTGGAACAATCCTGGAGCAATACTTACGCCGAATTGTAGCCGGTTGCATTTAAACGCTCCTCTGTGCGTCACTATAGTCTGGGCCTCCGCTGTGGCGCTATCTACTGGCAGTTGCTGGTAAGCTTGTGCCATATCTAATTTAGCGAAAACTTTTCCTGGCCCCAATGAGTGCAATAGGTGCTGTACTACGGGCACCGGATATGCGCTCTGTTGTAGCGCGACATTAATTGTGCATTTATAGTCTGCGCACAAGCGGACTGATCCGTCTGACTTAACTGGGGTCACGATAGGTGTCTCCCAACGCGCGTGATCTACCGGCTCCAGGATTCCTTGTTCCACTAACTTATCTATCTCTTTATCTATTTTTGGGCGGAGTGCAAAAGGCACTCGTCTCGGTTTAAGCCGGATTGGCGCCACATTTGGATCTAAATTGAACGATATTGGTTTGCCCACATACTTACCAAGACCGGAGCTGAACACATCCTCGAACTCCTTAAAGATCTTTTCAGCGCTGCTGTTTCTCACGGCGTTGATTCCGGTGACTTCTAATCCCAGGGCTTCAAACCAATCAAGCCCCAGGAGGTTCTGCAATGGCGCGCTGGAGATGGTCACGGGCAGCTGGGCTTCGATGTCCTTAAACTGGATGTGGAATGTGCCTTGGCCCACGATGGGGACTTGGTTCCCCTGGTAGTCTCGTAGCAGGACGTCAGGAGCGCGCAGTTGGCTCTTTCTGAGGCTGGGAATGGCCTGTTTCATGGATGCCCATGAAATGATCGTCAGGGTTGATCCTGTGTCAACCTCCAGCTCGCAGGGTGAGCCCTCCAAGAGGACTGTGACTTTCAGCCTTTTGGGCCGCTTAGGGCGGACCTGATGTATCGTGGTGAGATACGTTCGCAACTCCTCTCTCTGGGTCAACTCTATCTCATCGTCTATATCCTGAAAATACTCTCGTTGAGCGTCTTGGTAGAACGCTCTTTCGGCTCTCTGTGTGAATTCTCTCTGGGGATACGCTCGCTCACTTTCTTGTGAGTAATCTCTCTGGGAATACGCTCGTTCAGCTCTTTGGGGAGTTTCTCTCTGGGTAAACACTTGTGGATTTTTCTCTGGGCGCCCTTTTTGATTTCGCCAAGCCCCTGGGTTGGGCTTCTGTTGGCGGTACATGGGTGGCTGCCGTGAGGCAGGGACTCCGCTCCGGCACACTCGTGCGATGTGCCCAAGTTTGTTGCAGTGCGAACAAACAACGTTCCTGAACCTGCAAGTAGACCTGGGGTGATTCCCTCCGCAGCTTGCGCAGGGCGGCAAACGGGATCCGGGTTTCCCCCCAGGCCTCCAGTGACTGCTCTGCATTAGGTGACTGTCCTCGAACTCGGGATCCACGTAGTCGGGGCTTGCGTCTTCGTAGTGGACTCTGGTTTGTCTCGGTGCTGGCTGGGTTTCGTTGACCCTTCGTTGTATGGTCACTGCTGATTTCTCCGCTGATTCCGACGCTCTTGCTTTGTTCAATGCTGACTGTAGGGTTAGATTCGGGTTGGCTAACAGTTTCTTTTGCAACGAAATGTCTCTTACCCCACAGATGAATTGCTCTAAGATATGCTCTTCCAAATCCCTGTATTCACAGTGGGCTGCTATTCTTCGTAGAGCTGCAACAAATTGGTTAATGGATTCTCCCGCCTTTTGAGTCCTCATGTTGAACTCTTTGCGGCTGACATGGCGGGACGGTTTTGGCGCGTAATGTGTTTCCAAGGCTTGTTTCAGCGTCGCCCATGGTACTGCTTGTATTGGAGTAGGCGCGGTGAGGTCTCTGGCCGTATTGAAGACTTCCTTTCCGCAGTAGCCGAGGAAAATGTTTTTCTTCCTTGCATCGGTGACCCCCGTGTACTCATTTGCTTCGAGGAAACACTCGAAGCGAATCATGAAGGCTTCCCATTCGTCGTTTGCTGGGTCGAAAGGAGCGGGGGAGCATGCATCGCCATCTTCTCAGTTTGAATTTGCCGCGCTGCGGTGATCTGAGATGGCTGCCGGAATTTCTGCCGAATTCCTGGACTGGATCAAATCCGGAGATTCTTGAGGTAGCGTTCTTCGTCCTATCTGTCTCTCAATCCCACCTTCGTCGCCAATGTTAGATCTGAGCAACGAGAGACAGACTACGGACACGAAGTAACTTAACAGCTCATTTATTAGTAGTAGTAGTGATCCAGCTTACTCTGTGGTCGGAGGGTTCCCCTTTTATAGGGATGAGGCACGCCCATTGACCAATCAGAGGAATACCTGTTTCCCGCTGTAGGAGCGGACCTGAGGGAAGACTTATCCCGATATATGCTAATATCTAACACATCTCATCAGTTATAGAATCAAAACAATTAAATATACTCCTGATTTGCTTTTCATACATAATTAGTATATTCTTTCTCCTTATCACTTTGTTATTATGAGTCACTTAAACTATTGTGGTCATGCCTTTAATGATTGCTTTGAAATTGCAAGATATATCTCAGCAATACTTTTATTTAGCATTTGTAAATTATTATTGTAAGGCTCTACTAATTTTAGTCACTGCTTTTCACCTGCAAAGGTGTTACTACAGATGGGCATTTTTACTACAGGTAAACTTTATGTTTTACTACATGAGAACAGCTGGGCTTTCAGCTTTCAGAGGAGAAAGAAAATGGTGAGATGATCATGTGCATAGGACTCTTACATTGTCCTCTGTGTTTTCTAGTGGCTTGAGATGTCTCACTGGAAGACACTGCAAAGTTAGTTTACTTCTCATGAATGACAGCAATGAATAGTAGTGGTAGCTATTGCATCATACTCTTGTTTAAAAGAAAAATTAGATGCAAAATTTGACACCTTTTGATCAATTTTATTTACAAATACTAAAGGGGATTAAAGTATTTTGTTTGGTGTATTTTTAAAACTATCCTGGCACCTTCATGGAGAGATCCATGCAGTTTCCTTGGCAACATTACACTAGTTTTTCTGTCATTCCCTCAAGGATTTTTTTTTTCAACATTCCAGTCTGGGACTCAGAGAAAGTAACTGCCCCAAAGTTATTTAGCAAGTTTCCTTGCCCAAAGGAGGGCTAGAATTTCCCAATCCAGCATTTTAATCACCACAACAAACTAAAGATTCACCTGAAAACCAGATCGATGCTTTGGTAATGATAAAAAGGAAACATATGAAGCCAAAATAGCATTCCTATAAACCCTATTGGTATGAGGGAGTATAAAAATAGCCCAAGCAATTTATAGAAATGAATTTACCTCCAAATAAGGTTAAAAAGTCATCTATACAGAAAAGCCATTTTGCCATAAACTTGTAGAAGGAAGGGATAGCTACTGATATGTGTGTTATTTCATAAAGAATATTGGACACTGTTTTACCACATTATATTCAAGCCACTAAAATACAGATAATCCTCAACTTATGACTGGTTGTTTAGCTAACGTTTGACATTACAACACCACTACTACCCCAAATATAATGAATGGACTCCATTACAGCAATACCACTTAGAGTTATATACCGCTTCATAGTGCTTTTACAGCTGTCTCAAAGCAGTTTACAGCATCAGCATATTTTCCCCAACAATCTGGGTCCCCATTTTACCGACCTCATTCGCCATTATGGTGGCAAATTGAGCACTACCTGAATAGATTTATAACTAGAGCTGTGAGAATAGAGCAATGTAATTAAGTGGCATTATAGTAGCACAATGTAACTGCCATATTTTCCCATACGTCCACACAGCTTCTGGTATGCTAATGTATACATGATAGCTGTGAAACATAAGACCAGAAAACCAGAATACATACAGTAGAGCTTAGTCGGAGAACCCCAAGCTGTTGTATTACACATAGCTCTCTTTTTCTCAATGCCATGTTAAAAAACATGGTTCTTAACTGAAACCACACAGTTTAGCCAAAACACCTCTGACAGGGCAAAAACAGTTCCCCATGCTGTGCACACAAGTCTCACATCTAAAATTCACCCCGAGCTCTTTCCACTCTATGGATTATGTGCCATTAAAAGCAACAGGAGGCCATCACAAATAAATGTATTTTGTGACTGTTATGTTCAATCCCACTGAACTGAAATAAAATGTTTCTACAATCATAATAGTACAAGCAGAATTTATTAAATAAGATGATCCTTCATCTGTAGACAGAGGGGAACTCTACTATACTAATCTAACAATCCTTTGTAGTTCATCTCAACGTGGGGCTTGAGATGAGCCCACATTGGCCATCATTATTGATGCACCACTGAAATCTGAGTGCCAATAGCACACGTGGCTTCTATGGACATCCCAAAACCTATCATTGTTTCTCTTTTTCTGCACAGAATAATTGTTATTGAAAGCCACTAATACCTCTTGTATATAAATTGCAATATATTATATGATACCATCATTCTTCTCAATGAAGCTTCTTGTTTGGTTATTTCCTCCTTCTTTAATAGTCCTTTTACCATTTTTCAGCAACCAGCAATGGGATCCAAGAAACAGTTGACTATCTGATATCATATAACTGGCTTGTTTCAAAAGAAGCAACAGTGAGGACAATTCTACTGGCATGTCTGTTTTGTGTAATATGATCGAATGAAGAAATCAGTGAGACCTGCTCACCTATATGCTTCCTTAACTTAGGAGAATGATGAGAATAAGATCTGGCTTATTTCCCTGGTGACATATATGTATAGACAGTTAAGGTGAAAACAAAACAACAAAAACTTAACTGATCCCCCCTCTTGCATCTATGAAACCTGTCCACTTTATCTTCTCTGATCTTCTGCTTTATAATATTAACCTCTCAAATTTTACTGGGATCTGAACTCATGTTGTGCTCACAGTGAAGCAAGTGTAGCTCCAAGTTTTATGAAGCAGATCAGTGAAAGCAAGGAGCTGAGTTACTGAAGCATGTGGGCTAGAGGCATGTGTGATCACTGTGCACAATCCCCAGATGCCCACTATAGTTAAATGGGTCAGTCTGAAGTTTGGATAATCTCAGTACTTAGCTCCATATTCAAAGTTTCTCCTGCCAAGGATATAAAGAGTACTATAGGTTGCTTTTTCTAGTGTTACTAACCTTGAGTGACTTCTGCATTTATGTATTTGGTTTGAAACACTGAAAGGGGGAAGCCTAGATATACTATTCTATATACCTCCCACCTCCCAGACATCTGGAAACTAGCCCTAGTCAACAAACGAGTCCCAGCCATGAAAACCGACACCGGACACAGAACAACACAGGACGCAACGACCAATCACCCTCACCAGACTCAAACCCAAACCCATCTGATAGACCAAATGCAACCACCACCCAGAAGCCAAACCACGGTGGCATCACCAACTGCTACATCCCCCTCCGACCCCTCCACAAAGCAAACTGACACACGCCATGAACACATGGCCAAACCAACTCAGAGCCAAACCAAAGCCCGGGATGTTACATCACAGCCATCTGCTCAGGACATTACATCACAGAACTCAGGAGGTTACGATGCAGAAGCTCAGGATGTTACAACGCAGCCAACCTCCCAGGAGTTTGCAGCACAGGCTCAGGATATCACTACAATAGAGATCAGGATGTCATCACACAGCCCATTACCCAGGTTGTTACAACACAAAATAACAATAGGCACACAGCCAGTACCCCAGCCACACAGGATATTATGAAACAGCCGACTAATCTGCAAACATCAACTCCATCAACTAATCAAGATGTTACAACACAGCTAATCAATCTGCTTACAGCAACAAAGCCAGCACTCCATATCCCTCACCAATATTTATAGAAAGACGGCAGCTCCGATCACGCTTTGCTTGCACAAGCACAATATATATATGTTGTATTTTGTGCTGATAAATAAATATAGGGAGACTAGTATAGATCCATTTCAAGCTATTTAGCTCTCATCAGCTAGCCATACCCTTACTGGGATTCGAACCTGGGCTGTATTAAATATTAGGCAGGAGTCTTAGCCACTAAGCCACAGGCTCTCCTCCTTTTATCAGCTGAGCCAGGGAAATAGGTATGTATTTGTGTTACAACCCCTGGTATGCCCAAATATGGGAGGAAGCTCACTACTCCCTCTTTCTGTCCTTAAGGACAGAAAGAGGGAGTAGTGAGCTTCCTCCCACATTTGGGCATACCAGGGGTTGTAACACAAATAAATAAATAAATAAATAAATAAATATATATATATATGTGTGTGTGTGTGTGTGTGTGTGTGTGTGTGTGTGTGTATGTAACGTTTCGGCAGGATCTCACCTGCCATCTTCAAGCGTGGGCTTAAAATGTGGGTTTAAAATGGGAACGGAGCTGCTGTCTTTCTGTAAGTCTTGGTGGTGAGATCCTGCCGAAACGTTGCAAAGGCAATCTCAACCTTACACAGGAAAAGACCCGAATACAACAAAACCAGCATACCTACACCCGGGAAAATCTACGAAAACAAACAAATATATATAGCTTTTTATATATATATAAAGGCAACATTAAAAATAAAAAATATGGTTTTCTGCCTGCATGGTCTTCTGTGATAAGCCGAAGGACAGAAAGAGGGAGTAGTGACCTTCCTCCCATATTTAGTCATACCAGGGGTTGTAACACAAATACATACCTATTTCCCTGGCTCAACTGATAAGGAACAGAGCCCGTGGCTTAGTGGCTAAAACTCCTGCCTAAGATATATACAGCCCGGGTTCAAATCCCAGTAAGGGTATGGCTAGCTGATGAGAGCTAATTAGCTCGAAATAGATCTATACTAGTCTCCCTTTATTTATTTATCAGTACAAATATAACATATATATATATATATATATATATATATATATATATATATATATATATATATATATATATATATATATATATATATATATATATATATATATATATATATATATATATATATACATACACACACACACACACACACACACACACACACACACACACATATACATATATGTATATATATGTATATCCATACACACACACACACACACACACACACAGTATATATATTCATAGATTTTCATGGGTATAGGTATGCAGCTCCGACCATGCTTTAAGCCCAAAACCCAGCCTGAAGATGGCGAGTGAGACCTCGCCAAAACGGTGCCAAGACAATCTCAATCTTACACTGGAAAAGACCCGAATACAACAAGACCAGCGCGTGCGCGTGCGCACACACACACACACACACACACACACACACACACACGTGTATATATGACTCAAACACAGGCTTTTAAAAGTGAGGCTTTCAAAATTGTCTGTCATAGAGAATATGTCTTTCTCATCTTAAACACCACCAACAACACTCAGTTATATTCCTTCCCATTAGTTACTAACAACAATACAATTCTTGTGCTGTTTGAGCTGGCTTTTCTTCTGTACATTTTATTAACCAAACTTGGTAACATCAACAGTGTTTGAAAGGGGTAACATTTGCTCCCCATTTATATCATAGTGGTTTGTTAGTTATAAAAAAATCCTGGTGAAATTATGTCCATAAGATCATAAAGTCTTGGAAGTGCCTTGGTGACCAGATAAATTCTTTCCATCTGTCCACTTTAAGAGGCACATATAGAATCTAGTACATTTTCATATTTAATATGATTACATCAGATGAAAGGAAAAGCTGAAATGACTAAGAGGATTCTGCTATGTTTCTTTAGTTCTTCTTGGGATCAGCATACTTACAGAAATCTTGAGCTCTTGAGTATGTTTTCCTGAAACTATCTGGAGGCTTGTAAAATCATAAAGATGTCATTATGTCAATATATATATGAATGATAATGCAGAAAAGCTGACCTTATTTCTTCTGGAGTACAATATTTTCTCATAAAAAATAAAATATACATCACATATCAGATTGCTGTAAGTATCCATTTATGTATTTAATTTAAACTTTAAAAGGATCTCTGCTTGAACACTGTAAGATTATATTTTGTATACATCTGAATCTTGCGCACATAAGAATATGAATAAATACGACTATATCTGTCAGAAAATAATAATAATAATACTTTTTCAGCAGTAGGGAATCAGTTCTTGCTATAGCGTATGTTTATGATTGAGAATCTCCAACTACTTACACAGACAAAAGAAAACAATCTGGAGCCTACATGATAAAGAAATACTGCAAAATATTGCAGTTTTTGAAACGGGATTTTTTTTAAAAAATCTTTAGAGTTATTTTTCATTCACAGCTAGAAGTTTGTCTTTATTATTTTTTATAACATCCACCTATTTATCCTGTGAGATCCTTTTGAATATCTCTCCCTTTAAAAAATATTAGCATTTCCCAGAAATGCTAATATTTTCCATTTTTTTTAGATAAGGGGGGGAAAAAGGAAAAAAAAATAAATGAAAACTTGAAGATAATAATTGACATTAGACCAACCATTTCCTAGACAATTCAAATTTTTTTTTAATGCAACAACTCATTCCCTCAACACTTGACAAAGAAGAGCTTCAGGTGGAGAATGGCAAAGCCCTCCAAAGCAAGGAGGGTCACTGCAGTTTTTCAAAGTCAGATGTGAACTGATTTTTGCTGATTTCGCTGGATCAAAGGAAGATTGAGAGATTAATCACATGGGTTCTGGAAAGCAGCTCCGTTAGATTTAATTTATAGAAATGAAAAAGTTTTTACAGCTGGATTGGGAGTCAAGCTGCCCAGAATCTTGGGATCGATGCTCCTAACGGCAACCTCTGACAAATGGCTCCGCGTGCCATCACTGATTTGGCATTTTAAAAAATCTAGAATATGGAAAGGAAATTGATAAAATTTATAGAATAAATTGTAGATTTGTTAGACTGAGAAATCTTTCTAGGGATATCTCAGTGCATTTTTTAAAATTTGAATTCAAATTGGCAAATAAACCAAGGGAAATGGTTGGCTTATAAATTATGAAGAGAAAGAGAAAATAAAAAGAATTGAAATTACAAGAGGGATATAATAGAAATAGCACTTAGACTTATATACCACTTTACAGTGCTTATATCTCTATCTAAGCAGTTTACAGAGTCAGCATATTGCCCCCAACAATTTGGGTCCTCATTTTATCCACCTCAGAAGGATAGAAGGTTGAGTCAACCGTGAGCCTGGTGAGATTTGAACTGCCAAATTGCAGTCAGCTGGCAGTCAGCAAAAGTAGCCTTCAGTATTGCAGTCTAACCACTGTGCCATGATGGCTCATTAGTACATAATGTATTAAAGGATAATGTATTTATAAAAAAAAAGTTTATCAGTATTATTCTAATCTATATAACGGACATGACATCCCCATGGAAAAAATAGAATATTTTAGAAAACAAACCCTATTGAGAATTACATATAAATGAACAATGAACCTATAATAATAGTGGAAGCAAATAGCTGCATCAAGTGGTTTGCATTGAAAGAGTGTGATTGGCCAGAAGTATTAGCATGAGCTTTTTGGTCAAGCAGAAACTTCAGTGTGGGTCTCTCCTGCCCAAGCTCACATATCAGCTACTATAGTATATTGGTTAGAAAATAAAGGAAACAAAAAATGATGACTTACCTCTCAAAAATATCTCATAAGAGTTTTTTGTTTTAGTTGAAATTGTTCTGTTAAGCCACCTAAAATAGAAGTTGCTGTTCTTGCAAATAATGGGTGGACTTCCAGTACGTAAGTAAGTAAAGAACCACTCTGTAATACTGAGATTATGTCATGCTGGCTTGTTATGTGGATGTTTGACATGGAGACTGTTACACGTCAGACATCACAATGTAGCTTGATAAGTATCTGTTTCCGACTGATAAGTGCATTTAAAAGCTATTTGGGAATACTTGTTGCTTCTGTGGTAAGCATCTATCTTAGTATCCTATTGTTCTGACCTATGGGAGGGGCCGTCCACCATCCACCTGTGACTTTACTTCCAAGTTGAACCTGATTTCTGAGCTGTTCTTTTCTTCTGGCAGCTCTGCCGATGTGCACCCTGGGAACAGGCTCCAGCTGTTTCTCTGCCTCACTGCTGTCTAGCTCCAAAGGCAGCTGAGAACTGCCAGACAGACTTGGCCCCATCTCTGCCTCCAATGCAGAGCCCTCGTCTGAGCCTTCCCCAACCTCCAGGACTGGCCCATGTACCTCCCCAACCTCCTCACTGTTAGACTCTGCTGCCAACTCCAGTGGCCGTTGGCGGGCCACAACACTTATGGGCATATTGTAGATTGTAGTTTATATGTTTTAACAGACAAGCACATTGCATTTGTAAAAAAGCCATAAATGTTAAAAATTCTTAAAAGGGCTCATAGAATATCCTAAAATGATTTATGATAATGGCTGAGGAAGTTCCAGGTGCTTTGAAATCCTTTTATTTCATCATGCATGGTGAGGACTCTTTATTTTCTTGTGTTCTTAATATGCTCTATTACTACTGGCTGCCTGTTATGGCTGTGCAGAACTTTGAAAAAGCTCTTCTCTTCTATCAAGCAATGATTGAAGAGACGGCACTTTTTGGAGAGCGCTATCAAGGAAGCGAATCAGGCTTCTCTATAGCGTCATAAAATAGCAGGTGTGCTAGGCGTGCCAAGGTCCTTTCATTAGAGTAGGGTAGGCAACTGAGTTACATCATCTCCACTTCAGCATTTAGTTAAAAGGCAGCAATCCACCTTATTGGGAGAATTCTCTTGTCAAGGTAAAATGACTCATCTTTGCAGGAGAAAAATGCCTCAATGAGATGGATCTCTGCCAAGTGACACTTCCCTTCCATCTATGTAGCCTTGCTACTGAATTTGAAATATGGATAGGTGACGAAGGTGCTTTCTGAACTATGAGAGATTTCTTTATGGAAATAAAATAAATAAATGTCTTTTTTTTCTTGTGAAAAGAATGGAAATATAGTATTTTATTGAAAATTGAGTTGCTTCTTTATTAAGAAGTAGCTTCTGTTTACCTTTTGATGTGTGTGTTGCATTACAGATGGGGTTCTTTTAAGCAAATACTAGAGCAATTTTGTTTTACCTTCCTAGATCTTCCCTTATAATCAGTATATTCTAAACCCATCTCACTGGTTCTTTCTTCATATCCATCTTTCCACAGGTCTACAATTATCATGAATCGTGGTTTGCATTATCAATTAAAGTTGATAATAATTTTTCCAGATAAAACGTGAGATGTGAAGAAATCTGCCCCTGCAAACAAATATGTTTCTATATTTCTTAAACCTCTGAAGTTCTTAGCTTGAATCTTGTAGAATTTAAAAAATATATAATACGGCATGCACATACATGAATAATTATATGATTTACCTCTGTGTTCTTGATCCATATTGTTTTCTGCCCATTTTTTAAAAGAATATTGTATCCAATGAAGAGAAAAAGTAACATATTTTGGCTCTGCTGGGCTCTGTACAGAAAAGTAGGCCATGGTGGTCCAGGATTTGATCTAGGCATACTATAATGTTATGTTGTTTGTTAATGGAGAGTAGAAGTATATTGTATCTCCTCCTTCCCCTCATCAGTGAGGCAAACATGAGGGTAAGCAATAAGGAAACTGCACACAATTCAGAGGCTTCAGCTGGTCCAGAATGCAGCCGCACGGGTTATCATGGGGGTACCTAGGTGCTCCCATGTTACACCCCTTTCAGGCGGCCTGCACTGGTTACTGGTTGTCTTCCGGGTGCGATTCAAGGTATTAATTATGACATTTAAAGCGCTCCATGGCTTAGGCCCAGGGTACCTGCGAGACCACCTACTGCCACCAACAGCCTCCCACTGTCCAGTATGATCCCACAGAGTTGGCCTCCTCAGGGTGCCGTCGGCCAGACAGTGTCGGCTGGTGACCCCCAGGGGGAGAGCCTTCTCTGTGGGAGCGCCTTTCCTCTGGAATGAGCTGCCCCCGGAGCTTCGCATAATCCCTGACCTCCGGTCCTTCTCACGCGCCCTAAAAAGTTGGCTTTTCCAGCAAGCCAGCCTGGCCTGTTAATTTTATTTAATTTTTAAAATGTGAGTGTTATATAAATTGGGTTTGTCTTTTGGACTGTTTCTAATTTCCTTTTAACTTTTGTACTATGTGTTTTTTAATGCTGTACGCCGCCCTGAGTCCTTGGAAGAAGGGCGGCATAAAAATCCAATCCAATCCAATCCAGAAACCAAACATCATAACATATATTAGGATTGGTGTTTCTTTGAAAAGCATCCTTCATAGAATCACTACAAATAGAAATACCAGATACCCATTCTCCAAACTGGTTGGAGAGAAGGCTTGACCATTTCCCATTGACCCAAGACCAGAAGAGGCTTTCCTACACAACTTTACAATTGTGCATCATCGTCATCCCTGAGAGAAACACCTGCTTTTGGTCTGGGAGCTGGGATACCCTTCCGCTTGTTAGCACTGTGAGCATGTTTGATAAAGATGGCAAGCTTGCAGAAGGAGTCCTGAGCTACTCAGGCACAGTGGCGTACAGGGATGAACCCTAAAGCCAAACTGCCAACCTTTCTGATCGACAAGCTCATCATCTTAGCCACTGAGATGGGCAGCGGCAGTGGGGTGGCGGCAGCGGGGTGGCGGTGCTGCCCTGGCCCAGCCCTACAGGGAGAGTTGGGCATGGTAAGGGAGGGAGGTATGGAGCTGGAGGCAGAACAAGTGCTCGCGCAACCTCTCTTTCCAGCTGGGTGCCACGCGGCTTTGCACCTTTGGGATATTACTGGGTCAGTGACTGGCACTCTGCCGACTGAAAAGGGGCATTGCCCCTCGCTCCAGCTGATATGGGCATAACAGAGCCTGCCTGGAGCACCGGGTACCATTCCAGTACAGTGCTCTGGGGGGCCCACCTGCTCGCCCAAGCTCCTTACCTGTCCTTTAAGCCTTTGGTGCTTTCGTGCATGTGCATGGCATGTATAGCGCCTGTGCAATGCTCCACTGAGCAGCTGGAGCATCACGGAGGCTTGTGGAGGCATCACAGGCATGTGCAATGCATGCACGCACTGCATGCATCCATGTGGGTGGTGCCAGGTCCATAACCTACCATTGGCGCAAGCGCATGCATGAAAGGAGAGCCAGGGAGTGTGGAGGTTGTGTCACTCCCCCCCATGGCCTGTTTTTGGTCCCAGAAGGCTGCAGGGAGGCCTGCTAGACCAAAAATGGGGCACAGGGGATCATGCATGCATGCGAGCGGAAAGGGGGGAGCATAGGGAGGTTGCGTGCACATGCACAGGGGGCGGGGCTCATGGGGGGTGTCATGCACGCATTGCATTATTGGTGCGGGCACATATGCAGGCAACTTGTTGTGTATATGCGCACTTTTGGCAGGTGACAACAAAAAGGTTAGCCATCACTGTTCTAGGCACAATGATCAAATCACTGCAGTTCTTAAGTTAGTAACAGGGTCATGAAGTGCAGCTGGCTTCCCCTTTGACTTTGCTTGTCAGAAGGTTGAAAAATGCGATCACACGACCTTGGGACACTGCAACTGTCATAAAAAAGAGTCAGTTGCCAAGTCTCTGAATATTTCTTCACGCGACCATGGGGATGCTACAAGAGTTGCAAGTGTGAAAAATGGTCATATCACTTTTTTAGTGCCTTGTAACTTTGAACGGTCACTAAATGAATTGTTGTAAGTCAAGGACTACCTGTAATGTTTACCCTTTTCCCTCTTTCCAAATCAAGACATTTTATTATTTTTCTTTTAGTTCAATGCAGTATATTTTCATTGGATTATTTATGCGAAATTTGCACAGCAAAATCTTATTTAATGAACTCAATGAAAGAAAGAAATAGATAACGAGTAGACACTTTTCACTAAGTTCTTTGTGGTTATATTTTTATTATGGAAAGAGTAGGAAAAAATGAATATTGCAGACAACTGCACACAAGGACTTGTTTCTACCAGCTAACAATTCTCTTCTTCCTCCTCTTCCTCTTCCTCCTCCTCCTCCTCCTCCTCCTCCTCCTCCTCCTCCTCCTCCTCCTCCTCCTCCTCCTCCTCCTCCTCCTCATTCCTAGAACCTTAATCCTGTGCTCATGAATACAGGGAGGCCCAACAATCCCTTCTTGTGTCTAAGACAATTAGTCATGGCAACTTTATCATGTCCCCCGCTCCATAGCTGACCCACCACAGCCCCTGGGCCCCACCGTACACTGTCCCATTCCATTTCTTCTTCTTCCCATTATTCCTAATCAGTGGTGAAATTCATTTTTTTTTACTACTGGCTCTGTGGCCATGGCTTGGTGGGTGTGGTGTGGCTTGGTGGGCATGGCAGTGGAAGGATGCTGCAAAATCTCCATTCCACCCCACTCTGGGGTGAGCCAGAGGTGGTATTTACCGGTTCTCCAAACTACTCAAAATTTCCACTACCGGTTCTCCAGAACCTGTCAGAACCTGCCGGATTTCACCCCTGATCCTAATATCAGAGGTGGTTTCATGAAGAGCAGGACATCTTCTTCCATTTTTTTTCCTGGTAGCAAACTAGGCACTATGCATTTTTCCATTGTTGTTTGTCATTTCTTGAGAAAGAAGAACTCACAAAACATGCAGGACAGACATTTTCTGCTGGGAATAAAGAATCTCCCAACTGCAGGGAACATTTGGTCTAAGATTAAAATTAAATAGACCTCTGACTTAATAACCAAAGTTAAAAAGTCATTTATTGAATTTATATCGCCTTAAAAATATAAATTAGCCTGAGGAACAAAAAAACGTTGTAATGTTGCATGAAGCAAAATATTCCCATATTTCTTGTAATTAATTTATGATGCATTCAGTGGACCCTGCTTGTTCTGCTGTTTCAGACACTCTAATGTGTCGTATATGTCAACTGATTACCAAAAAACAGCATCGGCTCTCTCCAAGAGCTTTTTCCCCAGATGAAAATGAGAGAAATGCTTGGATAATATAAATCAATTTGTGATTTGAAAATCTGTCAAATGGTAGGTGATTTGCTAAATTCAGTTGGAAAGAAGGAAAGGGAGGGAGACTCAGCATTATCATAGTCCACTAATGGCTTCAACACACAAAGTTTAGGATAGGTAGTAACAAAAGTCATCGCTCACAGATTAAAAAAAAAAGGGGAAGCCCAAAACCAGGAAAATTGAATAATCTTTTTTTTTTTGGTCCTTCCTTCCTTCCTTCCTTCCTTCCTTCCTTCCTTCCTTCCTTCCTTCCTTCCTTCCTTCCTCTTCCTTCCTTCCTTCCTTCTTCTTTTAATTGCTTTTAATCATTAAATTTTTTGTTGATATTTTTAGTTTGAACAAATAAGATTAGGTAACAAAACAGTGGAGACCTTAATATTAATTACTAATAATATACATTTAAGACATTAAACTTTATGTTACAAAAAATTGATGCAATCTGCAACATTTTTTTAATGTTATATTCAAGGCTGAAAGAAAAATGGTATGATATTAATATTCACTATCTAAATCATAACTAACTGTGATACTACTATTTCTGTCTTTGTTATTCTTAATGATCTAATTTACATAAACATCACAGTATTAATATTCTTTACAAATACCATTGTACCAAAATAATCTAATGTATTATATACTCACAACAATATAATAAAAACGTTTATAAATAAACTTTTATAAATACAAACAAAACACACGGGTGCACGCCACCCCCCCAACACACACACCTACCTTCAAAAAAGAAGGAACTGTGGATCAAATTACCACAAAGCAAATATGTATCAAAGAGCACATCAAAATGCCCAGATTTCCCATTCTACGTCATCTTCTCCAAACAATTTAAAACTCCGTTTCTTGTGTTTCTCTCATATTGAGATCATGGTATCTTTTGAATGGCTGAAGAAGTATTTCCGCACTCAGGATAGAACGTTATTTTCATATTTATTTCCTAGTTTCTCAACAAATGCAAAAACTTCATATGTGTGATTAAATATTAATAAAAACAAGTAAATATATGTTGGAATGGAATACCCTATAATGCAGGGGTGTCAAATTCAATTTCATTGAGGGCCACATCAGGGTTGTGTTTGACCTCCAGGGGCTGAGGTGGGCATGGCCAGCTTAACATCACTTGTGTTGGGGGTAACTGTGGTGGCGAAAATGGGCTTCCAATCTCCATTTTCAGCTGCCAGGGCCTCCTACAACCCTGTGCCAGCAAAAACGTGAAGGATGCATGTGGCTGTCCCAAGCTGCATTTTTGCTGGCAGAAGAACTGCGAGCCAGTCCTTTACTGTTTCCAGGGCAGACCCGTGAACCAGATCTAAGTACCCAGTGGGCCAGATCTGGTCCTGGGCCTTGAGTTTGACCCCCCTGCTATAGTTTAACATTGGAGATACAAGTTATTTTGTTCAGATTGGTTGATCAAAAAGTCACAAATAAGGCTTTAGTTGGTCTCCTCCAATTGTGTGACTGTTTATAAATTACTGCTTCCTGATATAACTTCATGTAACTGTATACTTACATTTTTTTATCATATGGCAATGTAGGATAGAGCTCTTTAACCTAGAAAACCTAATTGTTCTTAAGAGTGCAAATATTTTCTCAAACAAGTTGTGCTTTTGTCTTGATGACCTCATATATGTATCCATGTAGTATTCTAGACAACAGAATGGATGGGATTTGCCATTGCCTTCTTCCGGTTGTTGTTTTCAATTTCCCAGTCTAGCCTTAATATTCCCAACAAAGTATTAACACAGGTGGATTGTCTGACCAGTTCAGTCTGCTTCAGCTGAATTGATTATTATATTCTTCCTGTTCCTTGGAGACAAGATAGAGATCTAACAGGTTCAGGTTGAGCAGATTGTTCTCAACTTCCAGAAGCAATTCTGTACTGTTGATTTTGGCCTTGCACAACTGTCTTCTACCATTTAGCCACTGTTGGCATCCATATTGCTGCATTCATGAATGAACCAAGAGTGGTTCCCTTCCAGGCAAGAGTCAAGATGGGATTCCAGCAGGCCAGGAAAACTGAAGTTGGAGAAAAAGCTGAGGCTGACTGAGGCTAGCCACTTGAAGTCAAATCAGGTGAACCTTATCAGAGTTTGTTGCAGAAAATCACTCCCAGAAAGCACATACAGATTCAGCTGGATTCATTAGCTTCTTTATATACATAATAACAAATGAATAAATGTACAATACCAGTAGTAGATTCTTTCAATGTGGTAGAAGTTACGAGCAGAACACAAGCAGCAGTACAGCAGAGAGGAGTTTTCAGTTCAAAGCAGACAGACTGATTTCAGTTTCAATTCTCAGCACAGACATAGATCTGTTTAAGCTCCCATTGGATGACTTAGTTGCTATGCCTATTCATTGGCTGACCTTGTTACCATGTCTCTACCATGTCATGAATATTCTAACAAAACTGAGGAAGGGATTAATGGGAACTGGGATGAAGAGAAGCACAGCTGGTTAAGTACCGTAAATAGGCTGGGTACAAGGAAGGACCAATTCTAATCACAATTTGTCTAAGATTGTTTGGAAGGATGTTACCCAAACAGATGTTGGATTAGCACAAATAAACCATAGTATGACTTTAGGCATTCTGTAAACCAAATCTGATCCGTCTTAGCTTTCTGGGGATCAACCAAGATTAGCCAAGTGATTCTACTTGCTGTGTCATTCAAATGTAAGGTCGACTAAATCCAAAGGATTTAACCTACCATTGCAATTCTGCCCATCCCTCTGAAATAAGTGCCCATATATTTGTGTGCTTTCTTTTTGCACAGACAAGGCATTCTGCATTACATAATTTGTTTTCCAATACAGTTGACACCCACATCTTTTGTAACAGTGATAAAATATTGATTGTTTACACCTAATATATGATTTTACACTGGGCTGTTTTTTTTCTCCTAAAAGCAAATATGGCTTTACAGAAATCACGTTTTAAATGCACAACAGTGTACAGAAGAGTGAATGAATATTGATCTTTTAAAATAATTATTGATATACCCATTAGTCATTTACAGTGGTGTTTAAGCCCTGGTCTTGGGCCGTATGTCATCTATTCATACAGTGATTGCAAAACTAAAATACATGGGAGATTCTTATGCAGTTGGATTTACTTAATTTCACAGAAATGGAACAGGCTCTGTATTAGATCATTTATTTTCTGAGGCCATTTAATGTTGTCATTTACAAATGTTTTTATACTTTATTTTCTATAAAACTTTTAATAGGCTTTGTTTTGTATGAAGCTCAACTGAAAAGTGGGCCTGTTTAAAAAAATGAAAATAAAACTGATGCTGTGAACTATCTCCATAGATGAGTTTTTGTAAAGGGCAGTAGAACTGAACTGGGACATAATTCAGAAACTAATTTCAGCATGCTTGGTGTCATAGAGGTGTGTATCCCCAAGGCTAACATTGTTATTTTTATCTACGTGCTTGCACAAGCTAGAATGTCCTCAAGTAAACTAGTGTTTACATTTTGCACTGTTTCTCTGTTTAGATTCTCTCAGTCATCTGAAAGATTTGCAATGCATATATACACAAGATTGTCAATAGCACTGAGAGAGAGAGAGAGAGAGAGAGAGAGAGGGAGGGAGGGAGGGAGGGAGAGAGAGAGAGAGTATGGATAAGATAAAGGTTCCTCTCGCACATATGTGTTAGTCATTCCTGACTCTAGGGGGTAGTGCTCATCTCCATTTCAAAACTGAAGAACCAGTGCTGTCTGAAGACATCTCCAAGGTCATATGGCTGGCATGGCTAAATGCTGAAGGTGCATGGAACACTATTACCTTCTCACCAAAGTGGTCCCTATTTTTCTACTTACATTTTTTAAAACATGCTTTGAACTGCTAGGTTGGCAGAAGCTGGAACAAGTAACGGGAGCTCACTCAGTTACATGGCGCTAAAAATTAGAACAACAAGTTCAGCATCTTAGCTCCTGAGTCACCATGTCCCTTCAGAGTATGAATTTGAGTATGGATACCTACTATCTAATTCTTATCATATTAGAAAACCATTAATTAACAACCAGCATGAAACAACACTTATTTGTAGTGGTAGGAATCTGGTCAGGGATGATGTCTGGATTTGTTGATAATGATATTTGGAACCAAAACATATGTATCATATTTTTATTCACTCAAGGAAGTGATATCTCAAGGACGCATATTTATCATTCCCTCCTATTTTTCGCCACCATCATGACTTTGAGAGGTAGGTTTCGTTGGGAAAGAGTGATTGGCTTAAAGTCTCCCAATAGGAGGCATGGCTCCCCTCTCCTAATCAAACATCTTCACCTTTCTTGGCTGGAAATCCCTCTTGTTCCCCAATTTAGGAAAGGTAACAGGTTTCAGTCAATACAGATTTTAGGATTTCAAGGATTTTTTTTTTTCTTTGAAAGCTGTTCCAGGTTTAATGTTAGACAACCGGAATTTATGTTTTTGATTTTTTTTGAAGACCTGGAAAAACAACACGACCCAGGTCAGGAAGGCCCAACAGGGACTTCGTTTCCTTAGGGTCTTGCGTAAAAACAGGGTGGAACAACAACTGATCTCCTTTTACCGGTGCACAATAGAAAGCATCCTCACTTACTGCATCATGGTATGGTATGCCGGCTTGACAGCAGCGGATAGATAAACATCACAGAGGGTAGTGAGCACAGCACAAAACATTGTGGGCTGTTCCCTGATACCACTAGATGAGATCACTAGGGCTCCCTGCCTTAGAAGAGAGAGGAAAATCTTCAGGGACAACTCACACCCTGGACAGCACTTCTTTACTCTCCTACCATCGGGAAGGAGGTACAGAAGCATAGCCAGCCGAACAAACAGGCTGAAGAACAGTTTTTATCTGTGGGCTGTCAGACTCCTGAATGCAACATAACATCATAACTACACAGTACGATGGACTTGCAGGGCCGGCGCAACGTGTGGTATGTTCACACTGGTTCAATATGACTGGGTGTTTGTTAATATGATTTATTGGGTTAGGGATTTTTTGTCTTCACTGTGAGTTGCAGTGACGTGCAGTCAGGTGAGGCAAGTGAGGCACAGCCTCACCACTCTCATCATGAAAAAAAAAGTAAAAGGAAAAAGCTGAGCTAGTTACTGCCTCACCGTGGATGACTCTGCTTAACTTTTTTAAAAAGCTGGAAAAGGTACGTGTGGGTTGGAGGGAGGGGGAGGAATTCAAACTTCATCCTCCTGGTGCTGTGCAGGGCTTTGGGCAAAGGATGGAGGGAAGGACCCTGGCTCGCTTGTGCTCTCCCTCCCCAAGAGTAGTTTGATTGCAGGCAGAGCCACGTTGTGGGGCCGGTGTGTGTGCTACAGCATGGCTCTTTGCCTGGCTTCCTGCCTCCTCCTGTGGTCTCCTCACTGGTGCTCTCCCTCCCCAAGTGTAGTGACTTCCTCCCCAGGCCCCCATTCATTTCTCTCTCTCACACACACAGCTGGATAAAACTATATAAAAATCTAGCCCAGCTTCACTGATTACAAGTTTGAAAAGGCAACGTGGCTCCACCTGCAATCAAACTACACTTGGGGAGGGAGAGCACAAGCGAGCACTGAGGAGACCACAGGAGGAGGCAGGAAGCCAGGCAAAGAGCCATGCTGTAGTACACACACTTCCCCCCAGCCTTTTTCTTTTGGAAGGCTCGGATCGGCTCCCCTCCGGCTTCTCTGCCTCTCCTCTCACCCCAGCCTGCCAGCAGGAGGTGGTGGGTGGGCTTTATTGTGTTCCAGGCATTTCCCACCCAGACAGCAGGCTGCATTTGCAATGGTGGAGGTGTTTGGGAAAGGCAGCAGGGGAATGGCGGGGATGGCAGAGGAGCTGCTTTCAAGCCACTGGAAAAGATATCCAATCCAACTTTTGTGTGTGGGGGGGTTTGTTTGAGAGTGAGTGAGAAAGGGAAGGGGTAGGAGAGATAGTCCAATCCAACTTCTGTGTGTGTGTGTGTGTGTGTGTGTGTGTGTGTGTATTTGAGAGAGGGAGGAAGGGAGAGAGGGAGGAAGGAGGGGAAGGAGAAGAAAAAGAAAAAGAAAGAAGGAGCAAAGGAGAAAAACAAATGCTGTCGCTTTAAATTGGAACTGAGCATGCCTGGCTGTGGAATTCTGGGAGTTGAAGTCCACAAGTCTAAAAATATTTGAAACCCAGCACTGTGTCAGTGCCTCACCAGTCATAAACCTCACCGCACGTCACTGGTGAGTTGTATAGTTTTGGGGAGAGGGTGCACTGAGTGAACTCAACCAATCTTATTGTATATATGTTGTGCACTGACAAATAACATATTATTATTATTATTTTAAGTATTTTGTACATGTTCAGATGATTCCAGGCCAAACTACATGCACACAATTCCAAGCGAAATCTTTTCCTAAATTGTGAGTACCTTTTCTATAGATTTTAGCGAAAAAGTCAATTTTCTAAATGATGATTACCTTTCCTATAGATTTTAGTGGAAAAGTGTAACACAATTAATTGAATCTAATTTAGGTCTAATTCATATTGAGTAATTCTTTATTATGGATCATAGACCTCTTGTTACAGAGAAGGAAAGAGTTGATAATGAAGCAGTCTTTGCTGTAGACCATCCCATGAATTTTGAATGGGATATTTACATCAGGGAATTTCTAGGTCATGGCTCATTTTCTTAACATCTGTGCAGAAACTGCTCTTCAAACTGCATTGCAGATTTCACCAGTGAGACAGCATATAAAAAAGTATGAAGGCCTTACAAGTGTGAAGTTTTACCAGCAATTTGACGAATGCTATGAACAAAAGAAAACTGGAAATGAAACTAATGATCTTATTAGATGTTACTGAATATAATTAGAGCTATTAAATAAGCAATTTGCATTTGTAAAATGGGGTGAGGAAAGCAACTTTCAATAAATCATCATTTATAATGATTTCCCTATGGAAGAAGGCAACAATGATTCCCTTCTAATTTGCTGAGAAAATTATATGATCCGCCCAGTGGGGAGATTGTCTTACCTTCCCTACCAGTTCACAAATGTGAGCATGCATGAATACCTTCTGCACATGTGCAGTGCTCACACATTATGCTGGAGTGGGTGGGTGGAGTCTCCCACAGCTGCCGCTACCGTTTATACCACCTCTGATCACCCTATAATCCATTCATTACTTTTGATTCCAACCCAAAAAATATTTAGGAGCATCAGAAGCATTCACAAGAAAGTTTTTTTAAAAAAAAAGTCAAGAAAGAGGGCACAATGGCACATTTAAAGCCCTACATCAGGGGTGCCAAACTCGTGTGGTCACATTGTCATCACATGACATATTGTGACTTTCCCCCCCTTTGCTAAACTGGGTTTGGCCAGTGCGTAATGCAACCGGCCTATGGGCTGTGAGTTTGAAACCCCTACCTTACATCTTTTTACATATGCTCTATGTAAGGCAGTAGGGCTTCAATTTTTGAATCACATTCTTTATTCAGGCTGCCCAGTACTTGGAATCAATACATTTCCTTGTGCTCTACAAAGTATATTTTGTCTTCAATTCCAAAGCATCTGCTCAGTCCTAGACATCAGGAAGCAAGCCTGGTGCAAGAGGATTACCCTTACAGAGAGCAGGAAGGGACAGGAAGAGAAAAAATAACATAGGATGTCAGTTGCAAAGTTGTGTTCAACTCATCGCAGCCCCATGTACAATGTTCCTCCAGGCCTTTTTTGCCTTTAGGTACTGTCCATGGGGTTTTCATAGAAAAGATACTGGAGTGGGTTGCCATTTCCTTCTCCAGTGGATCACGTTTTGTCAGATCTCTCTGCTATGACCTCTCTGTCTTGGATGGCCATACATGGCATAGCTCATAGCTTCATTGAGCTACGTAAGCCCCTTTGCCACAACAAGGCAGTAATCCATGAAGGGGAATTCTGGAATTCCTGGATGTGTCGAACATATTTTGGCTTTGGTATCTACAATGCAAGAGAATTTATCACTTTCCAAGTTTATCCCACTCCCAAATAACATGTACACTACCTTTTGAAAAGTTATCATAACTGTTCAATGAAAATTGCTTGTTTGTTGTTTCTGCCCACTGGATATAATTCTGCCTTCAGAAGAAAAATAGAACAAGTCCATTTTATCTTCAGCAATAACAGCACTTCAGATATATAAAGTACAGTGGCAATTACGTACATCTTCTCTCATTCTTCTTTTTCACAGCTAAACATCCTCCATCATCCCACTTTGTCCTTGTTAGATACATTCCAGTTATAATGCCTTTCTAATAGTATGGAACACAGAAGTAGACACTTTATAGATATTTTAATCTGGATATAACCTAATGATGAATGCAGAATGAACTATAATCCTGATCAAGCATTCCATGAGAATGCAAAGACAGTAAAAAGGTCATACACTAGTCCTGTCCAGGTATCTTGCTGATAAACACTGTGAGTGGAAAAATCTGTAACTGAAATTCTTTAAATGCTCAGTTCCATTAAAATGTTACCAGCTCTAAATCTAAGATGGTGATTGTCTCACTTTAAAAAAAAAAAAAAAAAATCAAAGTAGTCTTCCTTTCAAGTTCTGTATTATTTTCAAAGTGCTCCAAGATTGTACTAATTTTTTAGAAGCCAAATCATATTATTGACAAGATTCAATGCTCATACTGTTTAGGAATAATGAGTATTAGAGCACAGTCTGGAGAATATCAGACTGGGAAAAGGCCTTTTACTAGTATGTAAAATAATAATCACATAAGATGGGGACATTTAATTGATTATGTTCAACTCCTTCACTACAATGGTGATGAATTAGTTCACCAAGATTTATTTTTAGATTTATAGCCTTTTCTTCAATAAGGGCTTAAATATGGTGGTTGCAGGAGGATGGGGAGAGACTAACAATTGCTTGGGAGTTGATTCAGCTGAGAGAAAAACTGACTGGCCCAAAGTGCATCTTATTGTCAAAATATTTATGAATGGGAATATTTGGTGACTGAGAATCATGCCGCATGGCTCGGAGCCTGGGTGTGGCTTATCTATGTAGCTCTGAGTCTGTGCAAGAGAACTAATCTAGTCTGCTTGCTGAATTGAAACTGAAAACCAATCTCTCCTCTCTGCCATGTTGGAAAAATCTGTTGTTGGTATTGTACCTTTATTCATGTGTTATTATGTATAAAGAAGTTAATGAATCCTGCTGAATCAGTTATCTGACACTTATGAAGATGGGTCCTCCTCTTTCTGCAGTGCTTTCACATTCACACATTCTCCTACCAAGCTTGATTTACCCCATGCTCATCTTACTGCCCTTTGGGGATCTAAAAACAAAATCAAGAGTGTTACCCTTTCTTTAGGAAAAAAAAAACCACTATTACTGCCATTCTGATTTATTAAGGACAGAAGCAGCATGGGAAAACCTTTTTTAATGATACTGTGTTAGCCTGAAAACAACACATACATTTTACAATTTTTTTCAGTCTTCTTGTCCAGCTGAGAAAAAAATGTTTAAAAAATAAGCAAGTTGCTTCTCGCCCACCTAATGAACAGTTATCCTAGGAGGAGGCTCGGTGTAGAGAAAGCTTTGCTATTGCAGCCTGGAATAAATGGAATTCACCAAAAGCAAGACAGCCTCTGAGACTGTATGATTCTATGGGAAAACCCCGTTGAATGTGGCTTCACAGAATCCTCAGGAACAAACTTAAAATGAATGTTTGAAGTATCCTGTAGATGTCAATATGAATTATAAATGGCACATTCTACCTTGCAGACATATTTAGTTCCCAAAGTACCAAGCCTGTAGCATAAATATGCTTTGCCTTAATTTCACAGGGTGCACATTAAAGGTGACTCTGTATATCACAACTTTGCTTTCAGCTTTAACTTATGGCCCAGTTTAGAATAGAATAGAAAAGAGTTGGAAGGGGCATTGGAGGTCTTCTAGTCCAACCCCATGCTTGGGCAGGAAACTCTAAACCACTTCAGACAAATGGTTCTCTAACATCTTCTTAAAAACTTCCAGTATCGGAGCATTCACAACTTCTGGAAACAAATTGTTCTACTGATTAATTGTCCTAACTGTCAGGAAATTTCTCTTTAGTTCTAAGTTGCTTCTCTCCTTGTTTAGTTTCCACTCATTGCTTCTTGTCCTACTCTCAGGTGCTTTGGAGAATAGTTTGACTCCCTCTTCTTTGTGGCAACCCCTGAGATATTGGAACACTGCTATCATGTCTCCCCCAATCCTTCTTTTCATTAGACCAGTCACACCCAGTTCCTGCAACCGTTCTTCATATGTTTAATGTAACTCACTTCAACTGAAATGAATTTTTCAACACCAACTAAATTCATAACAATAATTCCTTATAATAAAGTATTAAAAAACAGTATTGAAACCAGACTCCAAGTATTGTTCAGACATCTAAAAACAAAGTTTAGATAAGAGAAATAGTCTATTCATTCTGAATTTCATTGCCAGCTGAGTGTGAAACAAACAACAAAAAAAGAACCCTTCAAAAAGATCAGAATGCAGAACAATGTAATTGTCTCCTTTTTTTTCTAGCTAAGGGTAAAGACCTGTTATAATATAACTTTATTGAAATGATCCCACCTTTTTATTTTATTGTTTCTTTTCTATGAGTAGAAGATTTAAAAAAAAAACCAGCCTCTTTGTTCCTTGATAAAGGTGAAACTGATCCTATTGATGTTTTTCCCTGTCGTGTTAGTTCTCCTGACTGCTTTTAGATTCCATTAATTAGGATAATAGCTCCGAACTTCATGAATTCATGGTTCTCCATATTACAGAGTGAAATGTATGGTTTTAAAGAACACTTTCAAGTGTTCAAGCATATTGTTCTTACCTAAGATATTGATTGCTTCATATTTCTGTCATCGCACAATTCTTTTAGCTGTTCAAATGCTCACTAAAAGTTTTAAAAACTGTTGGTGCTTCCACGTTCTTTCATTTAACTTCTTCAAATACATTGCTAACGCTAATGATAGCATTATGACATTAAATATTTACTCTTTGGGTTATTTCCTGCCTGAAGTTGCTTCTTTCTGATTCCATGCTACCAGACACTAGAATCATATAAATTAATCCGGTTGAAAGAGGTAATAAGTCCTAGGGAAAACACAAATCAGTCATGTGCTATTGAATTAGAAAAACATAGACTTTGACTAATTTTAAAAATAGGATTATATGTAAATGAGGAACACATTATTTATGATGTATGATTTAGGATGATGCTAAAAACAACTGTTATTATTGACAGGTAGGTACTTTTAATTATTTTTTTATTTTATTTATTTTTATTCCTGTTAAAACTAGGTGCAAATTGCTGATTGCTCTCCTCTATGTCATATGGGCCATATGTTAATCCACCATCTTTTTATACAGATTGAGAACACTTCCTTTCTTCCTCTCTTCTTTTCTTCCTGTCCCACTTTCAAAACTAAGTATAAATTTTCTAGAAAACTGTTTAATGTTAATTCTTGTTAACCTCATCTAATTATAACTATTTAGCTTAACCTCATGTAATGCTTAAGCTTCTTCGCCGTAAACAGCATTGCTTTCACACAACTTTCTGTAAACAATTTTGTAAATTAAATAAGAATGAATAGACCTTTTTTGTCTGTCTGTCCCATTGCAAAGTAAGGTGAGAACAGAACATCTGAATTTGCTTCTAAAAGAATGTGTAAGACAATGCTTTTGAAATGTTACTTAAAGCTTATGTATTTATTAAAGCATAGTATGCAAGGCCTTATGAAAACCTGCATTAGAGAATAAACCACAATGTATGTATGTATGTACGTATGTATGTACATACATACATACGTACATACGTACGTACGTACGTATGTATGTATGTATGTATGTTGTATGTATCAGTGGTGGGTTTCAAAAATTTTTTAGAACTTCGTCTGTAGGTGTGGCCTGTTTTGTGGGAATGGCTTGCTGGCCATGTGACCAGGGGGAAGTGGCTTGCCAGCCATGTGACTGGGTGGGTGTGCCCAACTTGTAAAATGTGGTGAAACTCACTTAACAACGCTCTTGCTTAGCAACCAAAATGTTGGCTCAGAAACTCTGGCATTTGAAGCAGGCTAGTCTTAAAACTGTCACGTTATAAGATCCTTGCACTCCTAACCCTTTAGAAAAAAATCCCCAGGGGTGTTCAAACTTGACAGCTTTAAGATTTGTGGACTTCAACTCCCAGAATTCCTCCTCTCGCTCTTCATCTTGATGATGTGCGGACGGGAGTGGGGAGGGAGCTAGAATCGGTTCTAAACGGCACTGTAGAACCTCTTCTATAGAGGAGGTTAGAATTGGCAGGAATCCACCCCTGGTATGTATGTATGTATGTATGTATGTATGTATGTATGTATGTATGTATGTATGCCTTCAAATCAGTGTTGACGTCTGGTGACTGCCTGCGGCATTTCCTTACAGTTTTCTTGGCAAGGTTTTTCAGAAATAGTTTGCCATTGCCTTTTTATTCTTAGGGCTGAGAGAGATTGACAGGCCCAAAGTGCCCTAGCCGGCTTCATTGATTTGAACTGAATTGAATTGAATAATTTATTTGTCCAAGTGTAAATAGCCATACAGGGAACTTGCCTCTGGTGCAGAAGCTGTCAGTGTACAGGCAAAGCAACAGAATAATGATAATCGTCATAATAATATCAATAAAAGGGAGAAGTAAAGAAAATAATAATAAGGGTAAATAATAACACTGCAGCCTCATTACATGGGTAAATAAACATAGACATTAGAGAGCACTGTGAGAAGTAGGTGTTTAGCCGAGTAATGGCATGAGGGAAAAAGTGTCCCCGTGTCTAGTTGTTTTGGCTTGCAATGCTATCTCAAGGAGAGGAGTTGAAATGATTTACACACAGGATGTGAGGGACCTGCAGATATCTTCCCAGTCCTCCTTCTGACCCACACAACCAACCTTTGCACAGGCTGATTGCAGTTGTTCTTTCTCCAGTCCAGGGGTGATATTCAGCTGGTTTGGATTGGTTCGCGTGAATTGGTAGTTCCTGTGATCAGTTGCCCCCACCCCCACCCCTGTGCTAGTCTGTCCTATATTTCCTTTGTTTGAAGCCCAGCTGATAGGTGCAGCGGAGCGGATTGCCGCGCCTCAGCTGTTCTACTCATCGGGGCTGCAGTAGAAGGTAAGTTTTAGAGCTGTTTTCAAATGCACTGCGCACATGTAGAGTGGATGTTTGGTGAACGCTCAGTGAACCGGTTGTTATACCAGTTGAATCCCACCACTGCTCCAGTCTTAACTATTGATTGGAGTCTGTACCTCTACTGTTTGGCTGCTGTTACAAACTAGACAGTTACAGAAGTACAACTGAGAGACTCAATGATTCTTCTGTAAAACGGTATTAACAGTTACTGGGGGAATCTGAACTTCCTGAGTTGATACACAAAGAACATTATTTGTTGTTGTGCTTTTTATATGATGGTTCTAATGTTAAGTCTCTACATGGGGCTCCCCTTGAGGTGCACCCGGAGACTGCAGTTGGTCCAGAATGCAGCCGCGTGGGTAATCATGGGGAGATCGAGGTCCTCCCATATAACACCTCTCCTGCGCGAGCTGCACTGGCTTCCTGTGGCCTACCGGGTGCGCTTCAAGGTGTTAGTCACCATCTTTAAAGCGCTCCATGGCATAGGGCCTAGTTATCTGCGGGATCGTGTCCTGCCCCATACATCCCTGCGGCCCATTCGCTCACACAGAGAGGGCCTTCTCCGGGTGCCGTCCTCTAGAGACTGTCAGAGGGCGGTGCCCAGGAGTAGGTCCTTCTCTGTGGCGGGTCCCACCCTTTGGAACGACCTCCCCCCAGACATCAGGACAACAACCGATCTCCGCTCCTTCCGCAGTAAACTGAAGACCCACCTGTTTCAGCTAGCCAGCCTGGTATAATCTCGACAACTGTTCCACCCCTTGGTTAATTTTAATTGTCAACGTTAGCTTTTAAACTTTTATTCTTATTGGGGTTTTAACTTCCCTGATTATTGTATTTATTTATTTTTACCTCCTCCTTTGTAGTCCGTAGACCGTTGCTTGTGTACGTCGCCCCGAGTCCCTGTGGGGAGAGGGGGCGACTAATAAGTCTGATAAAATAAATAAATAAATAAATAAATAAATAAATAAGTGTTTGTTTCAAATCTTGTGAGATTATGGAACCCAAAATCTTGCCCAAAATGTATGCTCTCAGGTTGCTAACCTTGTGCCTTAACTGCTACAACCCAATTGGCTCTCTATTTCTCTTAGTTTGCTAAAATAATGTGTATCCAAATACAAGTAAAGACCTCTAATTCTTTCCCATCTTTTCTTTTTGTTTCAGTCTATGTTCAGACCACTTACCATGGTACGCTGTTCAACTAATAGAGCAAAGGAATTACAATTATTCAAATATAGATGAGAAATTTGTTTGATTTATATTTGATTCTTCTGAACCAATATATGATCTGAAATGCAATTGTACCTTGCAAGGGATACGTTTTCAATTTTAGTGCAGTTTTGCAAGACAAAGTATGTTTGTTGAAATAAAGGGCACAGAATATCATTTCTATGAAAGCATTATAAAAAGCATGATCTCATCTATTAAAGCTGTTTACAAAAGACAATTATTATTTTATTGTATTACTATAATGAATGTTTATGCACCATTTTGTTTTAAAGGTAGAAAAATGAAAAATTGAGGAAAACTCAAGGTCCACCTAGAGTGAATGAGAGACCAATGCCGTAAAGACAAATAATCGAACAAAAGCGCCGAGCAGAAAGTTTATCAACATGTTCATTTCATACATTGTGTATTAGTTTCATAACAGCAATTATACATTGTTAGGCCATTAATACATTATTCCTAATTCGGCCTGTCTGGCAGGCGCACAAGGTATGTGCCATAATTTTTAATTAAGAAACATAAAATCACTAATTGCTTTCAGCTGAGGCATTGCAGAATGAAACCAAGGCCAGCTCTGTTGTTCTATTGGTTCTAGCAATTCAATGCATTTTAATATGAACTGACCTAATTCACACTTTCCAAAGTAATAAGTGAGGCAGAATGCAATTACATTAGCATTGTCACACTTTTCCAATGGTTGCAAGGTAGTTAAGTATAAAAATAAATACAATTAGATGTATGTATATATTAAAAATGATACAAAAATAACTAAGAATTAGGAGAAGTGTGCTACACCTGAATGAATGTGATCTGATCTTTTTTCAGGGAACGAATAGGTTTTGCTATTATGAAAAGGCTAAAATGTACACCAGAATATATAAATTAGCGTCATCTAGATTTTTGTGGGTAAATATGGAGGCTGATAATTGCATGTTCCTTTCCACTACATGGAGACACGCAGGATACAAAGACTGAGGAGGATGACTTTGGAGAAAAAAATCTGAATAAACACAATCCAGGGAAATAATTATTCTATTAGGTGATATAAATGGACATGAGATAATGTGCCATGAGATAAAAGAGTAAATGGTAAATAAATGAAATAAAAGCAATGTATTATTATTACACATACATAAAAAAGATAGTTTTAAAAAAAAGTAGGGAAAGACCCTGGAAAGTCCAAAAGAGGCAGAAAATGAAAAAAAAAAAAAAAATACAGAGCAATTTTAATGGAAGTAAAATCTTGTTTTGGAAGGAGATAAAAGGGTCAAGCGTAGATATCCCATATAGATGTTTATATAAGCATGGGAATGCTACGTTGAAGAGTTTAATGATATAAATCAAGAGTGTCTAGTCTGTGGGCCAGATCCAGCCCATGAGTTGCTTAGATCTGGCCCATGTGGCCATCTTGGAAATAGGAAAGGACTGGGCCACAGTGCCTCTGCCATCAGAAACAGACTCAGGAGGGGCCCATGTGGCCCTCACAAGCTCCATTGAAATAGCAGACCTCTCACACACCACAGGTGCCCCCGACACAAATGATGGTGAGCTGGACACACCCACCCTGGCCACACCCACCTAGCCCCCTGAGGTCAAACACAACCCTCATGCAGCCCTCAATGAAATCAAGTTTTACACCCCTGACATAAATGAATGATATAAATGTTAGCATCCAAGACAAACATGATGAAAAGGAAGTAATATATACTGTAGTTGGAAGGAAGTAATATAGGAATGTTAAAAAATAGCAAGGGAGAATCTAAGTAGAGGAAGTAACAGGGGATATCAGGGTGTAGGTACTGATTGATGGTTGTTGGCTGAGAATCCAAACTATCTATGGCAAACGTTAGATTATATGATGCAGTGATGAACATGGATCTCAAAATCAGTTGAGCAAAGGCTGCATTTAGGAGGAAAAACTGAATTGGAAAATTGTAAACTAAACACATATGGCAAAAAGAAAGCTAAAAGAAATAAATGCATTTATGTTTCCTAATAAAATATTTATTAGAAATGGAGAAATGGCTGAGAAAATTTTAAGATGTGCTAATGTTGATAGAAGAATAATGGGCAGCATGTAGTCTAAGGTGAGGAGTGAATGCTTGTTGAAAATAACTTAAATAATTGTGAGAAAAAGCATCATACCTCCCATTTAGTTACATGGAAATAAGAGTAGAATAGGATGTACCAGGGGAAACATGAATGCAAAGCAAACTAGGAAAGATAAAAATGAATGGGTGCTGTATGACTGTGTATATCAAGTCCCCAGGTTAAGAATGACCCACTTTAAGAATGATTCATAGTTAAGAATGGAACCTATTGTAGCAAAATTTGAGTTAGAAACACAATGGTTCCAGTAAAATACACAGTGATTCAAATTCATTACACAATACGACCTTTACAATATTTTATATTAAAAATGTTCTCGCTCACATACAAATTCAATTTAAGAAAGATTTTGGGACCAGAATTCCTACATAAACTTGTAGCCTTATTCAATATAAAAGTGTGACCAGTATGAAAGAAATACATGTAGGATGTTTTAGGATATAGACAGGATAAATAAAAATCAAATCTAAAAAAAAATGTCTGAAGAAAGGGTGAATGGGATGAGAAGAACAGAAAGTCCAAGAAAAGCAAAGTTAGATGCTGTTGTTGAGATTCAGAAAAAGAAAAATAGATAAAAAGTTAGAGAATAAAAGGGAACATTTAAAGCAGTATATGGGCATGGTGGAAATAAGGAGAATTTAGAAAAGGGGGGGGGAAATTGGAGTGATATTATGAGTGACGTTGATACAAACTAGATCGAGCTATTTTAATTCTTTTTCTTTTCCTGCATTTTGCATGATGATTCTTACCCTGAAAGAAATTATCTGGATATGCATGCCGTGTTTAATATTTCTTGTACTTCGTTTACATGAATACTATATCGACAGTGCAGGAAGACAGAAGAAGCAAAAACATTGATATGAAAGGTCAGCAAATTTAGTGTTCCCTTCCCTTCACGCCTATCATGAACAATGACCTGAAAAATGCTTGGCATGGCAAGATTCAGTAACAGCTAAGAATGGTAAAACTGGCTGCGCATTATCTTCAAGTGATGTGGTGTAAAAAGTTAATAACTATATACTATAGATCAGGGGTATGAAACTCAAGGCCAGCGGGGCAGATCCATCCCACGAGATGCTTAGATCTGGCCCACAGGGCTGCCCTGGAAACAGCAAAGGACCAGCCTGCAGTGCCTCTGCCAGTGAAAATGGAACTCAGGGGGGCTGTGCGTGGCTCTCGTGAGTTCCATTTTCCTTGTCAGGGGGTTGCAGGAGGCCATCGCAACTGAAAATGGAACTCGGGAGCCCATTTTCACTGGTGGAATGCTCCAGCCACCATCCACACCCCCAATACAAGGGACATCATGCTGGCCACACCAAGCCTGGCCACCGCCGGACCTCCAAGGTTGAACACAACCCTTATGTGACCCTCAATGAAATCAAGTTTAACGCCCCTATTGTAGATTATTAACCATGCAATAAATCAATGTTTTAAAAAACCATCAAGCTGAGAAAGCTTGAATATTCTTTTAAAAAAATTATTAAGCTTATTTCAACATTAAAAAACAAAACACAAATTTCCACTCATTAGAGCAAATCCTTATCAGTATCATTAATATCATTCACATTTACATAAGCACCATTTCTATATCTATATCTATCTATATCATCTATCTATCTATCTATCTATCTATCTATCTATCTATCTATCTATCTATCATCTATCTATCTATCTATCTATCTATCTATCTATCTATCATCTAAAGTTTTTTATTTTTTCATTTTCATAACATATAACCCACATGTTTACTATTACATAGCTAACATCGTATTGTATTATTAAATGTTTACATCAATTCATCTTACCATCAACTCCCAAAAACAATTATTTGCTCTTCTGCTCTCCACATAATATTTGTCACTTTCTTCTTCCTCTCTCCTCCCCCTCCCTCCCTCCCTCCTTTCTTCCCTCTGTCACCCTTTTCTTCTCTACTCTACATGTCCATCCTCTTCAATTTTCCCAGGCCTCCGTCAAAGAGATCTTCCCCTTCCTCTCTCCTTCTCCTCACTCCCCTTTCCACTCCTCCTTTCTCTCCTCCGCTTCCCCCCTGCCCTCTTTCCTTTCCTCCTCTCTCTTCTACTTCACACTCTTCATTTCATTTACTTGGTGTATTTCAGCTTCTGAGCAAGCTCCATTTTATGTTGATGGTATTTATTATTCCTTTTCAGTGTACATATTTAATTTTGACATATATCTTCCTCTTTCTTTTTTTAAAAAAGAGAGAACAAAAAGGTATACATATATAGTCATTATACTTTAACACCACCCCGCCCCCGCCTAATTTTGGCCGAGATGTAGACCTGGTTACAATTATCAGCTATTCTCATCATTATATAATTATACATCCTTAGATGCCCCCACTGTGTAATTCTGTCTTTAAATCTCAATAGTTTCCCATTGTAAATATATTTCATGTACCCTGTCCATTTTTCCATATCTTGGTTTAGATTACCCTTAATTGTCTATAAATGGCAATCCTTACTGTTCAATGTTCATTACAATTCCCTTAATCTACTATATGGAATAACAAAAGGTACACATCTCACTTTGTTCATCATCTTAAAAGTTCTATACATGTCCATGTTTCATATATTTTTATTGCTTAATTGTCCTTCTATTGTCATATTCAATCAATTAGCAACTCAGTTTAATTATTATGTATAAAAGTAAATCACAAACATCTGCTTTGCAATCTCCCTATATCAGTTTCATATTTGTCCATATTCCATATGTTTTAACCTTTATTTAATTATCTTTCCATTATCATATTCAGTCAGTTAGCAAATCCATTTTATTGTCATATTTAGGAATAAACCCCTTATCTTAGCTTTATATTTTCCCATATAACAATTTCCAGTTGTCTGATTTTTTTCCTATTAAGTCTTTTGTCCCACTTCTCTATTCATACCCTCTTCAATTTTCCCCAAGCCTTCGTCAGAAAGGTATTTTATATTTCCCTTAGTTGGGGCTTAATTTCCTATTTCAATTTTCCTTATGCCACTGTCAATCTCCAAAACATCTTTTGTTTGCTTTTTATTCCCTTTTGTTGGGACAGATCCCCCCTTTACAATTTTCCCTATACCACTGCCAAGTCCTATGGATTTTTTTGTCTGCTTTTTATTTCCCACTGTTTCTACCCCTTCATTGTCTCTTCACCTACTTCCTTCCCTTCTTCCTTAAATACCTGCTTCTCTGAATTCAGAGTTCTATTTAGGCTTGATTTTAATGATTTGTGCATATTTTTAATAATTTCACGTAGTTCTTCAAATTCTCACCTTTCCCTAATGTCCAGTCCCAAAGTTATAGTTATTTATACAGTTCGTATTTCAGAGTTCTGGTCCACCTTAAAATTATCTAGTTCAGTTGCTCTGGGAAAGAGCGATGGGAGCCATCTTGGTCTTTTGTTCTTCCTTAATGTCCAGTTCCAAAATTGCAGTTAGTTATACCAATCTTATTTTGAAATTCTGGTCCACCTTAAATTTAGTTAATTCAACTACTGGGAAAGTGGAAGAGAAGCTGGAACCAGCTTGATCTTTTGCAGACAAAAAGAAAAAATAAAAAAAAAATAAAAAAAAGACTTTGTATTTCTCCAGTTCTTGATTTTGTTATTATTTTTTCCTTGGTACTTTCTGCTTCTCATTGGTTATAGTTGCTCAAAATATATTAATTGGAACAAACTTGCATACAGCCAAATTCAAGTATGTTTCTCTTCCCTCCTGCTTTTCCAAGTTCTGATTTATGGCAGTTGGTTAATAAAAATTTACCACACAGGCAATATTAGGTTATCAGTTGTCAGTAAGGAGATGGTGTTTTTTTCTTGATCTTTGTCCCTTGTTGCATTCCAGTTCTCATTAATTGGAGTTGCTTAAGATATGTTAGTTAAAAGACACTTGGACGAAGCAAATCTTCACGCTCCTAGACTCCTTTAAAAACACAAACTTTTCAAGTCCAAAAAACAAATTTACAGCTTTTGTTTAAGTGGGTTGTGTTTAAATGGGTTTGTCACTTCTCTTCTTTTTTCCTTTCTGTCCAAATTATTTTAAGCAAATAGCTCTTTTTGGGGCTAGTGATTCAACCCTCCATTTTCCCCCTTCTTTCTTTTTTCAAAAATCTCGATCTGTCCATCAATATTATTTATGCTCTCAAAGTTCTTTGCCTTTTCCAAATTCTGATTTATATCTGTGGATTAATAGATCATACTAGGTTTTCATCTCGCCTCTGCATGCTCCTGTTCAGCTGCTTTGGCCTGGAGCCAGCTCTTGTGCAGCATGTTGCTATGCTGCCGCCCCGGCTCCGATTCAGAGGGCAAATCTCTGACCTACAAGGGACCTGTTGCACTCCCTCTGGGTCTGATGAGACACTGCCCTTTCTTCATCCCCCCACAGGGGGGTTCTGATCCAAAAATGGATCTCAGAGACAGTTTGTTAGACAAGGTTCATGTGAGCCTCTTCAGAGCTCATATCCCCCATGTCTATCCAGCTGGAGAACTTCAGGTCAACTCCAGAAAGCTTAAATATTCTTGGTGTCATGAAAGTTCCCTTCTTCCTACATTTCCTCCTTTCCTTGAATAACTTTTTCTACCTTTATACTTTTATTATCACTTCCTTTCACAGTATGGAAATCAAAGCAAACACTAGAATAAAAAAAGAACTCTTAGATCTAGAGATCTTCTCAGTGAACTATATATAACTTGGCTAGGTACATTAAGAAACATCCTTATTTTTAAGAACCCATTATTGCCCTTTTATCTATACCTCATATTTAGTTAGGCGTTTGCATTATGAATTATCAAAGGGTTACCCATTATGAGTGGGATCCATTCAGGTGCTCCACACTCTTTAAAAGTACAAAGTTTTGGAGTTATATTTTATATTAGGGGAAAAAAGAAGAATACTAGGTTTGATCAATGGACTAATCCCTCATTCTCATTGAAGATATTTTAAAAGATCAAACACATTGAACAGAGGCACAAAATTGAGGGCAAAATTTAAACATTTATAGCCCAGCAACATTCATCTGGGATTGTATTAAAGCAGGACAGGATAATCTGGGGCTCTCCCCATATGTTAATCTATTACCTCCCACCATCCCCTTGCACTTGGCCTGATGCAATTGAAACCCAAAATATTTGGTGCTAGGAGGGACCTACTCTTTCATGATAAGACATCCATAGCAGAAATCTTTTTTTTAAGGTTCCTAAACTCTGCTCTCACAGTAGATTGCATGGTGTCAAGATTAGACAACGTATTAATGAGCCACAGTGGTGCAGTGGTTAGAATGCAGTACTGCAGGCTACTTCCGCTGACTGCCGGCTGCCTGCAATTTGGCATTTCAAATCTCACCAGATTTCCATCCTTCTGAGGTTGGTTAAATGAGGAGCCAGGTTGTTGGGGGCAATATGCTGACTCTGTAAACCGCTTAGAGAGGGCTGGGAATCACTGTGATTAAGTCTAAGCGTTTTTGCTAATGTTTAAAAAAGTCTACGTGTTATTGCTAATGTTTAAAGTGTATATAAGTCTAAGTGTTATTGCTGTGTATATAAGTCTAAGTGTTATTGCTAATGTTTAAAGTGCACATTATTCTTTGCAAATGATGGCAAAGGACAGAGTTTCATACTGCTAATCACAGACTGGGCCCATGATAGCAAACCTATGGCACACATGCCACAGATGGCACATGGAACCCTCTCTGTGGGCATACAAGCTGTTGCTCCAGTTCAGCTCCATCACATATACATGCATGCCTCCCGCCAAGTAGCTGATTTTTGGGTCTCTGCTGTGCATTTGCAGGGAGGTGCATGGGGAGATGCACATGCATGCATGGGGTGAGGGGGAGCATGGGGCAGTGTGCCCCCCAGCGTATTTTGGGTGCCAGGAGTCTTCAGGGAGATCTGCTAGACCCAAAACGGGCTGCAGGGGGGGTTGTTCGTGCATGTGTTGGTAGAGGGAGAGAGAGGGGGTCACGCCTGCATGTGCAAGGGGGCAGGAGGCATGCAGGAGGGTGTTGCATATGCATTGCATTATTGGTGTGGGCATGCACACATGCACTGTCATGCTCGCACACACATGCTTTCAGCATGCAATGACAAAAAGGTTAGCCATTACTGGATTAGGCAATGGTCAGATAAGATAGCCTGCAGGAGAACTGGGTGCTTGGCAAGCATCTCAGAAGGGGATCCTGTTGGTTTGTAAAGATGAAGGGGGAAAGATGTACTTTCAATCTTGAAAGATTCAATTAAAGTAACCTTACAATAGATATAGAGCTAGTACTCCTGATGTGCTTCTTGTCCAATACTGTCTTGCATCTATTCAATACTGACTTCAAGGATTGAGTTACTATTGACCAGAAGGATCCACAGAAATAAAGATAGCACTCTATTCTTGGGTCATATGCAGTAGGCTCTTCATATAATAAGTAAGATTAGCTTTGACATAAATAAGAAATCAAGAATGGAATGAAAACAACAATTAGAACAATTACATCACGGATTAAAAGGATAAAAATCAGGAAACCAACATCTTTGGCTGATGCTAACAAGTGATAAGTATAATCTTCTCAGACGTTTCTTATAGAAGGGATTCCATAAATGGATTGTCACAACCTTCAGTTTGCGAAGGAGATAGGCTAATCATTGATAATGTTGCCTCAAGCAGAAACAGAAGTAAACTATTTGAGAACACAGACTTTTAAAAAGTCATCTCTCTCATGATATCTGATAAAGCATGGGTGTCAAACTCATGGCATCATGTTGCCATCCCGTGATGTTTCACAACATTTTTTCCCCCTTCACTGAGCTGAGCTGGGTGTGGGCTGCATGTGACACATCCAGCCCATAGACTGCCAGTTTAACACTCCTGTTATAAAGAATGAAAGAACAAACTTTACATAAGATTACACTGTTGTGCTAATTGGAACTAAGGTGCTTTTCTATCAACTGTTTATTCACATGAATTTTGGATTTTAGACTAAGGTAACATAAACCCATTTATTGGAAGACAAAGGATAGAACAGCAAACTGACCTTTTTATGGGAAAAAAAGTAGATTTTTTTTTTTAAAAAAAAGATTACTTTTGTTCACCTTATAAGAAGCAGAAGAGGCTATTATGGTGTATACAATTTCTGTAAAATTGAATCTATGTAAATGAAGGTCTTTTATGGAAGCTTTTTAAAATTAAAAATATGTTGCTCCTATAGATTATATTTTTTTATTAATAAGTTTGGGGAAGGGATGTTAAATAAAAATTAGAAGGAAGAAACTGTACTCAGGCTTAGCAGTAAGTTTAGAAACATCCTGTTTTAGCAGGCACTTTTTTTCTGGCAGAAAATCTGTCTCTCCATTTGATTAAAGCTAAAGTTTGAGCTTTCAAATGTGGTCTTCTACCCTTCAAGAGGCAGATCTAATTTCATAAAATTAAGAGAAAATATCTAATAAAATTCTGTCCAGAAATGGTGCATAGATGTGATTCATCTCAGGGATATGTTGGAATAACTATTACTTTTGATTATCCAAATTCAAGCCACACTGGATTTAAAGCTAAATAGCTAAATTTTGGGATAAGGGGATAATTTCAAATTTCCTTCTTTGAGAGGTAGTGTCACTCTATTCAAGGTGAACTCGACCTCTGAAAATTGTGTACAGTGCAAATTCAATCCATCAACTAATGACAGGTACCATTTAATATATCCACTAACTCATCTGGCACTCTGTTGTAAAAGAATAGTGTGCTTGATCCTCACACAGTTGTTTAGATTTGTGGGTTTATGTGTACACACACACACACACACACACGTACATACACACACACACACACACACACACACAAGTACCAATGTTTAGTTTTCTACATAGATCATGTGAAGTGTTAATACCACTTTATAATGTCTTGGTAAGGCCACACTTGGAATACTGCATCCAGTTTTGGTCGCCACAATAAAAAAAAAATGTTGAGACTCTAGAAAGAGTGCAGAGAAGAACAACACAGATGATTAGGCGACTGGAGTCTAAAACACATGAAGAACCGTTGCAGGAACTGGGTATGCCTAGTTTAATAGAAAGAAGGACTAGGGTATACATGATAACAGTGTTCCAATATCTCAGGGGTCGCCACAAAGAAGAGGGAGTCAAACTATTCTCCAAGGCACCTGAGGGCAGAACAAGAAGCAATGGGTGGAAACTAAACAAGGAGAGATGCAACTTAGAACTAAAGAGAAATTTCCTGACAGAACAATTAATCAGTGGAACAACTTGCCTCCAGAAGTTGTGAATGTTCCAACACTGGAAGTTTTTAAGAAGATAACCATTTGTCTGAAGTGGTGTAAGGTTTCCTGCCTAGGCAGGGGGTTGGAATAGAAGACCTCCATGGTCCCTTCCAACTCTGTTATTCCATTCCATTCTAAAAATAAAATAATTTCAAATTTCCTTCTTCAAGAGGTAGTTTCGCTCTATTCAGGATGAACTGGAAATTGTGTACAGTGCAAATTCAATCTATCAACTAATGTTGGGCACCATTTATTACATCCACTAACTCATCTGGCACTCTGGCATAAAAGAATAGTGTGCTTGATCAACACATAGTTGTTTAGGGTGTGTGGGTTTATGTGTATACACACACACACACACACACACACACACATGTACAATACATACATATGTATAAATACACACACACACACACACACACACAAGTGCCACTGTTTATTTTTCTACATCAGTCCAAAACTAGGAGACTCAGGTTGAAAGACATTTATGCATATCCCTGTAGCAGAAATGCATTTAGAAATATAGGTCATTACACAGCATCCTGATAAAGCTGTGAGAATCAGCTAACACTTCTGCTTGCTATTTGCCTTTTCCTTCTCGATGTATTTCATCTGCCCAGAAACACCCTCAAGATTAACTTTTGTTAACAAAGCAAACATGCTCTGTTTTGTCTCATCACATCTCACTCACTGTCTTACTGACAAATTGACCTAAAAGTCAAGCCTGAATCATCAGCTTGTTTGGTGACAGTTCATCAACTACAAAGAAGAAGAAAAAGATAATAATGACATATTATGTTAGGATCCCCATAAATGATATTTTTTCTTCCTCTCTTAGTTTCTTCTTAAAGAAGAAATAGAAGCTTCCAATATTCCACACCCCAAACCTGTTTCAGATGAATTTCTTTTGGAGACAGGAAGAACATTTTTCAAGAAGTAAATGTTTTGTATTTGAAAGCCACAACATCAGTCACAAGAAACAAAGTTACCGATTTGTGACACAGCTGGACAGTTCTGGTCTTAATAAAATGGATGGATGTCACTGATCTTATTACTAAAGATGACAATCCATCTGGGTGATCTTCCTTTGACAACTTGTAGAAACTCATCTGCCTTGGAGTAATTTGTTGGCTATTATGTCTGAACTTCAGAACAGAGCTGATGGTTTAAACAAATGTGAATTTTCTTGCTTAAAAATTCCCAGAAGCGAAGATATTATATTTGAGAAAGTGCCTCCTCTTTCTTACAAAGTCAGGTTGCTAAGATACCAAGAGAAGGATAACCTAACACCGTAAATGGAATATAGTTAGCTGAGGACCATCTATTATGCTTAGGTAAGGTAACTTGGATTCATCTCCAAAAAGAATTTCCTGTCATGGAATCAACATGATTATTTTCCTCAAGTGGGAGAGGCAGTACCATTTGCCTTGACAAAGTCTTTCATATCACATTGTCTGCCTTGATTGGAAGAGGAAGAGATCTGGGACAGTCAGTGCAAGCAAAGTAAAACCACACAGCTTCTTTGTTTTTTCCTGGGTCCACTCTCAGCGTGAATCCCATCACCTGACACCAATCTGTGCCCCCCGTGCATCCCCCTACACATGTGTGGCAACTCTGAAATGGAGCATTGTGGCCACTTTGAACAGCACACTTTCTCGGATGTTAACATTCTCACAAACAAGATGGGGTGTGTTTCACAAAGGAACTTCAAGGAGCTGATTTGCTCGAGCCTTCTTCACCCTCAGAGATCTGCACCACCAGGTCCTCTGCCTCATTAAACTTATGCAACACAATACATTTCTGGGACAAGGCACTCAGGAGAAAATAGTCGAGCAGACAGATGAAAACATTTAAGCAATTTCATGGGAACTTTAAAAAAGAAGAGATCATTAAGTAGGTTACTTCATAGAACAGCTGGTTAGCTGTGACTTGACTTTTAGATTATCTGCTATAAGAAGTCACTGCTGAAAGCAAATACCTTAGCTAAAAAAAGTCAGTGCCTATCATGAGTGCTCTCCAACTTTCTGTGAAATGAATGAGCATTTGACAAAGGAATGCTTCATTATTTTAAAACTTTGAAATGAGAGGACTGGAATCTAGGTCAGAAAATCAATGTCTTTTGGACATCATTGAGTTCCACTTTAGTGAGGCTCAGTCATCTTTGAGAATGGTCAAGAATGGGAGGGAGGAAGACTGTAATCCATGACATCTGGAACATACCCATATCCCCTACTGATTTAGTCAGATATAATCCATTGTGACCAAATCTGTATTATTTGCTGTTGCCCAATAAACTATGCCTCAAACACAGTGTTGGGTTTCCAAATTTTTTAGAACCTATTCTGTAGGTGTGGCCTGTTTTGTGTGAGTGGTTTGGTGGTCATGTGATTGGGTGGGAGTGGCTTGGTGATCATGTGACTGGGTAAGAGTAGCTTGGCAGTCATGTGACAGAGTGGGAGTGGCCAAGTCCATGTCACTGAATTCTTTGCCCCAACGAATGACCTACGAAAAGAAAATATGAAAAAGGAAATTTGTTATTTTGTGTACTTACTACTTAAATAAAAATGAAATAAGTACACAAAACAATAAAACAGCTACTTACAGAAGGAAGACGACTGTCCTCGCTGGTCTTCAACATTACTGACCACCTTACACACACTCTTCCAGTCTCTCTGCCTCTTTCCTGGATTCCCTCCAACATTTCAAAATTCACAGCCTGTGCACATACAGACACCCTTCCAGCCCCTCTGCCTCTTTCCTCTTCCTGGATTCACTCCAAAGTTTTTAAAACCCAAACACTCTTCCAGCCCCTCTGCCACTTTCCTCTTCCTGGATTCACTCTGAAGTTTTTAAAACCCACACACTCTACCAGCCCCTCTGCCTCTTTCCTCTTCCTGGATTCCCTCCAACGTTTCAAAACTTACAGCCTGTGCACATGGACACACCCTTCCAGCCCCTCTGCCTCTTTCCTCTTTCTGGATTCAATCCAACGTTTCAAAATTCACAGCCTGTGCACACGCACACACCAGTGGTGGGTTTCAAAAATTTTTAGAACCTCTTCTATAGGCGTGGTCTGTTTTGTGTGAGTGGCTTGCTGGCCATGTGACCAGGTGGGAGTGGCTTGCCAGCCATGTGTCCAGATAGGAGTGGCTTGGAGTCATGTGACTAGGCAGGAGTGGCTTGGCAGTCATGTGACTAGGAGGGAGTGGCTTGGCAGTCATGTCACTGGGTAGGAGTGGCCAAGACGATGTCATTGAATTCTTTGCCCCAATGAATGATCTACAAAAAGAAGATATAAAAAAGAAAATTTATTATTTTGTGCACTTACTACTTAAATAAGGTTAAAATAAGTACACAAAACAATAAAAGAGCTACTTACAGAAGGAAGATGACTGTCTTTGCCGGTCTTCTACATCACTGACCACACTTGCTCCAGTGAATGGCCTGCACAAAGAAGAGACACAGAAATGAACTCTTCAATTTGCGTGCACTGCATTAGGATGAAACAAGCACACAAAACAATAAAACTGCTACTTACAGAAGGAAGAGAACTGTCCTTGCCAGTCTTCAATATCACTGACCACCTTGTCCAATGAATGGCCTGCACAAAGAAGAGACACACAAATGATCTCTTCAGTTGCATGCACTACATTAGCATGAAACAAGCACACAAAATAATAGAAAAGGAAGATGACTGTCCTTTTGTGTGTCTTCAACATCACAGATTGACTACCTTGCTCCAATGAATGGCCTGAACAAAAAGACACAGAAAGGAAGACTTTAATTGCATGCACTATCACATTAAGGATGAAACCAGCACACAAAGCAATAAAACAGCTACTTACATAGGAAAGATGACTGTTCTAGTGGTCATTCTCTGTTGCTTCTTCATCCTGTTAAATAATACTAACTGCAAAAGAAATAAAACAATATTGGACTCGTTTGTGGTTGGAAGCTGAGGACTACACTACAGGTAACAGAAGGGACCTCTGTTTTCACTCAACAATGTACAGTTTTTTCAGGAAAGATGTCCCCCAACAAACAGGAAAGATGGAGTCTTTCATCTAAGAAGCTAGATCAAGAATGAATGTCATAGGTAGATTCACAGAGCAATACAGATTTATTTTTCTGAAATTTATTCCTCAGTTCAAAAAATAGGAATATATGACTTAGGTTCAGTACTTATGACAGACCAAGTAGCTATTCAAGAGTTAATGGTTAGAAGCAATAGTAAAGCAAGATATGGATTTAAAACCAGTAATATTTTGTTGGGTATTTCAAAGGGAATACAATAGATATTTAATTTTACACATGTTAACAGCTGCTGGAATTGTGTTTGCACATCAGTGGAAAAATAAAGATATGAAAATGAATAAATATTAGAATGTGCAGGAATGAATAAATTGACAATTAAAATCAAGAAGGCTTCGAATACTTTTTCATGTGGGATTTGTTTTATCAATTGCTAACAGAAAGAGAAATTAGAAATCTAAAAGTATGAAAGAAAACACCAATTATGTAAGGAAAGGTAACTAAAATGTATAAGGAAATATTATTAGCACTTGATCATTATTAATGTGTAGATAACTGCGGGACATTACACACACAAAAACACACACACACACACAAACACAAACACAAACTATGACAGCCCCAGGAAAACACCAAAAGAATAACAATTTTCCACAAAAAAACTGCAGATGAAACCAGTTTTTTCCTTAACCCTAAGGACAGGAAAGACAAAGCCACTGGAATAAAAACCATCAAGGCATTGTGGGAAATTATAAAGGACAGTGCCAGGAAGCTCACTGAGAACCAGCAACCAGCTCACAATTACCTAAACAACCAGGTATCACATAGAAACACACAAAATCTGGCAAAGCTGCCTTGCACCAACTTGGCCTGCCCATAGAAAAGCAGTCACTCTGAGGCACATAAACCATGCACCAACCTGCACACTTAAAAGCAACATATTGCATCACAAATAAAACATTTGCAAAAAGCAATAACATTTCTTGTAATAAACATATTCTATAAACAATAAATAAATAAAGTTTCCCTAAAATAATTTTAAAAAGATATTCTATAAATAATTTTAAAATCCTTAAAAACCATTAAAAAACATACTCTATAAGCAATAATTAAAATACCATTCCCTCCCGGAAAGCCATTAAAAAATTCTATAAACAACAAATAAAATATCCTTTAAAAAACATTAAAAGCATAAAGAAAAAAAAAAACCCGAGTCACTTACCAGCAGGCAGAATCAGCAACTCTCTGATGTGATGGATGCAGGGAGCAGGCAGGCGAACAGGCAGCAGGTAAGCTGGCCTGGCGAGGCTGGGGACTGGGTGGGGGTGGGTGGCAAGGAAGGCCTCAGCCAAGCACCAGGCAGTCCCACCATCTAGGCGAGTTCAGGGATCCGCTGGAACGAAGGTCGCAAGGAATCCCCGGACTCGCCCAGAGCACAGAGCCATGGCAGGCTACTCCAGCTGGCTTCCCTCTGCCCCCACCCTTAGTTGCGGCTAGGCTTCCATGATGTAGAAAAGATGTGGAGACTCTAGAAAGAGTGCAGAGAAGAGCAACAAAGATGATTAGGGGACTGGAGACTAAAATATATGAAGAACGGTTGCCGGAACTGGGAATGTCTAGTTCAATGAAAAGAAGGACTAGAGGAGACATGATAGCAGTGTTCCAATATCTCAGAGGTCGTCACAAAGAAGAGGGAGTCAAGCTACTCTCCAAGGGTAGACCTGAGGGTAGAACAAGAAGCAATGGATGGAAACTAATCAAGGAGAGAAGCAACTTAGAACTGAGGAGAAACTTCCTGACAGTTAGAATATTTAATCAGTGGAACAGCTTGCCTCCAGAAGTTGTGAATGCCACAACACTGGAAGTCTTTAAGAAGATGTTGGAAAGCCATTTGTCTGAAACGGTATAGGGTTTCCTGCCTAGGCCGGGGGTTGGACGAGAAGACCTCCAAGGTCTGTTCCAACTCTGCTATTGCATTGTATAGTATTAATAAGAGAAGTAGCCACTTAATTGTTAAGATTTTTTTCACATAAAAAATACAAGCAATCTTGCTCCCATCATCTAGCCCCTCACATTTATATCCTAGCAATTTCACATTGCCAAAATGTTACATGCTAAATCTGGCCTTTGGTGTGATCGTTGACATACAAGTTTGATAGATAGATGATAGATGGATGGATGGATGGATAGATAGATAGATAGAAGGATGGATAGAAGGATGTATGTATGTATGTATGTATGTATGTGTAGGTAGATAGGTAGGTAGGTAGGTAGGTAGGTAGGTAGGTAGGTAGATAGATGATAGATAGATAGATAGATAGATAGATAGATAGATAGATAGATAGATAGATAGATAATCTTATTTCTTCTAGAACTGTTATTGAATTCCAACTTTATGTGCCTCATTAAAGTTTTTAGTGTAGGAAAATAATATGCTAATTTTTATCAAAAGTTAAATCTGTTAGGATGATTACAAATAAATAAATAAATAAAAGATTACATTAGGCATATATAATTCTATAACATGTTTTCTAGAACACTTGGTGTACATATAGAAAATATGTCTCTCTCATACTAAGCCTTTATGGACAAACCTGGCTACGGCTTTCCAAGTGAGCAAGTTTACGTTGGTGCCTGGAGAAGCAATTAGCAGTTCTATTTACATAGCAATAAAATTTTAATGTTGTCTTGGGCCACGTCCTGGTTTACTATGCAAAATATGCTAAAATGAGAGATGAATGCAGGGAAAATAATAATCTACAGGAAAATAAATTACACTAGATGCATTATGGGGAAATCTAACCCAGTTTGTCCAATGTTTGTATAAAAACAATCTTCACATTTAAAAACTAAACCCCTTCTCATCCTTACGGCTGGTATGTGCCTTTTTCAATTTTGGTTCTTCTATCAGAGGAACAGGAATTTGAGTGTTTTTGGCTGTTCTTAGCAATGCAGTCTTTGGACAGAGAGCTTTGTCCCTGGGATCTAGTGAAGCTACTCTCCAGGCTTAGCACTCCCTGAGTGCTCTTACCGTCCCTAGGATAACTTTGGCCTTTCCTTTTCACATTCTCTCTAGTTCCTCCTTCAGATTCTGGTCCTACTCCAGGTTATTTTTAATCTTGCTGTCACTACCACTGACTTCTGGTCTTTGTCTACTATTATGTAGACACTACCACTACTACATTCTATCACTATCACTGTCTTCTGGTCTTTGTCTACTATTGCAATGTCTAGTTGATTGGCCAGCATCTGCCTGTCCATCTGGATTTGTAGCTCTCGTAGAATCTTATCCTGTTATTCATCATGACCTTCTGTGGAATGCCCCACCTGGACTTGGGAAGGTCTAGCTCATACAATAAGTAGATTTCCCATACACAATGACTGCTACAGTTCAGTGTATGCTGTTCCTATCTGCATCTTACATCCTGCTATATGTTGGGATGTCTTTGAGATCTCTCTGCATAGTCTGTACCTGTCTAGTATGGGAGACCCCTATTTCTATGGTTCTGGTGCTGTTCTTGTGAAGCTATGATTGATACATCAATGCTGTCTATTAGCCCAGGCCTTTCCCAGCCACACTTCTATGTATGCCTCAAAACACCTAAGTCCCCCATACCTCTTTGTCCAATTGTATCATTGTGTCACTAGGATGATTACCAACATAAACAAAGCAAAGAGTTCTAAAAAAATGTTCAATATATTACAGAGGGAAATAAATATTCTATCAGTTTACCAGAACAGTGCCTCCAGATAATCAAATACTAAATAATAGAAGAAGTTGAGATTATGGTTTAATTCAACGCCGCATCATTATTTCTATCTATAGATCCAGAGCTAGTGAAAGATTACATGGCAGAAAAACTAAGCAACAGGCTTTGTATAATCAAATATCCTAAAAGTTTGAAATAATGAGTACCATGGACTTAATAAATTTCTCACTGCCTGTTTTCAGTTTGATAGAGAAATGCACCAACAAATCAGAAGAAACCCACAGGAGCACCCTTCTCAGGATTCATAGAACAGATTGTAATTCAGCATCTTAAACTATAATACTCCCACACATACAACCAAAAATGTGGATCCAGTTTGAGATGCCAGCTAAAAAAGGAACAACTAGAGGAGAGTCATGAAACATTCAACAATATCTTCAAAGGAATAAAATTCACAAGGGAGGGAGAAAATAACAACATACTATCTTTCCTTGATATCTTCATTCATGGCAGAAAATTAGAAACATAAGTTTATATATTAAAAAATCCCACACTAACCAAATGATCCATTGCCAAAGTAAGAACCCAACCCAAATATCTTCCCACAAGAGCAGCTGGGAAGAAGATTACTCAGGTGAGTAAAAATACACTGCAGCGTCTCATAATACCAAAAAAAGGAAAGAGACCACGTTATATAACATCTTCCAACAAAATGGATACTTACATAACTTTATCCAAATCTGCCTGACCATTGCAGCATAACTAACCCAAGCTATGAAAACAATGCCATACATCAAAAATATCTAGAAAAAAACACAATACACTATTACTATCACATGGTGCCACTATAGCACTCAAAGCCCTTCAAACAACTTAAGGAAGCTGTTCTGTAGGGAGAACGAGGCAGACAGGGACTGAGGCAAGGCAGGTTGAAGCTAACACAACCTTTATTTACACAGTGACAAACAGCTCAGAAGTACGGCAAATCTCAGATAGGCAAACAGCAAGCAAATGACAGCTGACAGCTCTTTTATAGTCGAGCTGGCAGGCGATAGTCCAATAAGGTGGCTGGATTCTCCTGCCAGCTGGCTGCTGCGTCTTGGCCAATCAGGAGTGACCAATATAAGTCTATGGCAGGAGAAGTTAGCAGGCAAGTCTATGGCAGGAGAGCTTAATACACAACAGAAGCCAACTTAAGTAAACCAAAATCCCATAGTAGAAGAAAAAAAAAACAGGATCTACAACATTCAGTGTAAGGATTGTAACAGCCACTATGTAGGACAAATTGGCAGAAGATTAGCAGAATGCATCCATGAACACCAAATAGCAATCAGAAGACTTAATGAAAGCTCTTTAATTTTACAACACATGGGCAACCACAACCAGAATACATCCTCACCAGCAGCCAACTTTCAGATAAGCAGCGATTAATATCCAACTAACATTCAAGCAAGAAAATAATAGCATAGTCAAGGAAGTATCAAGAAGAAAACCACACCTGAACCAACACTGACAAGGCAAGACAAACTACTATATATAAACAGGGAGCAAATCCCACTAGCGTTGATGTTGTTACCTAAAAATGTTTTTGAGTTGTGTGAAAGTCACTCTCAAAATGGACAAAGCAGATATAAATATATTAATAAGGATCATACTGAATTTTGAGGAGAATACCAGGAATGGGAAAAAAAAACCAGTCCTCATTATAAACTTATTTTGATACCCCAGTTAATGCTTTCTTCAACCTATTGGGAGAACAATTGATTTGCAACAAGACTATTGAAATTTTAACAGCATTATCCAGGCCCACTATAAATTATTGAATCAGTGGGAATATAAAAAATACATGATTGAAACCAGGTGCAAATCAATGCACACAAAATTTCCCATTTAGCATAAACACAATTTTCCTGAAAAGACAATTAAAAATAAATTTCATCAGAGGAGCATTAGCAGCAATAGTCATTGGCTTCAAAATGTGTGTGTGTGTGTGTGTGTGTGTGTGTGTGTGTGTGTGTGTGTGTTTGGGTGAATGAATCTGCAGCTCTTTTAAAAAGCATGCAATACACATTAAAAAAGAGCAAGAATTTCTTTGTCTCTGTATGCCCACCATTTTGAAACTAGAGACTGTTGTTTTAGACCACAAATTCAACTACTTAATTTAATTAATTTTGCTTCCATTTTCTTCTTAAAAGGACTGCCTTAGAATTCTGTTTCATGTTTTTGGGGTGCCTGGATCAAGCTAGTTGATAAAGAAAACAATTTTTAAGATGGTTGATTTGAGCCATCATAAGCAGATTATAATTTCTGATAGCAGTTCTATTTGTATTGAAATTAGGCTACAAATAATTAGGCTTGTGTTCTTAACAAACTAAAAAAAATCCTTCTTATTCTGTAAGCATGCTCAGTGACTACAAGGTATTAGAACATGGAATATACAGGCAAAAATATAAGCCAATGTGTAAAAATCACACTAATAGGTTAATAGACACTAATAGGCTAAAATTGCAAACAGGCTAGTATTTAAAATTAAAAATGCAATGAAATAGTGAGTACTAAGGTACAGCTTTTGCCACTTCTTTGTATTTTGTATTTTTATATCAGTTTTTTTTGTTTCCTCTATTACTTTAAAAAAAAAAAATATGTGGATAAGTATGCTTTTAGTGTTTATAAAAAATGTTACATACATATTTAATATGTTTGTAATATACATTACTTATGACCTATTTTAAAAAAAATACATAGATATCTCCATTTAACATTGTCTTCTTGATGCTTGTTTGTTTTGCTTAGGAGAAAACACATCAACAGCCACACATGAACATGTACATGGTTTTACTGAATAGTTGCTAATACAAACCAAATAGAAATAATTAGAAAAAAGTAAGAAAAATCTAAATTACTTTTAGAGGAAAACAAACAAAAGATTAAGAAGAGAGGACTCACTGAAGTACTCTTCAGTGTACTTTTTCATACACCGAAATTATTAAATTACGCTCTGCTGTCTCATTCTCTCTCTGTGTGTCTGTATATGCATGCATGTATGTGTACATACTCCTGAGAGGGATAACTCTGACCTTAACTAATGAATGAAAGACAGCTATAGTCTCTATGACATTTTAAAATGTCAGTTTATTTATCTTTATTATACTTATTTATTCCTTTTTTCGTGTTCTTTCTTATGCTTGTTCGTATTTTTCTTCAAAGTATTCAAATAAAAGAGAAGAGAGAGAGAAAGAGAGACAGAGAGAGATAGAAAAGAATGAGTAAAGAATTCTGAGAGGACTATATACTGAAGGCCAGACCATCTAATGTGTGAAGGTGACCTCAGCTGCCCAGCTAAAGTAGACAGCATTGGTCAGCAGCATTATAAGAAGAGGCCAGAGATGGATGATGCAGTGGCAGTGGTAAAAGCATCATTTCATACTAGATAGGATAAGGCAATAGTAAAACACTTCTGTATTTATCAAGACATGAGTAACCTACATTTATACTGGATATACACCTCTTAGTTTGGATGTCATCAACATGCTACTGAGAAATTGCCAATGATCTTTCAGAACACAGAAGGTATTTTTGAGATAACTCATCACTGTTCCATTCCAGCTTCAAAGAAAAAATTCCACTGGGAATGTGGAACCTGAGAAGCATGAACATGGGAAAGTTCAACATTGTGAAAGATGACTAACTACAATTGATTTCTTAGACATAATTGAAGTGAGCTAAAATTGGACCCTAACTGGATCAAGATTGTAGTGTTCACTACTCATGAAATGAAAAACAGGTGTGTTGCTTTCATTAGACTATAGCAAAGACATGAAAAGCTATATAGTGGTGGTGGTGGTGGCAGCGGAGGAAGAGGAAGAGGAAGAAGAGGATAAGTAGAAGTAGTAGTAGTAGTAGTAGTAGAAGAAGAAGAAGAGGAAGAGGAAGAGGAAGAAGAAGAATTATTGCAGTAGCAGTGGATGTCAGAATAACATCTGTAATACAATCAACAGGATGCCTACATGCTTGTTCTATCTCTCCGCCAGACAGATTTTATTCTTATAGGAAGCATTGGCACTAAATCTAAGCAAAAGGTCATATCTGCCAGGGAAAAGTAAGAAAAGGAGGATTCCTCATAAGCATCGCCCTGTAGTACTATTGAATTTTCTCCAATGACTTCTAACATGTTATGAAAGCTTTTCTTCCTGTATAAACATAAATGATACAATATTGACATTTCAGGCATGAAAGCCCCACAATACAAACTTAAGGAAAGGGTTTTTTATCAGGTGATAGGCTTCATTGCCCTTAAATTACTGTTGTTAAGTTTTATATCAAAAATGGAGGACTGCTGCTTGCTACATCTTTCCAATTTTGTGAAACTGGCTTGTGATTTTTTTTCAAGTGCACTTATTGTGTCCATCTTTCCAGTGTGAATAGACAAAATAGCATTGTCCTTTCAATTAAAGCTTTCTTTTCTCATCAACATTTGAAGGAATGTTGCTTCTAATGTTTCTCTTTTAATTAAATCCTTGCGTTGAGATGATTAGGTTTTAATAAGAATAAGGGATAGTGATAAGTGATAAGAATAATACTGATGATTATTTTACAATAAAAGAACATACATACAGCTTTTACAATAAAAGAACATTTTATTTAAATTATATTTAAACTCTCCCATATTATTCTGGATAATAGGACACTTATAATGGGTATAACTAAAACTAATCATGCCAAAATGAATATATAGTAGCATACACTTTATAATCATTTCAAACTATATTGTTATTGGCAACATCAAACTTAAACAACCACTAGTAAAGTGTTAGCACTCAAGTATTATGTAATTATGTAATTTGTTTTTATTTATTTAAAAAAAAATAAAAAAAAATTGAGGTAGAATATTAAGCTATGCCACATCAACTGTGTGGCATAGGGACATCTCCAGAGGATGTCAAAAAAGAAGTATCAACAATTGTGTAGCTGTAACCACACAGTGGAAGGCACATTCATTTTGTACAGATATCAACATCACTCACTCACACATGAACATAATGAGCAAGACTTCAATCACACAGTCATAGTTGCTATCTTGACTTTGTGATCCTTTCCTGTGGGCAATATATATACTACAGTTTTTATTTCCAAACTTATTTTGTTCTGGATGCCAGGACAACTGGTGGAATGTAGTTATTGTTGGGGAAGACAGTGGAAGAAAGAAGGAAGGCATATGGGTACATTTGAACTTCAGGAAAAGAATGAGAGAATCCAGACTTTAGTAATTGACTAGTTATAGGTCACATAAGGAAAAACTGATCCATAGTAGTCTGGGTGTAATGAACATGAAAAAGAAGAAGGCTGAAACTTCAAAAGAACTCCAAATAAACCTGCAGATGATGTTTGCTGAATGTGTTTATTTTACTGAAGAATCTGACCACTTTGATGTGTATACACACAAACACACACACACACACACACACACACACACACACACAATATCTCAAAGAAAAACCAAGATTTTAATTTCCCTTTTTTATTCCCTACAATAATTTCCTATTATTGTATTGAGGTAATAATAGTTTCAGGAAGAAGCTTAGGATAGATGTTTTTTAAAAAAATTGAGTTCAAGGCATGCAAGCTTATTCATTGATCAGGCTTCCATGCAAATTGTTATTTGAAAAATGCAAATGATCAGGTTACCGTATTTTTCGGAGTATAAGATGCACCTAGATTTTGATCGTTAAAACAAATGATTGTTATAACTGGACCAAGCCATTGAGGTATCCCCAGAGTCACAGAATCATGATTTGTGACATTCCCTTCTGGCTTCCATTAAACAAAGTCAAGGGGAAACTGGTAGGAATTTTATTTTATTTTATTATTTTATTTTATTATTTTATTTTATTATTTTATTTTATTTTATTTTATTTTATTTTATTTTATTTTATTTTATTTTATTTTATTTATTTTATTTTATTTATTATTTTATTTTATTTTATTTTATTATTTTATTTTATTTTATTTTATTTTATTTTATTTTATTTTATTTTATTTTATTTTATTATTTTATTTTATTTTATTTTATTTTATTTTATTTTGTTTTATTTATTTTATTTTATTTTATTTTATTTCATTTTATTATTTCATTTTATTATTTTATTTTATTATTTTATTTTATTTTATTTTATTTTATTATTTCATTTTATTTTATTTTATTTTATTATTTTATTTTATTATTTTATTTTATTTTATTTTATTTTATTTTATTTTATTTTATTTTATTTTATTTTATTTATTTTATTTTATTTTATTTTATTTTATTATTTTATTTTATTTATTTTATTTTATATTTTATTTTATTATTTTATTTTATTATTTTATTTAATTTTTTATTTATTTATTTTATTTATTTTATTTATTTTATTTATTTTATTTATTTTATTTATTTTATTTATTTTATTTATTTTATTTATTTTATTTTATTTTATTTTATTTTATTATTTGTTTCTTTGTTTATTTGCTTATTTGTTTATTTATTTTGTTAAGCATGCATTAGATAACAGATATAAGTATAAACATGATTATGTATACATGAAATGAATAGAAATATAAGGGAATATTAGAACAGGGATGGTAGGCACGCTGGTGCACTTATGCATACCCCTTAAAGACCTCTTAGGAATGGGGTCTGTGAGGTCAACAGTAGACAGTCTAATGTTAAAGTTTGGGGAGTTTGGGGAAGAAACCATAGTGTCAGGTAGTGCATTCCAGGCATTGACAACTCTGTTACTGAAGTTACATTTTCTGCAAAATACTAAGTTGGAAGTCATGACCTTACAAGGTCCTCACTTAATGACCTATACAACCCTCATTTAACAACTGAGACTGCCAGAACTGCTATCAGTAAGCAATATCATCACATGATTTTTAGACTTACACCAGGTCACTTAACAATATAATTTCCATTAGCACTATATAACAATAGAGACATTTGTGCCCACACTATAATTAAGGTAAATGCAAAAGTCCAACATTTCAGTCTTGAGAATTTCATCAATATCTCTGCTTCCTTGAAGAACATTAACAAGAGCAACATTTTTATCCAATTAAAAAAGGATTTTGGTTCAGCATTAGAGTGGGATTTTTTTCCAAAATTTTAAGTGGATAAATGGGTGTTTGTTTTGCAGCCAGAACAAAAACGAATTTTTTTATAAATAAAAATTTAAAACCTTAATGGGCAAATTTCTTTTGATATCAATGGGTTGCTTTGTTTGAGCTTCAATATCCACAAAGTATATGTGTAACCAATGCAGAAAATATAAATGATAATATCACAGTCAACAGCCAACACATGGTTACTTAACACACTGTTACATTACTTAACACGTGGCTTAAAGCACAGTTGTGATCTTCTTTCCAAGTGTTTGGTGGGAAAGTATTACTGATAATTGATTTCTTTCTTAAACTGTTATCATGCTAAATATTCATTGTCATCAAGATATCTTGGTTATCAAAGGGGCTCTTGTCAGAAAATTAAATACTGAAATCACACTTGTAGTAGTAATGTACATTAGGAATAAACACAAATGTTTATTGTATCATTAAGATTTTGGATACCTTCTGAATGAGAAGGTACCATTTGACATCTGCTGGGAACAATTCAGAAACATTTATTTCCCCATTACTTTAGAATGAGACAGACTCATTCACATAATGGATTCCAGTTTTATTTCAATTGCAGTTTTATTCACAATGTATGTGACCAGATCTGATCTACTGTAACATTTTTTTATTGTCAACGTAGTAGAGAAACATCAAGCTAGGTGGTTAATTATTGATGCTGTGTTCTTCCAGGGCTGCCTGAGGATTTAAAAAATCGTGCAAAAGATAATATTACATGTGGGAATGAATTTGGAAGACAGAGGGACAAAAAACAGACCAAACCAATGGTCAGAGAGAAGGCAGCTGAGTTTGCAAAAGAAATGTGGGTATGAAAAACATCTCAAAAGAGATCCTTCCTAGTTTCTTGGACTATAAAGGCAAGGGGAAGGGGGAAAGATATGTGTTTTGAGACTTGCACAATTGTTGTAATCTTGCAAGATAGCCCAGACAAGAAGCACACAGAGAAGAAATATGGGTACATTGCTTCAAAACATAATTCTGAGAACATTGAGGATGTCTTGAGATGTTATTGGGACAACATATTCCCATGAAATTAATTTTGCTTCCCAGGCTAAATAACCTTCAATAACCTATTTCTCCTATCCAAGATTCAACTAGTTTTTATTCAGGTTTGTTTCTTTGTTTATATTTCAAGCAGCAGGATAGATTTGTTTGTTTGGTCATGTTTCACAAGTTTTACTAGTTCTTTTTCTATCAATGCAAAAACACTATTGTTATTTGTTTGTAACAATCCACACAGTCCTGACCTTTGTGTTTAGAGAGCACTTCTGTTTCTTTCCTTTGTTTAAATTTCACTGTTAGATTGATAAGGAGCAACATAGACTGGGTAGCAAAATATTTCAAAATATTTCAGTTAAACTATCTAGAATTCTTGGCACCTTTTCTCTTTAGAGGCTTCTTAGGAATTCTGAACTTTAATTCAGCAACATCTAAAAAATGTATATTAACCATTTCCAGAATATTTTGGCCAAATTTAATTATTTCATATTATTAATTCAGACAGTTAAGTTTTTATACAGTTTTTGTAAGGAAAATAGCAATAGCACTTAGACTTATACAGGTGAAACTCGAAAAATTAGAGTATCATGCAAAGTTCATTTATTTCAGTAATGCAACTTAAAAGGTGAAACTAATATATGAGATAGACATTACATGCAAAGCAAGATAGTTCAAGCAGTGATTTGTCATGGTTGTGATGATTATGGCGTACAGCTCATGAAAACCCCAAATCTACAATCTTAGAAAATTCGAATATTACATGCAATTAATAAAACAAAGATTGTACATAGAACAGTATCGGACCTCTGAAAAGTATAAGCATGCATATGTACTCAGTACTTGGTTTGGGCCCCTTTTGCAGCAATTACTGCCTCAATGCGGGGTGGCATAGAAGCTATCAGCCTGCGGCACTACTGAGGTGTTATGGAAGACCTGGATGCTTTAATAGCGGCCTTCAGCTCTTCTGCATTGTTCGGTCTCATGTCTCTCATCTTTCTCTTGGCGATGCCCCATAGATTCTCTATGGCAGTGGTTCTCAACCTTCCCAATGCCGTGACCCTTTAATATAGTTCCTCATGTTGTGGTGACCCCCAACCAAAAAATTGGTGTCTCATTTCCTAAGACCATCAAAAATATGTGTTTTACGATGGTCTTAGGCGACCCTTGTGAAAGGGTCGTTCAACCGCCAAAGGGGTCCCGACCCACAGGTTGAGAACCACTGCTCTATGAGGTTCAGGTCAGGCAAGTTTGCTGGCCAATCAAGTACAGTAATCCCACGGTCATTGAACCAGGCTTTTGGCAGTGTGGGCAGGTGCCAATCCTGCTGGAAAATGAAGTGAGCATCCCCATAAAGCTTGTCTGCAGAAGGAAGCATGAAGTGCTCCAAAATCTCCTGGTAGATGGCTGTGTTGACCCTGGACTTAATGAAGCACAGTGGACCAACACCAGCAGATGACATGGCTCCCCAAATCAACACAGACTGCGGAAACTTCACACTGGACCTCAAGCATCTTGCAGTGTGTGCCTCTCCATTCTTCCTCCATACTCTGGGTCCTTGGTTTCCAAATGAATACAAAAGTTGCTCTCATCAGAAAAGAGGACTTTGGATCACTGACCAACAGACCAGGTCTGTTTTTCTTTAGCCCAGGTAAGATGCTTCTAACTTTGTTTGTTGTTCAGGAGCGGCTTGACAAGAGGAATATGCCATTTGAAGCCCATGTCCAGGATCCGTCTGTGTGTGGCGGCTCTTGATGCACTGACTCCAGCCTCAGACCACTCCTTGTGAAAGTCCCCAACACTTTTGAATGGCCTTTTCCTGACAATCCTCTCCAGGCTGCGGTCATCCCTCCTGCTTGTGCACCTTTTTCTTCCACACTTTTCCCTTCCACAGAACTTTCTATTAATGTACTTTGATACAGCACTTTTGGAACATCCAACTTCTTTTGCAATTACCTTTTGAGGCTTTCCCTCCTTATGGAGGGTGTCAATGATGGTTTTCTGCACAACTGTCAGGTCAGCAGTCTTACCCATGATTGTGATTCCTACTGAACCAGACTGAGCGACCAGTTAAAGGCTCAGGAACCCTTTGCAGGTGTTATGGCTTACTTAGCTGATTAGAATGGGACACTTTGAGCCTAGAATAGTGCACCTTTTCACAATATTCTAATTTTCTGAGATTGTGCATTTGGGGTTTTCATGAGCTGTAAGCCATAATCATCACAACTATGACAAGAGATAAATCCAAATACAAAAAGAAACTATATAACAAGTACATACAATATACAGATTTATCTCCAGGTGGTTAAAATATTTTCTTTTATTGTTATGGGATGTTCTCTTCATATTTTATATGTTTTTTTCTAACTAATTTTATTATTATTTTAGATGTTGATGTATTTTTATGCTTTTTAACTGACTATACCCTATGTTCCTTACGGTTGGTCTTTGATCATAATAAAAATTTATTATTTCCTGTCTTATAATCTCGCTAGGCAATTTTGTAACACCTGATGGGCTTCTCTTTCTCTTTGCAAAATCTACATTTGCTGTTGTTTCCAGATTTTTTTAAAGTTTTATTGTATACACTTGTTTTTGTGCTGCAAATTGTGCTGCTTGCCGCCATCTTGGGGAAAAAATATGTCCTCACATATTGTATTACAGTATGGTATGCTGGTTTAACAGCTGCAGACAGGAAGACACTAAATTCGGCACAAGAAACCATTGGTTGCCCTCTGACACCACTGGGTGACATCACCAGATCTCGCTGCTTTAGAAGAGTAAGGAAGATACTCAGAGATGATTCACACCCTGGTCAGTGTCTCTTTGCAATTCTACCATCAGGCAGAAGGCATCAAAGAATAGCCAGCCAAACAAACAGGTTTAAAGGTAGTTTCTATCCTTGGGCTGCGAGATTTTTAAATACAACCATAATCACTCCATGCACATGCTAGTTTTTTTTTCTTTCTTTTTTTTGTTTCTGTTATAATTTTGCATCAGTGAGGTTAAAACCAATTTTGTTGTATTTAAGTACAATGACAATAAAGATTATACTTATAAATATAAAGCCTTCTTTTTTTTGTCTTGATGGATCTAATCTAATCTGAATCTATTGCCAAGTTTCATTACTATTTTTCTCCATTTTTTTCATTTTCTGTTGCAACTGTTCATGTGATTTGTGATTCTGTCAGGTTCAGGATGTTTCCTTGCAGACATTTCTTAACATGATGCTCCCCTTCCTTGCTTTTGTATAATGATTTAGGCTTCTGATTTCATCCTCCATTGTCTGTTTCCCTTGTGACAATTTAAAACTACCAAATTTTCCTTGGCAAATACTGCCATTCACTACACCCAAAAAGCAACAGAGAAAGAGAGACTGTGTTTTATGGTTGAAACAATTTATTTCCACTTTTGTCCATGCAACAATATCTGCTGGTTTGCTTATTACAGGGACAGATCATTATTAATGGATTTGATTGTACTATGACCACTCAGCTTCAATTTTAAAAGTTTTGTAACTTATTTTACATATTTGGCAATGGGTTTTTGTTTATTTTGTTTTCTTCGCCATGCAAAATATTATTTCCAAAACACCCATCTCTTCATATTTCTTCTATCAAGTTTTTTTCTTTCTATTTCATTTACCCCTTAATTATGAAAATAGGAAAAAAGCAAATATTAAAATATGAAGGAAATAAAAATACAGACTAATATAAAAAAGCTCTACTACATTAGGAATTCTTAAAAATAGTGAAAAAAAAAGAAAAAGTAAATTATACTGCCCCATTCTCTTCCATTTGTTACCCGAACCAGGTGCCATAGATTGGATATTTGAACATTGCATCTAGCATTGATAATTGTTACTAGTAATAGTGACTCCTAAAACCATATTCCATATATCTTGTTCTGGGATATATTGTAATTAAGGGAGCCAACTTTCTCCGTTGTCAATGCTTTGATTTTAGTGCTGCTGCAAAATTCAATTTCATCTAAGTATTCATTATTTTTCTTTTTATCATCAGTGTTACAAACTTATCCAGTCCAAATTACGTTTTATGTCATCAATAAACATCTGAACTGTATCTAAAAGTGACTGAATTTCTCATTACGATTTTCATATAGTTTTCAAATTGTCCACATAGAACATCTTTTTTTCCCTTTGCTTAGGTAATTTATAGTCATATTCTATTCTATTCAAAACTATTGCCATATTAGAACTACATATTTGGACTACCACCAAGTTCTGGATTTGTCATCAGTGTTTTCCATTTTTCCATTCAGATATTTCCAAACATTTTTTTTAAAATGTAGTGTAGTGAATCTTTTCTTTTTAATAATTTATACAAGTCACACAATCAAAAGTTCATCTTTTTATGTCCCAAATTTTTTGAAATCCCCTTGTGCTCTGCAGGATGAAATGAATCTGAGGTCAGGTGTTAAGATGTTGGCAGATGTGAATGAAAATTATTCTTGTTCACTGCTTAAATGCTGTAGGCAGACAAGTGATTGGGTAGAAATTGTTGGATGTGTCCCTTTTGTCTTTTATGATCAGAAACATTTTGCCTGCAATGGGCCAATCAGCTATTAATCTTTGAAATGATTGAAAAGATACAATGAAAAGAAGCTCAGCTTTTGCTATACACTGCAATTCGTCATCTTCTTTGTTTGTTTTTTCTCCTTTATACAATTTTTTCTATTTCTTTAGCCTTGTTCTTCTCTATCCATATTGATGTGGCTATTTTATTGTATTTTATTTGGTTGTTTTAAATGTTTTTCCAAAATTCTAATATTTTTTTTCTTTATTTTGGGAGGTTTTGTGGGTCCAGTTACGATAGAACAATGTTAATTTATATGAAATTGTCTATGTTGTCCGATCCTATTTTCATATCATTCTGTTTTCTTACAAATTCCCATGACTCTTTGTTTTAATTCTTCCATGATGCATGCAATTATTTTGTTGTACAGTCCGTGTATTGCTTTTACAATCTTGTTTTACTTTTTTCATTATTGTTGCTTTAAATATTGTTAGTTGCTGATGTCTTCTCAAAATTGATTTTTATTTTCCCATATAATTTTCCCCTTTGGCATTTGAATTTTGGTTTGGCAGCTGGCTTTCAATATTCAACCCAGCTCTATTGTTAGCATTTTTGCAAGTCAAAGTTGCCTCTTTGATAGTTTTTGTCATAATTAATTGGGCAAACATCTTTGCATAATTGCACAATCTTATTTCAATGTTTCTGTTGAGTATATTTCAAATGAGGCAATCTTTATCTTATATTTTCCTTCATGCATTCCAAAACCTTTGCTCTATTTGCTCTTGATATTCAGACAATTATAGTTCTAATCCAGCATATAAAAGATGTAGTAAACAATAACAACATTGCACACACACACACACACACACACACAGAGAGAGAGAGAGAGAGAGAGAGAGAGAAACACACAAAAACACACACAGAGACATACACATAGAGCGAGAGAGAGAGACACACACACACACACAGAGACACCTTTTGTTTCACAACATTTCCCATTTAGATCAATATATAACAGCAAACAGCAGTGGAAATCCAGGATTTATTTATTTTTTGCCCTTTTGAAGAAAAAGATAAAGGTTTCAATTGTATATGACTATAGGGAATGGTGTTCATCTCCATTTTTTAGCAGAGAGAGCCATTGTCCAAAAACATTTCCATGGTCACATCGCATGATTATATACCAAGGCCTAAGGAATGCTGTTACCTTCTCACTGAAGGGCACCTATTTATCTATTTGCATTTGCATGCTTTCAAAGTCCTTAAATGGGCAGGAGCTGGGGCAAGTAAATAGGAGCTCAGCCCATTATGCAGCCCTAAGATATCAAAACTGAGCTGTCAGTTTTCTAGTTGACAGGCTCAGAGTCCTTAACCCCCCCCCCCCCTTGTGTGTGTGTGTGAAAATATAGAACACTGAATCTATGATCTCCTATGGACAAAACATGAGCTCTTGAACAGAATTAAAATTTCTTGCTGACTTTCCTTACAATATACAATGCATTAAGATGTTCATGTAGATATGTGATGCCTGCCCTTCCCTTCTCACAGTGCAGCCAGTCAAATATATGTCTGAGCCAATGAAAATAACATTCTAATCCTATCCAGGGATAGAAATCAATGAGCCCAGACATGCCTATCTCTGCATAAGATTGAACTGTCGAAATAGCTGACACTTAATAGCAGAAAGGGCATTTGTGTTTTTGTAGTGTGTCTACTAAAAGAATCAAATCTATTCCTTTAAAAGAACAATATGACACAGGTTATTATAAAACAAACAATCAACAAGCAGCAGCCAAGGAAGAGCCTTTGGCAATAAGTAATTTTGGAGCAAGTCAACCGGTGGAAAAAAAATAAGCATGCTCTCAAGAGTTTTCCTCTTTTTACCGGTACTTGCAAAGTGTTGGAGAATAAGTTTGTCTCTGGATCAAGTAGAAAAAAAATCGGATGCAGACCATCTTGTTCTTCATCATTTATTAAATTCATCTGAATACTAATCACTATTCTTACCATTACCAAAGTACTTACTATGCACATGAATAATACTGAAGTCAGATACCCCTACCTAGTCAGTTAATGAAGGGCATAACCTTTTACTTTAAGACACGAATCTGAGTACATCACATTAAGATTTTACAGAGGAGGTTTTAATCTCACTTTTTTCTGAATGATTGGCTTCCTTTAAATTGATAAAGATTTTTGAAGAAATGGGAGTCCCAATGTTTTCAAGTGAATGGTTTTTAGTTATATAAAACACAAGGGAGTAATAATTTTCAATTGGGTTCTATAATTAATGTTCATCATATTATGGAGCTATGAAGTCCTCATTTGCAGTTCTCCTAGTTTCAATAATATACTCTTATGTCAAGCAGATATCATGCATTTGACTGACACAAGAGGACATTTCTGAATTGCATGCAGATTATTCAGTTTGCCAGCACAATTTTAAAGCATCCCTTAATAAAAGGGAATGGCTTAAAATAATAAGGTAATTGGCCTTTCAAAACTATCTAAGTGGAAAGTCTCTGAAATGTCTGATGAAAATATTATAAGAAAGTGGAGGAGGGAGAAGAGAAGGAAAGCAAATTTAATGCAATCCCTATTCAACTGTAGTAACAAAAATACAGCTAAGAACATTTGTAACATATCTGTATGACTAGCATTTGATCATTAAACTTATTTTAATACATCCATGTATCAATTAATTATTCTTAATTATAATTGGGCCATACGATCATGAAAGCTGTAGAGTTACATTCATAATATATAGCTTACACTTTTAGAACAGGAACATATTTATGGCTCATTAAAATTCAGACGAGAAATGAACTTGATGATGGACTCTATAATAAAAAACAAATGTCATTATTTTAAATATTTATGTATATGAAATATCACATATGTAGTCCATAAGGAGGGCAGAATAATTTTAATTTTGCCAATTAAAGGGACTAATTCATACATATTCATATTAAGAATTTTTTGCACTTGATTTTTTTTTTGCCTTCCTATACTACCATTAGGTGATGTCTTTCAGTGGAATAATGACTGCTTAATGAAACAAAACAAAAATGTCTTGCAAATGTTACATTCTCTTATATGGGTCACTTATGTTGACTGTTATCATTTCCTGATTTTTTTAGTCATTGGGGTACAATTTAAAATCAATAATTAGCACTGCTTTGAGAAGTATCCTTGACAATATTAAATTACTCACATACAAAATAACATTAGCTGGAATCCTGCTAAATTCTTGTGTTAAATGTGACCCTGTAAAGCTATTACAACACAATAATAGTAATGGTGTTTTCTAATGCTAGACAGAAATCTATTATTGCTACAGCTCCAAACTTGATAAAAATCCAATTTAATCATACAGTATAACCCAGAAAGAGCTTCGTCCTTCAAGATTTCAATCAATCTACAAATGTCAGAGGTAGCTTGAATCGGATGAATGTAGCTATGGAGGACAGAATTTTGTGACTTAATATTTGTTTTGAAAATTAAACTTGTTTTTAAGTTTGGTAAACCTTATATCAAAAAAGAGGGAGTGGATCAACTGCAGGAGAAATTTTATAAAATCCCAATTTTATATGGTTACTACAAAAATGTGTAACTTGGTGGAAAAATTGAACAGACTATAGTGTAAACTCAGCAAAAGGCAATTGGGGCTTGGAACCCATAGTCATGCCTGGAGTAACCAGGCATTAACTTGATTAGTGAAAGGGGAATAATAATAATAATGCAAACTAATGTCTTAGAGCAGGGGTGTCAAACTCGATTACATTGAGGGCCGCATCAAGGTTGTGTTTGAACTTGGGAAGGCATGGCCAGGGTGAGTATGGTCAGCTCGACATCACTTGTATCAGGAGCCCATGTGGTGGCCAGCAAAAACAGGCTCCTGAGCTCCACTTCTGGCTGTGATGGCCTCCTGCAACCCTCTGCCAGCAAAAATGCTCTGTTTTTACTGGCAGAGGCACCAGTGGGCTAGATCTGCCCACCCCTGGGCCTTGAGTTTGATACCCCTATCTTATAGCATTGGCATCTGCTGGCAGGTTTTTCAGATAGCAGGAAAAAAACCAACTTAAAGGCAGATTCAAAAGTCCATTGTTTAGCTAAAGGTCTACTGTAGAAGCATCTCATCCAAACAACCCATCAATCAATAAAGAAATTCAACTTAATCAATAAAGGAAATCATATGACACTGTATTAATGACAATGATCTACTATATAGTTTCTGATTATATTTGTAATCAAAGAAAAAATATTGATTTGCAGATATCAATAAAAATGTGTAAGCCCAGCCCTCATCAACATTTAACCATTGGCCTTTTGTAAAGTACCTGTCATTAAATCAATTTATATTTTGGCATAGTTGCGGCCCGGTGTCTGGTTTAAATGTACGTTAATGAGGGACTTTCAAGGCAAAAATTTTTTATCACAAAGCTCAGAAAAGGAATAAAAATCAATACACCAAAAAAATAAGTAGATTTGCAATTCAATCTCCATCTAGTATCTCTGTAGGAGAAACAGTTTGGTGTGCTTATTTATTACTAATAGTCATTCACTTTTGTATTCAGTTCTCATTCATTCTGAAACCAGCTCTATCTTCTTGTTTAACCATACTTATGTCTTAGTGTTATGCTATTCCCATTGCATTCAACTTACATTTCTCCTGAGGTAACTCTCTGTTGCTGTCAGATAATAAAGCGGGTGGCCATTTTTGTTTCTTTTGAGAAATATTCATGGCTTACAGCAGACAATATATTGCTCCATATTATCACAGCTTTCTACCAGTATTTGCAAATGTTAACTGATATTTTTTATGCATAACTTGCAATAGTTTACTTACATTTTCACTTATATATAGTCTTTGGTACACTAAGTTTCAGATCTGTACTCTGCTTTCTATAACCTATCTAACATATGAATCATACAGGTTGCCAGCCAAAAAGATAGCATAATCTGCATGCCACATACATTCACAACCAAAAAAATCACAAACATCACTGTAACCATTCCATATATATTTATCAATGATTCACTAAGCATTTCATTTATTGTCACAGAAGGTTCCACTTCCCTTAAATACCATCTTATCTTATTCACCATCCAACTTTCAGGTCCATACCTCTAAAATATTTCTTCCTCCATTCCCCCATACTACTTTTGTCCTAAATCATTTCATTCCATTTATTTTTCATTCCATTCTCTCTGCTGGAGCCTCTCTGTTCATCCACTTCTAAAACATTTGAATTTCCATCAAAACTATTTTGCAGTTTCTTTCTTCCTTCCAATATTAAGTTTTCATTGCTTGCTTTGACAACATTCTTTTTAACTATCTTCTTTTCGCCATATACATTATGCAATTGCTTTCCGCATCCCTCATTTTTGCACCTTTCTATGCTAGCATTTTTTTTCTCATTCATGGTATTTCCCACCAAACATTCTGTTTCACAGACCAATTAGCGTAACCTCACACAGTCTTTTGGCATTTTATAATGCAAATATTTTCACTCATTTACTTTCACTTTCACTCATTTCCACTTTCTGTTTCCTTGTAGCCTTGATTCATGCATTCTGTCTGATGAAACTACAAACTATCTTATAACATTTTTTTAAAATAAAGGATTAATTTTTTTATCTCCATTGATTCTACTTTCATTTTACTTCTTCATTCTGACTTAATGACAACCACTAGAACACTGTTTCTCAGCCTTAGCAACTTTAAAATATGTGAACTTCGACTCCCAGAATTCGTCAGCCAGCATATTTTAATAAATTTTATTAAAATTAGATCGAATGTTACATGTTACTTAGATTAAAATTACAGAAATTGGACAAATAAATTTATTTCCACAAGCCTGTTTAGCCCATTGATCGTCCAAAATATTGGGGATAAGAGGCGTGAGGCAGTTGAAACCTGGGATTCAAGGAGGGGTCTTCAGAGAGGATGTGATTTCATAAATGTCAGGATGGCAGCTACGTTTATTTTTCACATGGGTAGAGCTGTCATGCCAACTTTTTTGACTCTTCCCATGAAAGTAATCTCTTTATATAAAAGCCAAATAGCACTCACTTATCATAACATTTCCAGAACTATAAAGCCTAAAAACCTGAAAGTTGGCATGTATGTTCCTCTTGGCTTCTAAGTGATTGCTAAGAAAGAATTTTTTGAAATGACCATCAGATCATTAGTATTTCTTATACAGTAACTAACACACTCTGATGCTAAGGAGTTCTACTCCCCCTCCCCACCTGAAATGAACTCTGTTCCAACTGCCAGTTGCCTCACATTCCATTACCTCATGGTCCGATCACATAGTTTCGTTGAGAAGCACAGGTATCCAGCTAGTACAGTAGTACTTTAAATTAATGTTTCTTCATTTGCTTCTTTGTTCTATATCTGTCAAGGTTCTAGTTATTCTAGTTATTCATGCTAGTATATAATGCATATAATGCCATATATATTAAAGAGCTGATGGTATTACTTTAAACCAGAATATGGAGAGCTTGGACGTCTTTGGATAGTTAATAGATTGTTACTCATTTCCATTGTTATTAATAACTTTATCACCTCTTGCTCTAGTTAATGGATAGATCCCTTCAGCAACATTGTTTTGTGCATTTGGACCTATAAGCCTGTTGCAGTGGGATATATTTCTTCTTAAGTGAGCTAGATTTTGATACTGTTTATTCTTTTAGAAAAATATCTTCTACCAAACAATTGTTTACTTTCCTGTTTAAATTCCCAATTTCTCACCTCAGTTACTGGTGGTCTCTTAATTAACTCAGTATTATTATTCCTCTTGTATCTATGCCAAGTTTGCAAAAGCATTTATTATTAAAATTATGATATTACCTTTATATTAGTTCTCTTCCTGTTCTTAATAATTCCCACAAGACTTTGCTGGAGCCAATTTTGTAAGACTGTTCTTAATTTTAAACACTCTCCTCAGTAGTTTAACTCCTTGGGTGATTAATTTGTAATATAGGATGTCACCTTCCAGTGTCTTTTTGTGTTACTTTGTATGACTTTCTAGAAGAGGCACTGGGTGTATTCACAGCATTTATTGCTTTAAACAAATGTCAGAGGCATATATCTCCATTGGCTATTTTTTTCATTTACATATGCCAATATATTCTTTTTATTATCTTCAAGCAGAAATGTGAAGTCACCATATCACTAATCTTGGAAAACACTTCATTCAGGAATATTTTGATAAGGTCTTGTTCCTTTTAAATAGAACAGGACTTTTAAATAGAAAACATGGGAATTTACTTACTGCCACCTAATGGTCAAGGAGCATCAAGTGGAAACTACAGTACTTCTGATTACCTAGTTGTAAGAATAGAATGGAATAGTAGAGGAGAGGAGAGGAAAGGAGAGAGGAGAGAAGAGAAGAGAGAACAGAAGAGTTTATTGGCCAAGTATGATTGGACACACAAGGAATGTGTCTCTGGTGCATAAGCTCTCAACGGGCATACAAATAACAAAAGTGATAGGTCATAGATCATAAAGCACAGTTACAATCATAAGATATAAACAACAAGTGATAATCTTAAAATACCAATAGGAGAAGGTAGTAAGAAAGATCAAATGAAAAAAAGTTGAGAAATGAGAAGATGAGAAAATGAGAATAATAAGAACAATACAACCTACTATATGGGTAGTTATCTTTAGGTCTAAGGTACTTTCATCTCCTAAAACAGACTTTAGAACCAGCTAGCAAACCTAGTTACATATATACTGAGTGACGTATTGCAGACTCTGCTGTATGCAATTAAGGGCTTACTCTATGAAATTATGTTCTCATATACATTAAAATACTGAAGATATCCTCCCAGCAAAATAAAATAAAAATGTTATGGTCTTTTTAGCTTTAGCTAACCCATGCTGGCAATTAGTGACAGACCATTTCCTTCTCTAATTACTATTGGTGGGGGGAAAGTCCACAGTTCTTTCCATTCACACTGAACTATTGTCTACACAGTATTGTCTACAGTATTAAAACGGTACTTTAATATCTTTTTGCTTTATTAACAAAGGATCATTATTTTCTTTTGGATTGTTTATTGATATCGTTGAACCTGTCCTGATATTTACTTGTTTATTTTACATTCTTCATTCACCGAGAACTATATTTTGCATTGCAAATATCACTCTTTGCCACAGCATACATTATACAGTAGACAGTTGGCCAGTTTTCTTATCCTCAGGAACAAATACTACTACGTCATTCCTGCTAGGTGACATTAGTCAATTGTAGGTGACCGGAGAATCACAAACACTCTTTTCTCAAAACAAAATCACAGCATCCCAATGTGCATATGTTTTTGTGACAGCGTTCCCCATGAAAACAAACTTACTATTAAGTGAGGCTGTAAAAGTCCACGCCATCTGGAATTTGCACTGGGACATGCTGTCCCTGCTTGCCATAGAGAACCCATCAACATTCACATGCAAGGAAGCTTCTGGAAGGTCATGATCTTGTCAACATGCTGTATTGTTGTGCTTTGCACTTAAAACCTATTGTTGCTATGTTGAACATATTGTACTGGGGAATCCAGAGAACCATATTGTAGTATACAAAAGGGATATTAGCTATCACGAACGTCTCTAGTACAGTCAGGGATCCATAACGTAGTAATATATAAAACTGAGTACACGTTGAGATTCTCACCAACTTTATATCAGAAAAAAATGGTGCTAATGTCCCCCAACCTAGAAAAAGATTTTTTTAAAATATTTTTTTTAAGGAGAGCCTCCCCACTTCACAATGTATAGCAGCACTATATCTAAAAATGTCTAATGTAAAAGGTTCCCTTTTGATGGTTTCTCTTGAGTTTTAATTAAAGTCAAGAAGCTACGAAAGCTGCAGACCATTATAAGATGATGGTACAATGAAAAGCTGGACATTCAGACATATTATTTCTACTTTCACCTTGTAACTGAACAAATGGAAGAATGACACATTTCAGCCATGAGAAATTCTTTCAAATGTTCTTTGCCTTTAAAGAACTTCAACATTTTCTTTCATAATATTGAAGAATTAAGTCCAGCATTAATATTAGATTTTATAACATGCAATGCCCAACGTAGGTGTTACTTATAATGTACCCTACCCTACCCGATATTCAGAGGTCAGATTTCAATCACATTTCTGCAATGACACTTGGTGTTCAAGGGATTCCCCATAGTGCCATCTGAGGCAATAATGAAGCTGGTTAGGCCCTTTTCTGCTGTTCACATGTTTCCTCTATTGCTTGCCATTCAATTATCACTGTTGTAAATGCAAGACCTATTTTTCCCCATATGTGATTTTCTTCTTCTTTCTCTTTCTCACTTCCTCTCATCTCTGACTGTTGTTCACAAGTATTCACAGACTCATTTATCAAATGTATATGTCACCCATCTCACAGTTTATCCCCACATCATCTCATTTAACAAGCACCTACTACCATATGCATATAGTCTTTTCTTTCCTTCCTTCTTATTTTAAATAAACAAAGTATCCATCTTTTTCCTTATACCCTGATGTAAGAGACTTAATCTTAAATGGATGTTGGATAAATGGATGGATGGATAGATGTATGGATAGACCTTCACAAGGGATATATTTGACAGGAGGTAGCGATGGAAGTTCAAGTCCCAATTGTATATCATACCTATCATAAATCAAGATATTTTTCTGTTTCAAGAATTTTTTTTCTTATCCATTACTTTAAAGATCTGATATTAGCAAAATATTGTGTATCAGTTGAATAATGTAAATAAGAGTAGTGTACACTATGAAGAGGAAGTAATTTTCTGTGGCTTCCTATGACTAGCTCTTAAAATCCCACAAACTCAAGATGGCTGCTTCCTCCAAGCCTAATTTCATTGGCCTTGTTTTGTGAGCTTAATGGGTAGACAGAGGCTGCTGAGAAGAGAAGAGAAGAGAAGAGAAGAGAAGAAAGAATGCATCAAAAAACCAAAAGAAGGAGAGAGGAAGGAAGGAAAGAAAGAAGGAAGGAAAGAAGGAAAGAAAGAAGGAAGGAAAGAAGGAAAGAAAAGAGAGGGGGGAGGGAGGAATCCATCTGCTTTGGAGCAAGACTATTTTGAATCATTTACTAATGGTCTGGAGTCCTGACAGATTGTTTTAGAAATTATCATCAAGTGACAAAAAAACAAGATTCCCTTCCTCTAACAATGCAAAGTACTCTTACTGATCAAGGAGACAGCTATCAACTCAGTATTCTGTCAATGTTTACAGCCTTTTGTGCAAGGAAATGCTTTACAATTGATTTCCAAGAAAGCTTAAGAAAAAATGCTATAATCGATTAGGGCATTTTACCCCTTTGTTTTTTTGAATTAGTTCCCAATATTCCTGGTTTCATGTGAGGAGCTGGAAGATTGAGGATCCTTCTTGGAAATAATACATGGTTGTTAAATGTGCGTAGAACATTTCACTGGAAGATTCCATAATAGAATAGAATAGAATTCTTGGCCAAGTGTGATTGAACACACAAGGAATTTGTCTTTGGTGCATATCCTCTCAGTGTACATAGAAAGACAAGATACATTCACCAAGAATCATAAGATATAACACTTAATGATAGTCATAGGGTACAAATAAGCAATCAGGAAACAATCAATATAAATTATAAGGATTCAAGCAACAAAGTTATAGTCATGCAGTCATAAGTGGGAGGAAATGGATGATAGGAATAATGAGAAGACTAATAGTAATCCTAATGCAGCCTTAGTGAATGGTTTGACAGTGGTGAGATAATTATTTATTTAGCAGAGTGATGGCATTTGGGGAAAAAACTGTTCTTGTGTCTAGTTGTCTTAGTTTGCAGTGTTCTATAGCATCGTTTTGAGGGTAGGAGTTGAAACAATTTATGTCCAGGATGCGAGGGAAATGCCTAACTAACTTCTTGTGGCATACATTTTGGTAAAATACATCTTCCTTCCTTGCTATGTGCATTTTATTTTATAGAAAGCCTTTTCAATTTCCTTTAGTATTCAAGTAATCTATGAATAGAATTTGTTTGACCTGTGCAGAGAAAATATGCCACATTTTTCACTATCAAGGTGACATTTGCATGCAAAATCTAAGTGATGTGAAGGATGTGTCAAAGGCAAATGAGAAATGGCCTTATTGATTTGAATCCACCTCCCCCCCAAATGCCCCCTACCTCTGTTATGTATGTGGTAATAAGAATATTAATAGCTGAAGCTTTAACCAGATTGTCCTTTTCATCTTTATTTAGGGAAAAGATGTCTATGAAAAGACAATTCAAGATTCAGCCAGAAAATAATGTGGATTTGATAGCACAGACACGTCAAACCCAGAAAATCGAAGCAGCTATCCTCATTCCAGATAATTTCCCATCTTTTAGATGCCAAGTAAAAGCCATCCCTGGCCTTTGTCCAAGTGAAATCACCTTCTTATTAGTAGCAGAAATGTGTGTGTGTGTGTGTGTGTGTGTGTGTGTGTGTTGTAAAGGGACAAACCTATTTCACTTTTTCTTCTTTCAAATCTTGTTTTTTCAATTTAAATCCAGTTCATTTTGTTTCAATGGTTTATAAAAATTCACCAAAAATAATTAAGTATTATTAAGTATTTATGTTCATGAATACTTTTAAGAGATTGATCTTTGCATCAATTTTCTACCTATACCTGGTTTTACACATAATTTTATCTAAATAATGAACTGGATCTGGACTGGGTGGGAGGAAGCAAAGGTTTGTAGGTTTTTTTTAAAAAAAAAAGATTTCCCAGTCTAAATTTCCTTACGGTCTCTTGTCCATGAACTCACTTCCGATTTACATTTTATCCTGCTCTGATATTTTGGATAGGAGCCAATACCTATTGCTTCCCGTTATTGTAATAAAATTCCTGTTGCCACCTGCTGGTCCATATTATTCAGACATAGGAGATAATAAATGGATCAAGAAAAACTTTATCATAGAAATAAAGAAATGTTTGTGGCTGTAAGATTTTTCCAAGGCAGAAAATTCATTTTAATTTTTCCTAAAGGTAAGTAATTCTCCAAAGAGTATTAACACATAATCTGATTTTAGTTGTAAAAAAAGTTGTAAAACATTTCAGATTTATTCACAGTGAGAATTGGAAGCTGCAAGGTTTGGTAGCAAACTTTTGTAGCCTTAAGTTTCATTTAGAGAATTTAGATAATTACTTTTTATGTTCTTAGGCTAGTTTTAAATTCTATCCATGAAGATTTAAAACAACAATAACAAACCACATTGATCTTTGAAAAACTTTGAAAACTCAGGCCTCATCAAATTAAGAAATTTATATGAAGCACCTTGAAGTTACGGTAGGTTTATTTTATAGTGCTAGCCTTCAAATTGTGTGTGTGTGTGTGTGTGTGTGTGTACAGGAATATATATGTATCACAGGTGGAAATGAACTTTTTTTAATATAAATTTTATTTTGTTTGTACAAACTTCACATCTTTGCAACACAATACATTTTTACCTATCTGTTGTGTCTGTTTTATCTATACCAATAAATCTTTTTAACTATGACTTTATATATTTGTGCATTTACATTATTTCATACATTTTTTTCATTCTATATATAATATTTTATATATTCTCTGTGTAACAGTTTTTACTACATTTACGTCATTTTGTGTAATATTTATTTGCTATAGTCTATCTCATATTTCAATCTTTTAATCCTTTTCAGGTTTTGTAGTTGTCTATTGTTTTGTCTATCTTCCTTTCTTTTTTGCTTTCCTGCTTTTCCCCTCCTTTCCTCTAGCCCATTGTACAATAAATCCCATATGGAGTAGTATTCTTTTTTTTTTTATTACCGGTACTGTGGGTGTGGCTTGGTGGGTGTGGCATGGGAAGGATACTGTAAAATCTCCATTTCCTCCTGATCAGCTGGGACTCAGGAGGCAGAGAATAGATGGGGGTGGGGCCAGTCAGAGGTGGTATTTACCGGTTCTCTGAACTACTCAAAACCTGCTGAATACCGCCTCTGATATTCACACATCTCTCTCTCTCTCTCTCCAGAATTGTGTCTAACTAGCAATCTACACTTCATTTCAAAGCCCATAGACTCCTCTGAAAAGTTATTTGACAAGGAGTAGGGTTTTGTCATTTATTAAAGATGAATTTGAAGGAATTGTTCATTTTTTTTCAACTATATGTTCCTGTAGAGCTGCTTATGTGTTACATGATCTCAATCATTTATTTTGGAGAAAGTGGGAGGAGAGGTCTGCATTTTTTCATATGAAATGTAGAGTATTATAGATAAAAGTAGATTGCTCCAGTGAACATGTTTTTCCCCCAGTGCCAAGGCCTTTTTCACTGAAATGTAGCCGATCAATATTTCTAAACAATCAACAGGCTAAATCAGAACAATCCTGATAACATGAAAATAAATCTTTCTTGTGGAGGGCAGGAGAATTCTTAACAGAAATACTGTATTTTTATAATCAAGGATATTTTGTCTTCTGTGAGATGGATCGGGCATTTCAATATACTCAAAAAAGATTTGTAATATATTTGAATATATTCAAGCATGGATAAGTAATTACTGCAAAGTCAACCCATGATATTTGTATTTTACATGCCTATATCCTGAAATTGTGTGACATATTTATAAAGAACAAACTATGGAAAATCTGAATTGTTGCTGTATGTTATACAATCAATCTTTTAAAAAAGACTATTTTTACTAACATTTTTATTTATTTTGTTTGCATCCTGCCTTTATTATTTTTATCAGCCACTCAAGGTGGCAAATATTTAATACTTTTCTCCTCCTATTTTTCCCATTCTAAATGTTCTGAAGATTAATCTATATCAATGTGTTTCTATACTTGTGTATATGGTAGATTATCACACTCTTAAGAGAAAAGTACAGTTTCCTATACATTTTTCTTAAGTATTCGTTTACGATATTAGAAAATTTATCTAATGGTTCATTCATTGCACTAGTCAATAAATTCTAGACAGCATCTGAAGATTCCAAATTTTATTTATTTAGCAAACATATGAAAAGATTGCATGGGTGAAACCAGCCCAGAAGGACAATTTCATTCCCTTTTATTAGCATGAACAATATGTTTACACATGTCTACTTCACAGTTTCAGGCAAGCAAAAGTCCTTTTAGCACTAGCACTTAGAATGTTAAATTTATATTTACCAACAAAGAAATAGATGGTAAATATAATTGTCGGTAAATAAACATTTAACACAAAAATAGTTTGTCGGGAAAGTGACTGCCTGTGAAGCTCCTGGATTGGGGCTGAAAGGCAAAAGCGGAAGTACTATGCTTTGTCCCTTATTTGGGTAGACCAGGTTGCCCTGATAAAAAACACTTAATAGCACTTAGATGTATATACCACCTCATAGTGCTTTACAGCACTGTGTGGGTGGTTTACAATGTAAGCATATTGTCCCCAACAGTCTGGATCCTCATTTTACTGAACTCAGAAAGATGGAAGCCTGAGTCAACCTTGAGCCCTGTCAGGATCGAATTCCAGGCTGTGAGCAGAGTTTTGCCTGCAATACTGCATTCTAAGCACTGCACCACCAAGACTCATTTTAAGACAATGATTTCTTTGGTGTTCACTAATTGGTAAAATGCAACCATTTCATTATTATATCAGCATGATTAATCACATTCCTATATACCCACTGACTATCCAACTTGTTTATCAGTAACAGTGAAGTATGAATTTCCTCTTTAAAATGGAATTGCAGTGACTTTGGTCAAGTCCCTTTTGGGAGAGGGGGCGGTCTAGAAGCACAGTAAAATAAAATAAATAAAATAAGTGAAGCACTAATTTTCAACAATGCTGAATTCATCATATAATCAAAGATTAATTAAAATAACATTTTAATGTGATTTCTGAACTATACGAAGAAATGGCTTCCTTTTTTTTTTACAATTTTAGTCCATTTCATTTAAGTACAAGTCAGCTGCTATCATCTTCAACAATATTTCTGTTTTTAGTCTTCTGCTCCTACTGACGTGAAATCCTTTTCACTTGATAGATAGTGTTCATTCCAAAGGCAAGCAACAGCCTCTATTTTATTCTGAAAATAAAGCCTTCTGAATTTTTCATAACCTCAATTTTTTCCCATTTATCCTTTATTTGAAATTAAGAAATCGAGAATGGATGTGCAATCCAAATTGCTGAGTTATTGGAATAACTGATTTAAAGGAATATACACAAAATACTCTACAGTTTACTATGATATTTAATTATACAATCTAATTTTAAAGATTTCAACTCATTCTATTAATCTTATCCATTAGCAATGCAGGTAGAAATTCCAAGGAAATGCTATAATAAGAATAAGAATAGTAACAAGAATAATGGTACATTACTCAAACAGTTGCATATTATACGAAATAAAACTTTTGCAAGATTAAAGAAAAATTAAGCTACCTGTTGAAATCAGCACATGTCAACATTATCCAAGGATTGTGCAACAATGAATATATTTCATTAATATAGTATAACAATGAATATAGGAAACCTAGTCCCAAAGTCTTGATCCTGCTTTTTCAAGAGGCAACTGGACTTTCTTGTTTCTTCTTTGAAGGCATTTTGCTTCTCATTCAAGAAGTTTCTTCACCTCTGACTGGATGGTGGGGAATAGAAGGATTTATATTCCTTGCAGACAGCTGGTCATTTGCATCCTTTTGGCGGGTCATTGAAGCACTTGGGGTTTTATCTATATCCTCAGGGTCACCTGAGTAGTGCTGATGGTTCCTGTAGTTTGCAAAAAAAATTTCTGTGGACATCTGTTCATATTCCCACACCATTCAAAGGGTGTTTCACCCCAAATTGGATAGCTAAAAGTCGATAGTGATTCTCAGTCATCCAGGTCATGGTTGTCCCAAAGGTGATTTTTCAGGAGGCAACTGGACTTTGTTTTTTCTTTGAAGACGTTTTGCTTCTCATCCAAGAAGCTTCTTCAGCTCTAGGAAACCTAGCATACAAGAATGCACTTTTAGGGGGGGAAATGCATATACATATGGTAGGTAAAATTTTGCCTAAAATATGTAAATTAGGCAAAATGTATATTGAGTGCAAATGATATTATATATGCACACATATATGGATATGTATATATAACAACAAATTTGGACAAAATGAAATTTAAGCTCCCCAAAAATAAGTATGTAAGAGAAACTAACATGAGTTTCACTAACATGCATTTCACTTATGTAGAAATTGTTGTACTCCACAAGGGTCAACTAATATCAAAAATATAGTGTCTATTTTTCTGCTGAATTCCTATGATGTTCATGTATCTGCATGCTATTTTCCAATCAAAATATAACATCTTGTATATCATATTCTTCTATCTGGAGATAATGGGTTAGTTCAAGTATTGCATACCAAGGTTGATGAACTTTGAATTGTACCAATCTAGCCATATTCATTCTCTTTACAGTCCCCATTACATGACTGCTTGATCTCCTCTAGGACGGACTGGTTTGACCGCCTTGCAGTCCAAGGGACTAGTGGGAGTCTTCTCCAGCACCATAGTTCAACGGCCTCAATTATTTGGCGCTCAGCCTTCTTATGGTCCAACTTTCACAGCCATACATTGCAACTGGAAAAACCATAGCCTTGACTATAAACACTTTGTATGGGGTAATGTCTCTGCTTTTTAGTATGTTGTCTAGATTTGCCAAAGCTTTCCTCCCCAGGAGCAAGCGTCTTTTAATTTCTCGGCTGCAGTCACCATCTGCTGTGATCTTGGAGCCCAGGAATGGTATTAATGTTTATTTCATTGGTTTCAAAAACTAAAGTCTCCAAACATATAACTGAAACTTTTCCTTTGCTTGATTTCTTCTGTATACGTATGGACAGGGCTTGAGGCCATGAGGTCTGAAATGATTGGCTAAATATGTATTCATATTTTACAGAGAGAAATAGGCATACCTTCTCAGTTATCAGCAGACATTTTTTCTTTAGGAAACAATTGAACGCTGCATTAACCTTCATTTTTTAAAGGTTGTTAAATGCCAGCAAATATCTTAGAACCAATTTGCATCTTGGTAGTCCTTTCAACGTAGTCCAGGTAGAGGACAAGTAAATTTCTGGTTTTGTAGATAAAGTCAAGTTGTCTTGCTAAAGGCAGAAGTGGCAGAAAATCTTACAGCTACTGGAGATGTTAGCTATTGTAGAGCAGAGAATATAAGAAGACATTTCCTTAGTATTCAAAATCCGTACCATTCAGATAACTCAGATAAAATGATAAAATACTGGCTATTATTTGCTGTTTGCAATGTTAGAAAGGCTAGCTAAGGCTGCGTAGGCAGTAGCCTAAGATACCACTGTTCTTTCTGAAAGCAAAGGCTATTCTAAAAATGCATATATATATATATATTGCATTGGCAGGAAATGTCACCATCAATCAATGTGACCAAGCGGTGCTGTGTACCTTTGAATTGGCACGGCATGTTACCATACAACTAATGTAAAATCAGATTACGACAGATTACTTCACCACAAATTAGCTACACACATATTCATCTGGTTTTCAAACTTTTTGAAAGAGCGGAAATGCTTTATTAAGATAAATGCTACCTAACGTTTATATAGCACATTGCCATTGATCAAAGCGGTCCATTAAAAATAGTCTTTTAAATTCTATGTTGCGGAAATGAGTTTAAAATAAAATTAAGATAAATGTTAAATAAAATACAACAACAACGGCTAAGCAATAATCCAAAATAACTCACCGCCTGAGGTAAAAGATAGTAACTTCTAATGTTTCTGCTGGGGCTTTCCTGTCCATATCTTGTCCAAGTAAATTTTTCAGAATGCGGTATTATGGATAAGTAGCCAGATATCTCTATCTTGCACCGTGGAACAATTTCATCTACACTTGCTCTAAGGAAAACCCACTAAGAATAAAGAATTTGGGACTTGTTAGGCATTCAGATTCTAAAACCTTGTCAATAAAACTCAAGGAATTTATCAAGCCAATCTCCAAGAATCAGACATGATTTAATTGAAGAAAGAAAAAGGCATTCAAATATCTTGGTCTGAGTTCTCGTCACTACTGATAGCTACTTTCCAAGATATCAGCAAAGACCATCCATACACTCCAATATTTCACTAAGGACTAAGTGACCCATTGGAGCAGATGTGAGTGGTCAACCTAGCTTTCTTCTGTGCCACTTTTTAATTAATTTATTGCACATGAATATTATTTAAAAAGTGAAAATAATATAGCTGTCAACTCCTAAAGTTGTCATGGGGAGGAAAGTGAGGGGAATGCATTCCATGCATACTTTCGGCTATAGTAGGATCTCAAATTACTGCAGCAGGCTTGGGAGGGGTGCACCTCATTGGGGAATGTGATTTATGACACAGACTGATGGGCGGGAAGGAACAGGGGTAAAGTTCAGCTATAATTAAATAAGGCTAAGATCTGACTGAGATAAGATCTTGCCAAAAATAAATGATCCTAATAAATGATTAATTTTCTTTTGAAGTTTGGTCCAAGGCTCATGGGTCAATTAGGGCACTTTTTTGGAAACCTGACAATAGCAATATAACCCAAATAGCAATTTGTATTCAGTTTTGGCTTGCAAATATGCAAATATTTGTAATCTCATTCATCTAATATCTTTTTCTGAGGGAACATTCTCCAACCAAGGCACTGGGGCTTGTTGTTGAGGGCAGAGGAACAGAAGTGGCTTTGAGAATGTTAGATCCAACTGTCCTTTAATCACTGCTTCACAATTACTTAGCTATAGCATGGCTTTTATATTCCTAATTCTTAGGAAAAGAACAAAAGGTGAGGGATCTAGCTTTCCTTCAGCCCTATTCGTCTATTCTTCTGGTTCCAACATGGGTCCAATATTGATGGAACCTCACTATTGTTTAGTGGATTCTATAAGGTTTCACTTGTTTCATTTATAATGCTAACCACAAGTTGGTCACATGAGATTTTAACAGTGTAGTTATTGCTGTATTTTACAGGCCACCTTTCTTCCAGATATTGCAGCAAGATTTTAACTTAGAAAACATTTGGTAGTGGTATTATTTATGGATCAGAAGTGTTTTAAATATGCTTGCTATGGTGCTATGATTGAGGGATGTGGTGGCTCAGTGGCTAAGACCCTGAGCTTGTCGATCAGAAAGTTTGGCAGTTTGGTGGTTCGAATCCCTAGCGCAGCATAGCTGAGTGAGCTCTCATTACTTGTCCCAACTTCTGCCAACCTAGCAGTTCAAAAGCATGTAAACATGCAAGTAGAAAAATAGGAACCACCTTTGGTGGGAAGATAACAGCGTTCCATGCGCCTTTGGCATTTAGTCATGCCGGCCACATGACCCCAGAGATGTCTTCAGACAATGCTGGCCACCGACCCCTAGATTCGGGAACGACTAGAACATATGTGTAAGCAGAACCTTTACCTTTAACTTTATGGTGCTATGATAGTGTCAGCGTTCCAAATATCATGCAGAATTAAATCATTGTCCAAGGCAAAGTAGTCCTTAAAACTCCAATTTAATAAGACAGGCATGTTGGCATTAAGCTGGTGAAATTTCAACTCTAAGGTACATCCGGTGAATTCCCCAAGTTAAAAGTTCATCATCTATCCCCACACCCCATAATTCATCACATGGTCCAATCTTCATCTTCCACTCTGGCATGTACACCCCTCTTCTTCCGGCCAGGTGTCGAGGTGCGGAGACAAAAGACGACCTTGAGCTTCTAAGAAATCCATAACAATACATTCCACAATCCTACTCCTTTCTATTCCCCCCTCCCAACTACTATACCAATGAAACAGCATAATATGTATGTTTTAATTATGTGGCAGGCCAAAGATCCTAAAAGGAACAGAATTACAGGCCTGACAGGCGGCCTCTCCTCAAGAGAAAACCGTTTCCTGAAAAGAGAATAACATAAATGTTAACTATCAAAATTTAACCACCTCTTCCTCCCCCAGGGGGACCCTTTGGCTTATCAGGGAATTTCTCATGGAATTGCTTCACTAATTTATCTGCTTTCAGATCCCAACTTTTCACCCACGTAGCTTCTGACAAAGGGTATCCCTTCCAATGCACTAAATATTGTAAACGACCTCTATACAGCCTGGAATCTAATATTTTTTTCACTTCATAATGTGTTTCCCCTTCTACCACTACGGGAGGAGGTGGAGTTTGGGTGGATGGTCTCGTGCTAGACTCCCTTACCGGCTTCAATAAGCTACAATGGAATACCGGGTAAATTTTCCCTAAGAGTCTGGGTAGGCTGAGTCGAACTGTAACTGGGTTAATTATCTTTTCTATTGGGAAAGGACCTAGAAATTTTGGACCTAATTTCTTACTAGGCATCTTTAATCTTATGTATTTAGTAGACAAAAAAACTTTGTCCCCCACTCGAAAGGGGGGTTGTAGGGAACGATGTTTATCAGCTTGCTTCTTGTAGGCTTCTGCCGCATCTGTTAGCGCCTTTTTGGTATTCTCCCATCCCTTCTTTAGTGCCTCCAGCCATTCATTCAGGGACATGGATGAGGGAGGTTCCTTAGGTAGTTCAGGCATGGGAACGAATTCCATGCCACTGGTAATCTGGAAAGGAGTTAATCCGGTACTGCTGTGAACCGTATTATTATATGCTACTTCAGCGAAAGGTAGCAAGTCCGACCAATTGTCTTGCTGATAGTCCACATAACACCGGATATACTGTTCCACCATCGCATTGGCCCTCTCTGCTGCCCCATTTGTGCTGGGATGAAATGCTGAGCTGAGTCCCTGCGTGGACCCGATCGATTTTAGGAATTCTCTCCAGAACTTGGCGGTGAATTGAACTCCGCGATCTGAAATGATCCTTTTTGGAACTCCATGTAGGCGATAAATGTGTTTCACAAACATTTTCGCTAATTTCTTTGCGGATGGTAGGCTTGAACAAGCGATAAAGTGTGCTTGCTTGGAAAACAAATCAATAACTGTCCAGATTACTTTATTACCACTGCTATCTGGAAGTTCAACAATGAAGTCCATTGCTATCTCTTCCCATGGTCGGCTAGGGTTGGCCACTTGTTGTAGTAGTCCAGGGGGCTTTCCCGGACGGGTTTTCATTGTTGCACAAGTAGCACAGCTTTTTACATAATCTTCCACCTCCGACCTCATCTTTGGCCACCAAAATTGACGTCTAGCGAGGTGGAGAGTTTTCAGGAATCCGAAATGACCTCCTAGTTTCGCATCATGACTCCGCTGTAGCACTTGCAATCTCATTTCTGCAGGGACGTACAGTTTGGATCCCTTCCAGGCTACGCCATCATTAATCGTTAGGATGTCTTTGTTGTTGTTGAACCATGGGTCTGTCTGGAGGGCTGCTTTCAGTTCGGTTCTCAGTTTATCTTGGCTTCGACTGGTGACTTGAGCTGCCTTTTGGTGAGAAGGAGATATGATGGGGTGGAAAATTTCTTCCTTTTTACTGTCAAACTGGGGTTTTCTCGACAGTGCATCTGCTAATAAGTTCTTCCCTGCGGGGATGTGTTTAATTTCAAATTTGAACCTTTGGAAATATTGGGCCCAACGGACCTGTTTGGGGGATAACTTTCGATGGGCAAGGAGAGTTTCGAGGTTTTTATGATCAGTCCATACCTCGAACGGTATATCCCCCCCTTCCAGGAGATGCCTCCAGGTGAGCATGCTCCATCTGATCGCGAATGCCTCCTTCTCCCAAATGGGCCACCTTCTTTCCGTAGTGGTGAGTTTCTTGGAGATGTAAGCGCATGGTAAGAGGTGGCCTTCTTTATTCTTTTGTAGTAGCACCGCAGCTATCGCGACATCACTGGCATCTGTTTGGATTATGAAAGGTCGCTCTGGATCGGGGTGTTGCAATATGGGTTCTTGGGCAAAGAGCCGTTTTAATTTCTCAAAAGCCTTTTGACAGTCGATTGTCCATTTTAATGGTTGGTTTGCTTTTGGTTTAGTAGGGGAAGGCCCCATTCTTAATAGGTCAGTCAATGGTAGGGCAATTTCAGCAAAGGTTGGAATAAACTGCCTATAAAAGTTTGCAAATCCAAGGAAGCTTTGTAATTGTTTGCGAGTGCTTGGAGGTTTCCAATCTAACACCGCTTTCACTTTTTCTGGGTCCATTTCTACTCCTTCATTGGAGATACGATATCCCAGATAATCTAGCGAGGTCTTGTGGAATTCACACTTTGACAATTTTGCATAAAGTTTGGCAGCTAGAAGTTTTTTCAGGACTTGCCGTACCAGTTTCACATGTTCTTCCATGGTCTCAGAGAAGATCAAGATGTCATCTAAATAAACGAGTACTCCGCGGTACAGGTGGTCGTGTAGCACTTCATTTATGTACTGCATGAATACTGCGGGTGCTCCTTGTAGTCCGAAAGGCATGACTTTATATTGGAAGCTGCCTAAGGGAGTATTAAAAGCGGTCTTCCACTCATCCCCTTTCCGGATTCGTATACGGTAATACGCCTCTCTCAAATCCAGCTTGGTGAAGATCTTGCCCTTAGCCAAGTGGTTCAACATATCTTTCATGAGAGGGAGGGGATAGGTATTCTTTTCGCATACCGCATTCAAAGCTCGTAAGTCCACACAGAGGCGAACCCCCCCATCTTTCTTTTCCCTGAAGAGCACTGGGGCTGCTACTTTTGATTTTGCTGGTTCAATAAACCCTCTTTTCAAATTGGTGTCGATGTACTTCCTCAATTCTATCATCTCTTTAGGCGTCATAGAGTACATTTTGGGCTTTGGTAAGGTTACCCCAGGTTTGAACTCTATGGCACAATCTGTGGCGCGGTGAGGTGGAAGGTAGTTTCCGTCTTCCTCACTGAACACCTCCGCCAGATCCCAATAGATCTTTGGGACTCGTTGGATTCCCGGAAGTTTAGTGTCTGCTGCGGTTGCTGCAGGTTCTGGATGGGTTGGGCTGTTAGGTTCCAATGTTCCTGGGTGGCCTTTTGGTTCCACTGGTGGTAACGGCCCAAGTCCAATAGTCACCTTTCTAACGCCATCCTCCCACTTTATGGTAGGTTCCCACTTGTCCAACCATGCAAGCCCTAGGATAACTGACTCCTGCATTCCAGGGGCCACGATGAATCTGAGGAACTCATAGTGGCGGCCTATCACCAGTTTTACTAACTCAGTGATCTTTGTAGCCGGAGCTCCCCCAATTAGGGTTCCATCCACTTGCTCAAACGGAATGGGTTGTTTCAGGGGTCTGGTGCGTATACCTAGTTGCTCCACTATTGACATGCTGATTAAGCATCGGGTGCAGCCGGTATCTATAATCACCCCAACTTCCCCTTCTACCCCTGTTTTCGGTATTTGGAGTTTGGCTTTTATTTGGAAGGGCGGATAGGTGCACTCACCATTGGGTCGTCTTCTGGGTTTCCTTCTTCTTCCTCCTCTGAAGTGTCCAGGGCGTTTTCAGTGGCTCCGCTCTCTGCCCCTGCTGGCTGTTGTGCCAGACGACTTTTTTCTGGGGGTTTTCTGGGGGTTTTCTTGACTGTGCTGGCAGGTGGTTGGCGTGGTTGTGGAACTGGGGCTGGAGCCCAGCATGTAGATGCCCGGTGGCCAAGCTGACCACAACGGTAGCACTTTATTTTGGGGCCCCAGGAACGAGGGGTTGGCGGGAGCTTTTCAGTTTGCTGCCTCTGCGTTCGGTGGGCTAACGGTTTTTTTTCAGGGGTTCTGGTACCAGGCTTTGGATAGGTATTAATCTCGTGGTCCAGTATGATTGCAGTGGTGTACCATTCTTGGATACGATCTGGGGTCCCCCTTACGGCACAAGCTTGTTTCAGTTTGGGATCTAAGGCCTTTTTGAACGTATAGACCAATAGTCTCTCTGGCCAGTAACGTAGTCTTCCAGCTATTCTCCGGAATTCCCAAACTAATTCTTTGACCGGCCGACCCCCCTGTCGTAATTCCTGGATCTGGTCTTCAGCATCTACCTGTTGGGCCACATCGTAAAATCGGGCCCGCATCAGTTGGATGAACCCCGTTATGTCATCTAACTCAGGAGCTGCTTCTTCATGGAGTTCCGCTATCCATTGTGCTGCCTCTCCTTCATTCATCCCCTCTGCTATTTCTTGGATCAGTTCTCGATCCGTCAGGTATTGTGGGCCTACTTGGTCAACGTATGCCAACACTCGATTCATAAAGTAAGCTAGTTTGTCTCGGCTGCCATCATAGGTTGCACGGAACCTTGGGGGTGTGGGAGGAGGAGGGGGTGCTGGTGGTTGAACCGGAGCAACCTGTTGGCCTGCTGCTTGGGGTGGTAAGCTTCTTTGTGGGGCCACACCCATCGGTTGGGCAAAAGCCTGCTGAGGCATTGGTGGGGGGGCTGGGCCCTGTGGTGGTCCCATTCCTTGGCTCTGCCTCTGAGCAGCTATTTGGGGTGGCGCCATTGGTTGGGAAGGGGCAGGCGTCCACTGGCATTGAGCCCATCCATGACCCGGGAAGAAAGCCCAACCTGAATTGGCTTGATTGATGGGTCCAGAGCCATCGCTTTGCAGAGGGGGGGAGGTGAAAGTGTTCCAGGCCCCTTTCGGCTGGTTAAGTTTTACTTCCCAACTTTTTTTCACTCCAGGAGGGGAGGGTGCTGATTCGCTGATGGCTGTGTGGAAAGACCCAAGGTCTCCGCTCCACTGCGCAGCAGTTTCTCTGCTGGGGAAGGATAATGTGGGCTTTGCTAGCCTCCACCCGGGTGGTTCTGGGGGCCCCAGGGGTTTTTGTTCACTCACATTTAGGCGTCGGAATTGGTCCTGAAGGCCCATCAAAGACTGGCTGCGTGAGAGTGACTGAGATCTCCATTCATTTGCTCTTCTCCCCATGCTCCAGCCGTCTGTCAGAGTTCCCTTGGGGGGCCCCCCTCCTTCCAGCAGGCATTCCTGAGAAGCAATAAATCCCGAAACTTCCTCTCGCAGGTCTAACTCCGTCTGTGAGGAAAATCTTGGTTTCGGTTCCTTTTCCCTCGCCTCTGCCTGTTGAACTATTTCTTTAGAAGGTGCATAGATAGTCTCGACAAAAATAAGCGATCCATCATCCTTAGCTTTCTCTGCTGCATTCTTTCCCTCCTCCATCTTCACTGAAATTTCGTCCTGCCCAGGGTTGGGTCAGAACTGGGATTCAGTACCCCGATGAAAGAAAAAAAATTTATGGGAGAGTTGAAATAATGTCAGCGTTCCAAATATCATGCAGAATTAAATCATTGTCCAAGGCAAAGTAGTCCTTAAAACTCCAATTTAATAAGACAGGCATGTTGGCATTAAGCTGGTGAAATTTCAACTCTAAGGTACATCCGGTGAATTCCCCAAGTTAAAAGTTCATCATCTATCCCCACACCCCATAATTCATCACATGGTCCAATCTTCATCTTCCACTCTGGCATGTACACCCCTCTTCTTCCGGCCAGGTGTCGAGGTGCGGAGACAAAAGACGACCTTGAGCTTCTAAGAAATCCATAACAATACATTCCACAATCCTACTCCTTTCTATTCCCCCCTCCCAACTACTATACCAATGAAACAGCATAATATGTATGTTTTAATTATGTGGCAGGCCAAAGATCCTAAAAGGAACAGAATTACAGGCCTGACAGATAGATGATAAAATTATTCCATTGTGAAGTGCTACAATGCTGCATATAGTTATAGGGCAGTTATTGTGAAATCATGGAACTGTGAACTCAGACACTTCTATAGCAGGATGAAAGTGGGTTGAAGACTCCTTCAGTCTCCAAGGTAAAAAAGAACTAGAATAAGAGGGAAAAATATTATTCAGATACAACCCCCTATGGTTTTTGGAGAGAAAGCTAAAATGTTCTAAGTGATTAGCAATGCATTATGTCATAAAAGGTCTGCATAGTTACATTTATATAAGTCAAAATGTTCTCATTCAAATTTTCTTCTTCCTCTGAGGAACAAGAATTAGGGCTTCCATATTCTGTACTGCTAGCTAAATTTACAAATTATATTTAAACTTCTTTTACTAGGAACAATGCGTTAAAGTATTCATTCTTCAGCTTTTAAGGGTCGTTGAAGCATCTATCATTTAAGGCCCAGCATTTTGCAGCCCAAATCATAGCCTGCAATTTTAGCAATAGCAAGAGTAGTTTTCTTCGCTCTGTCTAACCAGTAACCTGTTTTAACCAATAACCTGTTTAAGTAACCAGCAATGTTGCAGGATGGGCAAAGAATGGGAAGATTCCATTTCTAAGCTGTGCTATAAAGTCACTGATTTGCCTTGGGCCAATCCAATATCTCAACTTAATCTATTTCAAAGATTGTTCTAATTAGTAGAGAAGGAAAAAAAATCCTCCTCTACTTTATTATTTTGAATTTTGGAAGAAATGTAAAATGTGGGTATATGAAATAAATATTTAAAAAACACCTTAGTAAATTGCTGGCAGATGAATTTGAGTAAAATGTACATGAAGCATTGATCGAGAATATGTTATTTGCATCAATGGAATCTTAATTAATTAAATTATGAAAAGTATGTGATGCGAATGAAGGCAAATATACATGTCTCAGGATCCGATGTTGCAGGATCCAATTTGGATCGGTCACCAGAACCAGAGATTTAGTCTTCTGAGCTTTTGGATTTGTGCTGAAGCCTATCCTCAGAAAACTTTTCTGTCACCAGAATATGGACAGAAGTTTACTTCTGGTCCTGGTGACCAATCCAGATTGGGTCCTGCAGTTTGCGATGCTTTCATATGTTTGATTGTTAGCAAGTTTGGCTAATCTCCCAGGCACCTGAATAATAAGGATATCCTTTTCCTGTTCAAAGTTTGTTGTTTTCTTATTTTTCAACTGATGCACAAAATACCTCGAAACCTAAGAAACCTTATTTGCAGACTAAATACAACCTCATTAATACCTTCACCATTCCACCCTTCTTCCTCAGAGCAGTTCGACTAAGAGCTTCTCGTTATTTACAAAGCCTCTTTCCACACATTTGCTAATTGCTTACACAGAAGAAATAAGACAGAAAGGGGAAAGAATTTCCAAAGGGTGATGTGTTTGTGGGTAGCTTATTAATTGATAGCTTAAACCTATAATGAAGATGATGCCAGTGTTTCAGGAAATGATTCTGTCTGTTCAGCTCAGACATCTACCAGCTGCATTTCTGAATCATTTTTTTTTTTGAGTATTTGTTTGGTTAATTAACTCACTGCATGATCACATTTATGAATTTTGGCTACCACCTAATTCTAGGCTACCTAGTGAAAAGGAAGGACTCACTGGAGAAGAGCCTAAGGCTGGGAAAGATTGAAGGCAAAAGAAGAGAGGGACAACAGAGAATGAGGCGACTGGATGGAGTCACCGAAGCAGTAGGTGTGAGCTTAAATGGACTCCAGAGGATGGGAGAGAACAAGAAGGCCTGGAGGAATGTTGTCCTTGGGGTTGCAATGGGTCACAACTAACAACAACAAGCTACCATTTTATAATCATGTCCTTCATCCATAAAGACTTGCCTTTATATTTCCCCCCCCCCACACACAATTTTTTTTTGCTTCTCTTCTACCAATTTAGCTACATTTTAAAGTTGTGAGCATTTCATAATAGGAAAGCAATAAGCCAAATATGCATTATATAGATTTAGAATATCCAGAATTTGGGGTGCCCTTCGAGCAGGTTTGAAGTTTTAGATATTGTGGTTAATGAGGCTTATTTGTTCTATATTGAAAATCATGAAGAAACTATTCTTTCCACTTACTAGCTACCAAATTTAAGAAGTAAAATTTATTGAGGCTCAGGAAACCCCAAAGGAGTTCCAGGGCTATCCATTCCTGATTTAAATTATAGTAAAGGTAAAGGTTCCCCTCACACATATGTGCTAGTCATTCCTGACTCTAGGGGGTGGTGCTCATCTCTGTTTCAAAGCTGAAGAGCCAGCGCTGTCCGAAGACATCTCCATGGTCATGTGGCCGGTATGACTAAATGCCAAAGGTGCACAGAATGATATTATCTTCCCACCAAAGGTGGTCCCTATTTTTCTACTTGCATTTTTATGTGCTTTTGAACTGCTAAATTGGCAGAAGCTGGGACAAGTAATGGGAGCTCACTCTGTTACGTGGCACTAGGGATTCGAACTGCCGAACTGCTGATTTTTCTGACTGACAAGCTCAGCATCTTAGCCACTGAGCCACTGCATCCCTGATTTAATTTATAAGTAGCTCTAATAAATACATAAATGTGTAACCATCCACCAAATGAGCCTGTTTTAAATGCAATTTTAGTGTACGCTATTTGGTTTGAATTTCTTCCATCCAAACAAATGGATTCTTTTCACTGCTGTAGTCAGTGTCCTGTGTTTGGCAGATCATGGATTTCAGTTTTAAAGAAACCTAAAATGGATTTTTTTATACCCCTATCACAGAGGCCAGATTTCCTACTGTAAAGAAAGATGACAGGAGTGACCTTGGATAAGAAATCCAACCATTAGAAAAACATGATTTAAGTCCAAGGGGAAAAAAACGGAATTTGGGAAAAGAAATTAAATTGATTCTAGCTTAAAGGGGAGGGAAAACACTGCCAGGCATTCACGTTTCTGGCACCATAGCTTACATCAACAAAGTAATTTTAATTGGGTTTATATATTTGCTCAATGAAGTGCAAAGTAGCTACAACACTAAAACAACACATAAAAGCTGGCTGAAGTATAACAAGAGTAGTAAAACCGGCACACATTATAGATTTGTCAAGTTAAAATTTAAATATATAGGAAGTAAAAAAAAAAGGAAATAAAACAAAGCAAAAGAAAATAAAAAAAATAAGCTTAAATAATTAATTAATTGTCAGCTTATAACAATAGCTGTTGGTAAGAACCTGGCTACTGGGTTATAATGAGAGGATTCTGGTCTCAGACTAGACAAAATGAATCACCTCTCATTCCTTGAAAACCTGATCTCTACTAGCACAAATGGTATGGTTATAATGTGTGTGTAGGTTTTCATAGAAGGAGCAGCAAAGAAGCTCACGCACTCAGGTCCAAGGTCATTCGGGCTACAGGGACAATTTCTCTCATAAAATGGTATTTTATGGAATTTCCCATCCAATATTGTTGAGGATAGAATGTTGAGTGATAGATAGATAGAACACATCGTCTCTCAAAAAACTCTATAGAATGTTGAGCCAGATTGAGAGTTCAAGCAGAATTCTACTATGTGTGGTGAATCTGCTTCCTGACCTGGCCTCTCTATTGTCAGCCCTACAGGATAAACCAGCTCACAAAATGACTCCAACGAAAGAGTAGAGCTATTTTTTTTTAATTGAGATAGGTGATAGCACAATCGATTGTGCTTCCTTCTTCCCTCGCACCCCTTATATGAGCTGAGGTGGGGCAGTGGTTAGAATTAAATACTGCTGGCTACTTCAGCTAGCTGCAGTTCAGCAGTTCAAACCCCACCAGGCTGAAGGTTGACTCAGCCTTCTCAGGTGGGTAAAATGAGGACCCAGATTGTTGGAGCCAAATTGCTGACTCTGTAAACTGCTTAGAGAGGGCTGTAATAGCACTATGAAGCAGTATATAAGTCTAAGGGCTATTGCTATTATATCCTAATAAATGAGTGAGGTATCTGCGTAAATCTCTTCCAGATACTATTGTGATTCCCACGATTTAAGAAATGTTTTAGATGGCTTTGATCATTTCTCTTTAGGTCATCTCCCTGATTCTCTCTATACCTACTATCCTGAAATCTAAAAACTATCTGTGCTGTTTCATTCAAAATAGCTTAGGATATTCCTTTAGCAAATGTAACTTCAGGAGTGTCTGCAGGAGGAGTAAAAAAATAGTCAATATGGCCAGTGAAATAATACATTCACAGCGTGATCTCTTTTTTTAATGTTTGTTGGTTCAATTGTACATATCACTTTAGATTTTTTAAAACGCTTTCTTGATTATGACTCTAAAGTTTTAATAGCTGTAGATACTTCTTACCACTTTCTTTCTTCAGAAATCATTAATGAAAATATGGAGTACTACATGTTGTATTTTATGGCAAACTCATCAATGAGTGTGATGGCAAACTATTTTTTTTTTGTATTATTCTTGGTTAGCTAGTTTTATTGCGTTTCATCTAACTTATGGGAAAGCCCAGGACTCTCCCTGTTCTTGTTTCACATTGTGTACAATTCAAGGTTTGGGTTCTTCAAAAAATTGGTTATCTGAAGAACTGCTTATCTCTAGTTGTTTCTGACTACTCTGTATGTTCCAGCAGGTTGGGTGCCCTCCAACTCACTTCCATTAAATGATGTCATCTTGGTGAACTAGTAAGAATGCTTTCTCTATTGCTATCCTTGTCCTTTGGAACAGCATCCTCTCAGAGATACATATACAGCAGTATCCATTCTCCTGGTATTCCAGAAGACCCTGCTAATAATATATCTGTGGAGTATCTATCATGATTTTATTTTATTTTATTGATATAGTTGTTTTCATTTGGGGATGCCATGTCTTGTCTTTGCTGTTTAAAACTATTTTTAACAATGTATTTGGTTATTGTAAGCTGCTCAGAGTCTCCTGAATTTGGTTTCCTAAATTGAACGTGCCATAATCAATTTAATACAATTATTATCATCTCATATTTAAATCTTAGAAAACTGCAATTGCTGCCAATTTGCAAGCAAAATCTAATAAACAAGGATGATACTTACCATTGGACAGACCAGAAATAGTAAAGAAATGTTTATTAAGGACTCTCGGGCAACAAAATTACAAATAAAAGGTAAATATGGTTTCTATTATGTTACTATTCTCCCAGAATTTCTAGTTTCATTTTGCTGCTACATTCCAGTAGTTTCTTTTGTCCTGTCTAGTAAGATTATCAAATTTTGCTTTCAAAGTTAGGCTGATTCTCATAGTATATTTAGATATCAACAAGTCAGAAGTTAAAGTGAATTGGGTGACTGCTCTAATACTTCTTGCATTTATTAAATAAAGGGAAGAGGTATTTTTTATTAGAATCTGAGCTCTTAACTAAGCTTAGTTTAGACATGTTAATGCTATTTTGAAAACTAATCGAAGTGTGCTTTTGGTCCTTAAGTTAAGTGAATACTGCTTTTACTGCATGTTTTATCATGTCTGTCTGGGTGATTTTGTTGTACCCTCAGAATTTGTTGTGCCTTGATGACACTAAATAAATTATATTTCCCAGAGTTCAGAGTCAAGACTTTATCAGAATTCCAGAGTGGAAAGATATGAGTTACAGAGCTCTGGAGATGCATTTTCTGATCAGAACACATGATATTACTATATTCTTGTCAGGCACACCAAAGCACATCTGGGTTGAAAAGATTCAACTATTGTGGCCCACCAGTGGCCAGTGAGCTGGTAGAAGATTCGGACAGTGAGGAGGTTGGGAAGGAATAAGGGCTAGTCCTGGAGTCTAGGGAAGGCTCTGAGGAGGGCTCTGTGTCAGAGGCAGAATGGGAGACACAGCCATATACCAGTTATCAGCTGACTTCAGAGTCAGACATCAGTGAAGCAGATGAACAACTGAAGCCTGTTCCCAGTGTGCGCATGCACAGAGTTGCCGGACGAAGGAAACAGCTAAAGGACAGGGATTGACTTGGGAGTAAGGCCACAGGTTGATGATGAATGGCCCCTCCCAGAGGAAATAAAAAAGGAGTGAAAGAGGAGTAGAGTTTGCAGGAGACAATTAGTTTGCTTCATTGGTTCATGACTTTGTGAGACTCCTTGCCAGGTTTTGCAGATATTGGCTTGTCAGCTCTCCAAGCCAGACAAGGTCTGTGATTGTAAATTCTTCTTTGAAAGGCTTTACTGGATGTGAATCAACAGAATTCACAGTAGATAAATAAAAGGATTTTTTGTTGGGACAAGAAGTTTGCTCCTAGGGGAAGCCTAGGTCAGAACATCAGTGTTGACATCACCGTTGCCCAGGGTAGACCCAGTTGTGGTCTCCTTTTATGTTTCCGCTAAGTTGCCCACTGAAATGGTTCCCAATCTATTTCATCACAATAGTCTGCTTTCAGACTGCTGGACATATAGTCATACTGGCCACATGACCATAGAAAGTGTCTTTGGACAAACCTGGGTGCCTCGCCCAAGAAATGGAGATGAGTGCTGCCCTCTAGAGTTGGAAACCCCTAGACAGAAAAAAAAAACTTTTACCTGAAACACAGATGCAAAGAATGTATTAAGCAATTCCCCTTCCTTTCAGCTGCTTGTCACTTTCTTCCTGTTTTCTCCCATTAATGAACCAATCATTTCCTTGACATTTTTTCCTGTTTTTTTTTTACATATTAAAAGCAGCTTTTAAAAAAAAATATTTTTGACATTTGTTGCAAGTCTTAGTTCATTCTGAGCCTTATCTTTCTTGACTATGTCTTTGCAGGTTTGGGCTATGTGCTGATATTCTGCCTTAGTTCTCCTTAGCTTATTCTTCTTACTATTATTATTAGCTTATTCTTATCCTTAGTTATTCTGAACAGAACTACTATATGACCCAATTTCTTCATGGGGTGTTTAAGCAGGGCAGAGGAAGCCTGAAGACAGCTTGTATGTCATTGAATGCAAAAGTTACATTAAAAAATTCTCATTATTGTGATTATGCAGAATTGATTATAGAAGACAAAGCTAAGAAGTTAATTAATGCTGCTTTTCTGTAAATAATCATCAAAAAATTAAGCTGTTTTAAGTTGATATTAAGCAAATTAATTCAGGAAACCTTTGTTTTGTATAAATATATCATTATATCTGCACCTTCATAAAGTATAAACCAGGACAATATTTATTTATCCAAAGAAGACTGCATTATTAACAAGTTAGGTAAAACCAATAAAACCAAGACCACCATTACAGGTACTAATTTCCCCACAGATATTTTACTTAACATCATTTTTCCATTTCTTTCTTGTCTTAAATCAGAAATTAGGAATTAAGGACAATTTAAATTTTTCTGAACTATTTCTAAAAGCCATTCTTATTACTAACCATGTCTTTATCTGGGAAACATTGAGCTACGTTTGTAGGTCCTCACAAAGAAAAAAACCTTTTATAGTTGAGAAATATTCATTAGGTTACTTTAATCAGAGTACCCAAAGGTTTTAGGCCCAGTACTCTTAAACATCTTTATCAATGATTTGATGCTGGGATAGATGGGGAATTCATCAAATTTGCATTTTAGTAGACATTGTAGCAGATAATTTTATGTACTACACTTAGGTCGGATCAAAGATGGCAAAGTTCTAAGTTGTCTAAGCCCAAAATTTCAGGTCTGGTGGCATAAGGTATTCTGTTGCGAGCAGAGGAATGGAGGACTCTTCTTGTGACATATCTCTGGACTCTGGACTTGAATACAGAGGAGCTGTATTCAAGAATTGGTCTAGCAAAAGTTTTGTATGCCCTAGTTTGCAGTTCAATATTACCAGAGAAGAAGCTACACAAGATTAGGTTGACAACTCTTAATGCCTTTTTGGCAATGCTGTTACAGTGAGCTTTGGCACTTAGATCATTTGAGATGACTACTCCAAGGTCTTGAAAGAGTGGGGGTTGTCTGAGAGGTCATATCCACCCAGCTTGTATTTTGTATTCTGATTTTTTTGCCAATGTGTAAGACAGAGCATTTGTTGGTTGAGATTTGGAGTTGCCAATTATTTGCCCATTCGGACACATAGTCAAGGTCTTTTTGAATAGTTTTACATCATCAGTGAAGAGAATGCAGTTGCTTATAATATGATCACAAAGGTAATTTATGTAAACTATAAAGAGTGTGGGTCCTAAAATGCTACCTTGGGGGACACCACTGTTAACAGGGTTTGATAGGATATTTCCTATTTTGCCTACTTGTTGCCTGTTTGATAGGAACAGCTATCCACTTATAGCAGGGAACTGGAGATACCATAAGATTTTTGTTTTAGAAGTATTTTCTTAAAGAAATGCTTTGCAAAAGTTAAGATATAGTACAGTATGTTGGACTAGAAGACCTCCAAGGTCCCTTTTAACTCTGTTATTCTGTTCTGAAAAAGGAGAAAGAACAATTAAATATGAACAAATTCCTTTCCTGTTCACAGAAACAATAAGAGAATAGTTTATTAGGTCAACTTTAGCATAAGCCAACCATTGCTGTGCCATTATGAGCCATGGTGGTGCAGTGGTTAGAGTGCAGTACTGCAGACCACTTCTGCTGACTGCCAGCTGACTGCAATTTGGCCGTTCGAATCTCACCAGGCTCAAGGTTGACTCAGCCTTCCATCCTTCCAAGTTGGGTAAAATGAGGACCCAACTGTTGGGGACAATATGCTGAGTCTGTAAACTGTTTAGAGAGGGCTATGAAGCACTGTGAAGTCTAAGTGCTATTGCTATTGCTATTATAGCAGTAATTTTCCAGTTTGGCAAGTGATGAAGGTACTGGCCTAGAAACCAGAAGGCTGCAACTTCTAGCCCCACTTTAGGCATTCTTTCTCAACCCAACTCACCTGACAGTGTTGTTGTGGAGAAAATATGAGAGAAAAAGAATATTAGGTATGTTCATCACCTTCAGTTTTTTTTAATAAAAATAATAAAGGTGGGATAAATGAATAAAAAAAGAAAGAAAAATGGTAGCTCTAAGTTACTGCAAATCACCAATTAAAATTGCCTTTATCTCCAATACAATAAAATGGAAAATCAAATATGCCCCTAACATTTTCTATTGTGAAGTGGGTTGTGAAGTGGGTTGGGCTGAGAGAAAGAGTGATGTCATCCATATGGCTATATCCAGTCTATATGTATACTTTTGGTTTTTCTTGCCTGTCTAAGTCTTTATGTTGAATTTCATTTTGTTAGATAGGGCCCAGTGTTCTTGTCTGTCAAGATCCATCTGGATCTTGAGCCTATCTTCTAGAATGTTAGCTATTCCTGCCAGCATAGTATCATCTGCAAATTTGGTAAGTTCCCGACTTCTATTCCCTCATTTAAGTACTTTATAAAGATATTGAGTACTGGCCCTAAGATGGAAACTTGTGGTACCCCACTGCTTACTTCTCTCCATGTAGACGTAGACCCATTAAGGACTACTCATTGAGTATTGTTTGTCAGCCAGTTAGGAATCCATCTGGTGGTGTTGATATCTATCCCACTTTTTCCTAGCTTACTTTGTGGTCTTTTTTGTTGAAGTCTACATATATTATATCCACAGTATTTTGCTGGTCTACTATGTTGAAGAATGAAATAAGATTGGTTTGGCATGATCTGTTTTTAACAAATCCATGCTGACTGCTAGTTATTACTTTACTCATTTCTAGATGTCAGCAGAGGTGTTTTTTATTATCTTTTCCAGTGTCTTCCCAGGTATTGATGTTAGGTTGATTGGTCTATAGTTTCCTGGGTCTGATTTTTTTTTCCCTTTTTTGAAAATGGGAACCACGTTAGTTCTTTTCCAGTCCTCTGTAATTCCCCAGTGCTCCAGGATGTTTGAAAAATGTGGTGCAGTGGTTCTGAGAGGACATCTGCCAGCTTCTTTAGAACTCTGGGATGTAATCCATCAGGTCCCAGTGATTTGTACTCATCAAGATCAGACATAGTTTCTTTTTGTATGAAGACTGATGCAAATAATGAGTTATGCAGCTCTGCTTTCTCTCTGTTCCCCGTTACTTCCTTGCTGTCTGCTCTCTTTAGTGGACTGATTGTTTCCTTGACTTTTTTCTTGTTATTTATATGTTGGAAGAATTTTTTTTTAAATTATCTTTGACTTTTGTTGCAAGCCTTTGTTCATTCTGAGCATTTGCTTTCCTGGCTTTGTCTTTGCAGATTCTGGCTATCTGCTGATATTCTGCCTTAGTTGTGTGTCCCTCTTTCCACTTTTCCTCTCTCTCTCTGTTTTGTTAGAAGCTGGTTGGTGTATTACTGAGGAGGAGGAGGAGCTTCCGAGGCAGATGGCGGCTGCCGTGTGAGCTCCGCAAAATTGCGGAGGGGTTTTCCATCTGGGAGAGGTGCTGCCGACCCCTAATGCTACTCTGAGGGTCGTGCTTTGTCGACGACCACCCCCCGATTCTGCCCTGGCCAGGAGGGGCCGGGCAGGGCGTTTGGGGCGGTCAGCTGGCTAGCGAGAAGCTGAAACACCGAAGGACGCCGAGGACGGCGAACGCGCCAGCGCTTAGGCGGAGAATGGAATGGAGAATGGAATGGAGTGGAGAAGGAGAACGGAATGGAGTGGAGAAGGAGTTATGGAATGGTTTGCTGGCTGTGGCTGTGGCTTCCCATCTGGCTAGTGAGAGCACCAGATGGGGAGCGTGGAGCGCGGAGCTGAGCGTGGAGCGTGGAGCGCGGAGCTGAGTGTGGAGTGTGGAGTGTGGAGCTGAGCTGAGTGTCAGGCGGCTAGAGAGGAACGGAGGAACGGAGAAGAACGGAGATACGAAGTGGGTCTCGTTTGGCTGTGGTTGCCCGTCTGGCTGGTGACAGCGCCAGACGTGGAGCATGGAACGGATCATCTGGCACCAAACAGAGAACGGAGTGTGGGAGGCGTGAGGGAGAAGCGCGGAGAGGCTGGAGAGACAGGAAGATGATGAGAAAGATTGCAAGTATGTCGGTCTGTTGGCGTGCTGGCATGTTGGCGTGTGGGCGTGCTAGCCGGGGCGTTGGCCAGAAACCTGGAGGACTGCCTCGTTGTGTGAGAGGCGAGAAGGGAGACGGAGGAAGATCTGAACGAAGCAGCTATAGGAGGGGTGAGCCGGTTAAAGTTTCTCAGAGCAGAGCAGACACAATTAAATGGCAAACCTAGAACCTAGGTTTGAATCCTTGATACTATTCTGATTGTGACCTTGGCGTTTGCTTTTAACATCTTTTTAAACATCTTTTAAATATCTGCTTTTTAACATCGTTTTAACATCTGCTGTGCCGGTTCCTACACCATCTTGAAACTCTCCTGAATGAAACCCGGGGAGACGACTAGCCCATTAACTCACCCTTTTCATCTTGGGTCAGGAAAACCTTCTCGACAAACAAATGATTTTACATCTATTTCTTCAGCACCAGTTACCAACTAACTGTACCCCATGATTCCATTTCTATGTACACGAAGCCGGAATTACTGCGGCTGCGGGAATCCCCTTTCTCGCAGGTCTGGCCTTCAGCCCTTTCGAGGGCCCACCTTGAGGATGGGTTTATTAACCCTGAGAGGTGGAGGAAGCGCAAATTAAGGGGTTTTTTAGTAAAATATTTTTTAAGAATTTGTAGGGATCCTGGGGTTGGGGGGTGGGAGGAGGGGGGGGAACAGGTCAGGAGGGATGGTAGAGCCAGGCATCTAGGTGTGGTCGAAGGAGGAGGGAGCGGAGTGGGGGAGGAGAAGGAAGATAGCATTCCTGTGCAGGGCACTTTAATACCAACGGTCGTAGGGAGGGGCAGGTGCGAGGACAGTTTAAGAGCACGTAGTCGGTTGGGAGACCGGGGTTTTTGGTCATTCCCGGTCGTTTGTACCAACCCCTGCATACTAGGTGGTCAGGATCTACAGACCCAAGGCCTGAGACTGCTGTTATGCAATGCGAGGTCCGTTGTCAATAAGGCCCCCCTCATCCACGATCTAATTTTGGAGGGGGACCCGGACCTCGCCGGAATAACCGAGACCTGGTTGGGCCACGAGGGAGGTCTACCCCTTGTGGAAATGTGCCCTCCAGGTTATCGAGCATTTCACCAGCCTCGGGCCCAGGGAAGGGGCGGTGGGGTAGCAGTGATTATCCGGGAAGACTTAGAGCCGAGAGAGTTCACTGTGCCGCAGACATCCGGGTGTGAGTCCCTCGTCGTGAGATGGGGCCCAGGGAGGCAGTTGGGCCTGCTGATAGTATACCTGGCTCCTCGCTATACTTCAGCGGCCCTGCCCGAACTCCTTGAGCTGATCTCATCGGTGGCGGTTGAGACCCCCAAACTTTTAGTGATGGGGGATTTTAATCTGCCGTCGATGGGAGAAGCGTCTGAGGGGGTTCGGGAGTTCATGGCTTCCATGACAGCCATGGACCTGACCCAGTTAATTCAGGGCCCTACTCATGAGGGAGGCCACACCCTGGACCTTGTTTTTGTCTCTGGCCAGTGGACGAGTGATCTGGGAATAGGGGATCTAGACACTATTCCCCTGTCATGGTCGGATCACTCACTTCTCCGGCTGGACTTCCCTGGTGCTACCCCCCGCCGCGAGGAGGCGGAACTGGAAGGTATTAGATGGTTCCGCCCCAAGCGCCTGATGGAACCGGATAGGTTCCAGACGGAACTTGGGCCACCTCCTGTGGACCTGACCCGCCCCCGAGTAGAGGACCTGGTAGTCGCATGGAATAGTGCGGCTACCGGGGCCCTAGACCGGGTGGCGCCTTTGCGGCCTCTCCTGCGGCGAAGAACCACCCTGGCACCTTGGTTTACCGAGGAGCTAAGGGTGATGAAACGCCACAAGAGACGCCTAGAGAGTCGTTGGAGATCCTCCCGTTCCGAATTTGACCGAGCACAGGCACGAGCTTATTTGAAGACGTACCTTGTGGCACTAAGAGCGGCCAAACGTCAACATTGCGCCGCTCTTATTGCGTCTGCAGATAACCGCCCTGCCGCCCTGTTTCGGGTGACCCGTTCCCTCTTGTTTGAGAGACCACGGGAAGCCCCTCTACAGGGTAGAGCAGAGGAGTTTGGGAATTATCTACAGGACAAAGTCGCTCAAATCCGGATGGGATGGACCCCTTTCAGTGGTTCAGTAGAGACGCCCGTTGCGAGTCTTGAGGGACCGCTTTGGGAGGAGTTTGACTCGGTTGCCATCGAGGATTTGGACAGGTTGCGTGGACGTCTGCGACCCACCACATGTTTATTGGACCCGTGTCCCTCCTGGCTTGTACTGGCATCCTGGGAGGTTACGCGCGACTGGCTCCTGGGCCTGGTGAACGCCTCGTTGGGTGAGGGGTCTCTACCGGCCGCCTTGAAAGAGGCGGTGGTGAGGCCCCTGCTCAAGAAGCCTTCCCTGGACCCAACGGACCTAGTCAATTATCGTCCAGTCTCCAACCTTCCTTTTTTAGCGAAGGTTGTAGAGAGTGTGGTAGCACAGCAGTTCCCACGTCACCTGGAGGAAAATGATTATCTAGACCCGCGCCAGTCCGGCTTCCGACCCGGGCACAGCACGGAGACGGCCTTGGTCGCATTGGTCGATGATCTCTGGAGGGCCAGAGATAGGGGTTGTTCCTCTATCCTGGTCCTATTAGATCTCTCGGCGGCGTTCGATACCATCGACCATGGTATCCTGTTGCACCGGCTAGAGGGGCTGGGAGTCAGAGGCACCGTTTTACGGTGGTTTGGCTCCTACCTCTCTGGTCGGACGCAACGTGTGTTGACAGGGGAGCAGAGTTCGACCCGGAGGCCACTCACATGTGGAGTGCCACAGGGATCGGTGCTCTCGCCCCTCCTGTTCAACACATATATGAAACCGCTGGGCGAGATCATCCGTGGTTTTGGAGTGGGATATCATCTGTATGCTGATGATACTCAGCTATACATTTCCACTCCGAACCACCCCAATGAGGCCGTCGAAATGATGTCCCGGTGCCTGGAGGCCGTACGGGTCTGGATGGATGGCAACCGACTAAAACTCAACCCTTCCAAGACGGAGTGGCTGTGGCTTCCGGCCTCCCGGTTCAACCAGGTGCTTCCATCTCTGGCCATCGGGGGCGTCCAACTAGCCCCCATGGAACAGGTGCGCAATTTGGGCGTCCTCCTGGATACCCGGCTGTCCATGGATAACCATGTAACAGCCGTGGCAAGGGGGGCGTTCCATCAGGTTCGCCTGATGCGCCAATTGCGCCCCTTATTGGACCGGGATGCCCTACGCACAGTCACCCATGCGCTAGTGACGTCTCGCCTGGATTACTGCAATGCTCTCTACATGGGGCTTCCCTTGAGATGCACTCGGAGACTACAGTTGGTCCAGAACGCGGCCGCGCGGGTGATTATGGGGAGGACCAGATACTCCCCTGTAACACCTCTCCTGCGCGAGCTGCACTGGCTGCCTGTGGTCTACCGAGTGCGTTTCAAGGTTTTGATTATGATCTTTAAAGCGCTCCATGGCACAGGGCCTAGTTATATGCAGGATCGCATCCTGCCCCACACATCCCTACGACCAATTCGCTCACACAGAGAGGGACTTCTCCGGGTGCCGTCCGCCAAACAGTGTCGGGGGGCGACACCCAGGAGCAGAGCCTTCTCTGTGATGGGCCCAGCCCTATGGAATGACCTCCCCCGTGACATCAGGATTACTTCCGATCTCCGCTCCTTCCGTGTACAGCTGAAGACCCACCTCTTTCAATTATCCGGCCTGGCTCAATCGCAATCGTAATTTTCCCATTCCTCCAAACTGTTTTTTAAATTGTTCTTAAATATTAATTTTATTGGGTTTTTACAATTGGGGTATTTTAAAGTAGATTTTTAACTGTCTATTGTTGTAATTTGTTTCCTCCTCCGTGTATATGTATATGTGTTGTGTATGTATGTACGTTTGGTGTTGTTATGTATTTTATGTTATATGCTCCATTGTACGCCGCCCCGAGTCCTACTTGGAAAGGGAGCGGCTAATAAATCCAAATTTATTATTATTATTATTTTTGTACTTGTGCTTTTAGTTGTTTGGATTTTTGGAGCTCCGATCTAATACAGATAATCCTCAATTTACAAACATTCATTTAATGATAGTTTAAATGTATGACAGTCTTTGAAAAAAGTAACTTGCATTCTGTATTTGCATTTATGGTCATTATTACGAGTCCCTTCGGGGAGAGGGGGCGGTCTATAAATCAAATAAAATTCAAAATAAAATTCAAATTCAAATACCACCCCAAACAATCATGTGATTGCAATTTGGGTGCTTGGCAACTGAGTCATATTTACAGCCGGTTTCAGCATCTTTCAGCAACCTTGTCAATTTCTGGCAAAAAAAAAAACATTGCAGAAGTTGGGTTTAAAGACCTTATGATTTGCTAAATCACATCATCAAATTGTGTCTGACTTGACTTATGACTGCAATGATTTACAATGGAAATTCCAGTTCAAGTTCAATGACTACCTGTAGTGGGTCTTAATCTTTTATTTATATAAAACATCTCTCTCACACAAAATTCCTTGAAATAAAATAATGTTTGGGGCCACCGTAACTGGAAAAAAGAAAAGAAAAGATAATCACAGATGGGTCCATAGATTTAAGAATTGGCAGCCACACATAGTAGCTGTAAAAAAGGCTTTTAAAAGGGAGGAAGATATATTCTTCCTTTATGTGCAAGATTTCATTGCAGCAAACTGCAATTAGTTAGCTAAAGCTTATATTAACAGAAGAACTCAGATTGGGTAAAATCCATCTTTCTATGCCAATCTTAAAAATACATAGCAATTTCAGAATCTGCTCCAGGCTATTGTAACAGTGAATAAGAAGATTGAGTCTTCCACAGGGATTGATTGCCTGCAGGGATAGATGGTTTGTTTTCTGGAAACTTTTTATCAGATGCACAGAGAAAAAAACACTCTGAACCTATTGTATTCTTTAAATATCGGGGTCATATTTTACAGGTTTTGGTGTGTGTAGGGGGGTAGGTGGGGTTTTTTTTTTTTTTTTTGCCTGTGAGCATAAGCAGAAAAAAATCTTTGAATTGGAGCAAACCATAATCATTTTCTTTATTTATGGCATGCAAACAGAAATCTGGAGCTGACAAGTTCTGGGATTAAAAATCCACTTTTTTGTTTATTTACCCTTTATTCAGACCAACAACAACTGAGATACTGTGGCACTTTTCTACTACAAACCGTTGACACTTATGGGTATGTTTATGGAGAACTAACGATACTATGACATGTTTTATTTATATTCTTTTTTAAAATGAGCTAATTTTAAAAGGAAGCATGTGAAAATCCATGGTTCTATGCAGTGATGAGATTCAAAAACATTTTCACTACGGGTTCTGTGGGCGTGGCTTGGTGGGCATGGCAGGGGAAGGATACTGTAAAATCTACATTCCCACTCCATTCCAGCAGAAGGCTACTGCAAAATCCCCATTCCTTCCTGATCAGCTGAGACTTGGGAGGCAGAGAATAGATGGGGGCAGGCCCAGTCAGAGGTAGTATTTACCTGTTCTCCGAACTACTCATAATTTCTGTTACCGGTTTTCCAGAACTGGTCAGAACCTGCTAAATACCACCTCTGGTTCTATATGGAAGAAGGTTGTTCAGTTCTGTTCTTCTGATTCCTAGTATTTTGTATTTGTTGGGGATGGTTTCCATGCTTTCTTCTTAGTAAAGGTAATACTGCCTGGAATTTAGAAATCGTTTTTGAATGCATAAATAATATGTTCTGTATACATTTGTAATACCAACATCTTGTGTCTTCTCTCAATCTCTGTTTCTCTCATACCCATAAACACAAATGTCAATTCTGGTTAAAAAGCATTGGTTCAACCAAAGAGCTCAACCAAAAAAAAGGACTGCACTAAGCGGATGCCCAGTTAAATATAGTGAGTTCTAAAGGTTAATATTGCACAGCGTTTCCAATTCAATCTCCAAATGTGCTTTGGAGAGTGCAAGACCACTCACATAGTAACTATCTGCAAAAGCTTAATGCAGCCATGGGAATGGGAGTGCACGGCTGATCTCAGGAGCAGGCACAGCTGTTTTATCTTGTTGCAAGCGATGGCCTGCATCCAGAACTGTCCCTTTCCAGATGGAATTCAAAACCCTTCCCAACTCTATGCAATTGCAATGACGATTTCTGAATTATTGTATTCAAATGAAATGCTTTTAATTGATTGGTGGCTTTTGTAAATAATTATCACAATGCTGTATTTTAAATGGCTGAGTGATAATATCACAAGAAAAAACCTGTAGAAGGCAGATAGCTCATTAGAAACTCCAGGCAAATTCAGAAAGAATAGTTATTGGACAGGTTATCTGATCAGTCATGTGTATTTAATGAATTCCTAACTGCTTTGCATATTTCATTAACCAAATTCAATGTTTATTCTTTAATTAATGAGAACTCTCACGAAAATGGGCAATAAGAAGTATATGAACCGAGATATCATATTAACTAGTTCATAGCTGAAGAGAGAAAAAATTAGGCGGAACAAAACCTAATGGTTTTAACCAAGACTGTGTTCTTATTTTGATCACAGCAATTCAAAACTCTAATACCTGAAACATGAGACAATGACTTTTTTTTTTTTTTTTGCAGGCTGTTATGTACACTTCATCTGAGACAATGCGGAATAAAGTGGTGTTACTAATTAACAGATTAAAATTTCATTTGCCGCAGCAGTGGCATTTCTTCTATTGAATGTCATCCATATAGAAAGAAGTATTGAATATAACCCCACTGAAATTTAAGTAAAGATTCAACAACGCAAACCTTAAGGTTTAGTTCTTTGCATTTCCAACTTTAAAAATCGCTCAGATCCGGACAGGCTTGGACTGTGACTGGGTAGATTCGGGCGAGTCGACGGGGATGAATCTTGTGGAGACAATCTGGGATGAGTTTGACTCTGTGACCCCTGAGGGCATGGACAGGATTATGGGGAGACTCAGTGCTGCCACTTGTGTGCTGGACCCGTGTCCCTCTTGGTTAGTTTCGGCTTCCCGGGAGGTGACACGAGGGTGGCTCCAGGCAATTACCAACGCTTCATTGAGAGAGGGGTTCCTTCCCACTGCCTTGAAGGAGGCGGTGGTGAGGCCCCTCCTTAAGAAGCCTTCCCTGGACCCAGCTTCTTTAGCCAACTATCGTCCAGTCTCCCACCTTCACTTTGTAGCAAAGGTTGTTGAGAGTGTGGTAGCACATCAGCTTCCCCAGTACCTGGATGAAGCTGTCTACCTGGATCCGTTTCAGTCGGGTTTCAGGCCCAGATACAGCACAGAGATGGCATTGGTTGCTTTGGTCGATGATCTCTGGTGGGCCCGGGACAGGGGCTGCTCCTTTGTCCTGGTCCTATTAGACCACTCGGTGGTTTTCGATACCATCGACCATGGTATCCTACTGCGACGACTCAGGGGGTTGGGAGTGGGGGGCACTGTTTTACGGTGATTCTCCTCTTACCTGTCGGATCAGCCACAGTTTGTGTTGACTGGAGGGCAGGAATCGAAACAGAGGCTCGTCACTTGTGGGGTGCCCCAGGGGTCGGTTCTCTCACCCCTCCTGTTCAACATATATATGAAACTGCTGGGCGAGATCATCCGTGGTTTTGGGGTACGGTATCATCAATATGCTGATGATACCCAACTTTTCATCTCTACCCCAAACCACCCAAACGATGCCCTCGACGTGATGTCCTGATGCCTGGAGGCTGTGCAGATCTGGATGGAGAGGAACAGGCTCAAGTTCAATCCCTCCAAGACTGAGTGGCTGTGGTTTCCATCATCCCGATTTGCACATCTTGTTCCATCTTTGATGATAGGGGGAGAAATTTTAGCCCCCTCAGAGAGGGCCCGCAATCTGGGAGTCCTCCTGGACACGCGGCTTAGTTTAGAAGAATGACCGTGACCAGGGGGGCCTTTTACCAGGTTCGCCTGGTACATCAGTTGCGCCCCTTCCTGGATTGGGATACTCTATGCACAGTCACTCATGCCCTTGTCCTTTCTCGCCTGGACTACTGCAACGCTCTCTACATGGGGCTGCCCTTGAAGAGCACCCGGACGCTTCAGCTGGTCCAGAATGCGGTCACACGGGTTATCATGGGGGTACCTAGGTGCTCCCATGTTACACCCCTTTTATGCAGCCTGCACTGGTTGCCGGTTGTTTTCCGGGTGCGATTCAAGGTACTAATTATCACCTTTAAAGCGCTCCATGGTTTAGGCCCAGGGTACCTGCGAGACCACCTACTGCCACCAGTAGCCTCCCACTGTCCAGTGCGATCCCACAGAGTTGGTCTCCTCAGGGTGCCGTCAGCCAAACAGTGTCGGCTATTGACTCCCAGGGGGAGCGCCTTCCCTCTGGAATGAGCTGCCCCTGGAGCTTCGCATAATCCCCGACCTCCGGTCCTTCCGACGCACCCTAAAAAGTTGGCTTTTCCAGCAAGCCAGCCTGGCCTATTAATTTTATCTAATTTTTTTAATGTTAGTGTTATATTAATTGGGTTTGTTTTTTGGATTGTTTCTAATTTCCTTTTAACTTTTGTAATATGTGTTTTTTTAATACTGTACACCGCCCTGAGTCCTTTGGGAGAAGGGTGGCATATAAATCCAGAACAAACAAACAAATAAACATAAAAAATGCCCAGGTAAGCCAGTAAAGAAAATACGAATACTGAGATTCTTCATCATATGCAATTCCTTTTCCTTTTCCCAAATGAATATAGGTTGCATTTATTATCTTTTTTTCTCCCTGACCTGTTTACACAAGACGCTAAGCAGAAAAAATGAATCAGGGCCTCTAAACCAAGTAATATTCTGCTTAGTTTGTCTGCAATGGAAAATTAAAACTTCTAGGAGTTGCTTGGTGCCCACCATCTGTTGATTATAAGTGCCCTGCTTCTCAGGGGAAGGTATTAAAATGACAATACATATGGAATGGAGAGATAACAAAATGAATTAAAATATGGTGATAGAAAGAGAAGATATTTCAAACATACCATAGAATGCCATTTATCCAAACTCCTGGGTAAAGGTTAATCTGAGTGGAGCAATCACTTTAAATGAGCAGCATATGGAATATATGAAGCATATGAAACTCCTCCAGCAAAGTCAAAGCAGAGGAAAGAAATAAATGTCTGGGTCCAGCTATAGAAGTTTCAAAAGTGTCTCACAATGTTAGGCTACCTAACAGGGGTGGGTTCTGGATTCGTTTATTGCCGGTTCGCTCAGGGATGCGTTTTGGGAGTGCGCATGCGCAGTAGTGAAAAACATGATGGCTGTGCCTAAGGCACCACCAATAGAACCAGTTCAGGGGCATGGGCAGCTGGATTTACTACCTACTTGGCCGGACCGGGCCGAACCAGCAGGAACCACCTCTGCTATCTAAGCTAGTCTTCTCTTTCAAATCTGTTTTGGTGATTACTGTTTTGTTTACTTCTGTCCCATGGAAGAAGGAGGAGATGCTATGTTCTTTCCTTTTATCATAGGTGCTAAAATCTTAATTCAGTCAATTGCCAACCTATTGCTTGTATAATGTTATAACTGAGAAATTGTTGGGATTGCCTGCAATTATTCAATTTGTTTTTATTCTATTTAGGTATGCAATCACACCTGAGTATATATCTAGTGATCACATTGATGTTTATGGATAATCAAAACTCATTTCACTGAAAGGGAAGGTATCAAATGTAAAAACTTCCTTTTTTTTGCATCTGGTCATTATCATTTCTCTGATTCACTTGTGATGATAATAATATATTAAAAAGTCTGGCCTCATTACATTATTATCTAGCTTCTGTAAATATTCAAAACATGTCACATTAGAATCCAGATAAAGTAATTACTCCATTCAATGTGATATAATCATCTTTTGATTTGTCACAGCTTTATACAATAAAGTTGAACAAAGCAATCAGGAAGATAATCTGGTTTTTGCAATCAAGCAATATAAAAATGTGTATTACTTATCAGTCACAGATTTTAGCCCTGAATCTGAAGGTCTGCATATATTAAACTCTGAATGAAAGAATTTAGCTGTTTTTTTTTACTACTATAGATTGCAAAATACAGTTACTTGAGACCTTAAATGCACTGCAATAATTTTTAAACAAACATATTTACTCTTGTCTTTTACGGACAATACTCCGAATCATAAACTTACAGAAGGTTCTGAAGATTCTGTTTCACCACTCTTTTTCTTCCTCTCAGCCTCAATCTTCTTCTGTACACCCAACTCCTGTCTTGAAAGGTTCACTGTAATGCGTTTATATTGCTATGCTCTACCCTGATGGCTGCCTGTATCTCCTCTACAAACATTAATTTCATTTACTGAAAATCTATGCCATTAAGTCCTGCATGCTCTGAGTGGCTTACAATCCTAAATAAGATTTTTAAAGGTAGACAGAAATCCACGAGCAGAAATCTCAGAACAATAAAAGTACTTCCAGTTGGGAAATAAGCTGGAAAGCACTTCCCAAATGTTTCTTGAACAGCCATGCATTTATAGCAGTGATGGCGAACCTTTTTTGGCTCGCGTGCCACAAGTGGGGGGAGCGCAGGGGGGTCGAGTGCGGGCATGCCGCACCCATAATGCAACGTGCAACACCCCCCCAGTGCGCATGCACGCACAACGCGTGACACCCCCCCCATTTTTACATGCTTTTTTTGCCCTCCCCAGGCTCCAGGGGCTTTATAGGAGCCTGGGGAGGGCGAAAGGAGCCTACCCCGACCCCCCGGAGGCCCTCCGGAGGCTTCAGGGACCATCCGGAGGCTTCCCTGAAGCCTTCGGAGCGCTTAAAACCACCCTCCGAGCAAACCGGAAGTGACTTCCGGGTTGCTCGGAGGGTCGTTTTAAGTGCTCCGAAGGCATCAGGGAAGCCTCGGACAGTCCCTGAAGCCTTCGGAGCGCTTAAAACCACCCTCCGTGCAAACCGGACTTCCGGGTTGCTTGGAGGGTTGTTTTAAGCGCTCCGAAGGCATCAGGGAAGCCTCGGACGGTCCCTGAAGCCTTCGGAACGCTTAAAACGACCTTCCGAGCAACCCGGAAGTCATTTCCAGTTTGCTCGGATGGTGGATTTAAGCGTTCCGAAGGCTTCAGGGACGGTCCCTGAAGCCTCCGGGGGAGGCTCTTTCTGCCCTCCCCAGGCTCCTATAAAGCCTCTGGAGCCTGGGGAAGGCGAAAAATAGCTTTTAAAAAGGTGAACTCGCGTGCCCTGACAAATGGCTCTGCATGCCACTTGTGGCACGCGTGCCATAGGTTCGCCATCACTGATTTATAGCCATGAGAAAGGCATGTGAGGAAATGGTGATCCAATATGATTGGGAACAAGGATGCAGATTAACAGCTTTCTGCAAGGAATATAAATCCTTCCATTCCCCACTATCCTGTCAGAGCTGAAGAAGATTCTTGGATGAGAAGTGAAACGTCTTCAAAACAAAAAAAGAAGAATAAAGTCCAGTTGCCTCCTGAAAAAGTACCTTTGGGACCTAGATGACTGGGAATCTCTGCAGACTAGGAACAAGCTATTTCATAGAGGGGTGTGTATGTGTATTAATAAGGCTCAACTCTGTCTCTATGGACACATTCTCTGTGGGATGAGACCTCCAATGACCTTCTCTGCTCAATCTTACTGGAAAGGCAGATTCAGTTAAGAAAAGGTATTCTTGAAGATATTGAGATCCTGAGTAGGTAAGACTTTAAAGGTGACAACCAGCACCTTTCATAGAAAATAACTTTCAGTCAGTGTAGTTCCTGGAATTAGGTGTTATAAGGCAAATCTTGGTGAACCCATAACAATCTGGGCAGTTGCATGCTGGACCAGTTGCAGGGGTCAAGTCAATTCTTCAAGTCGAGCCCTACAGAGGATTTATCTGAGACGATTTCATAGAAGCTTATTTACATTTGTCTGGAAAACAAAATTGCACTCTCACTTCAGGAGGGAGTGGTTGAGGGAAAAGAGCAGGTGTAATTTGTGATTGCATAAAATAGTAGAATGCCAGCATCACAGAGATGTAATTTCACATTATTTTGGATTAATGTAATGTTAACAATTGGCAAGGGAGAATTGGAGAATGGTGTGGATCACTTTCCCTTGGGTGAATGATGCATAGGACATTATATACCTATTTAATAGTTGGTATATGTGTGTTCTTGAATTCCTTCCCTGATTCATTTCCTTATTCTGCCTTAAAATAAAGCCTTAAATACGCCTGGTGCAGTCACTGCTTCCAGGTCCAAAAGAAACTGATCCCATCTTGCTGAATTCGAAGCAGAGCAACACAATTAATCAGACTCATGATACTATATTTTAAGAAGGATTTGGACAAACTGGAACAGATTAAGATAAGGGTAACAAAGGTATTGAGGGGATTAGGACTTAAATCCTATAAAGAATTATTAAAAGAACTGGGAATGTTTAGCTCTGAGCAAAACTGACTGATACAGGATGTGATTGAACTATTCAAACCCTTCAAAGGATGTTACACAAAAGAAGAATGAGATCTATTCTACATCATTCCACAAAGTAATGGATTTCAGTTACAGGAAAAGAAGAACCAGCTTGAATGTTAGAAAATAATATCCTCACATAACAACAGTTCAACAGTGGAACCAGTATCTAGAGAACTGATAGACGTCTCTTAGCTGAAGTTCAAGGGAAGATTAGACAGCCATCTGTCAAGGAAGCTTTAATTTGAATTCCTACACAAAGTATAGGATGAAACTCAATGACCTAAATGATATCTTACAAATCTATTATTTTATTGTCATTGCTATTAAAAATGTACCTTTGATCCCCAGACATGATGAAAATTTACTATAAAATGAAATATAGTCTATGAAACATTGGCAAGTGAACTTGCAGTGATTGTTGACTGAGTTTAGGAACTTCCTTTCTTCCTTTCTTTTTCATGAAACAATATTCATCGACAATTTGTTCCTCCTTCTTCCAAGAAACTAAGTTTGCATTAATTCCAAAAGTTAATGTAATAAAAATGGTGAAAATCTGGTATCTGTCTTCCTCAGCCAACTTTGGACAAAGGCATTCCACATTAAAAATGCTAGTAAAATGTATGAGCCATAAAATACAGCCCAAGAAGTTGACTTTCTTACATTTTCCATGAAGGAAATATAGTGTGAAAGTCTGATAAAAGATTTGTTTCAGGCAAGCATTCAGGTATTTCTGTGATTCACGACTTCCCATATGTTGACTGACAATTCAAGAAGGATGAGCACTTAACACCTCATGAAAATGAGCTATTTCAAAGTGGCTCAGCTGGAACAGAATTTAGAATATGTTATTAATAGTGAGTAGCAAAATTAATTGTTCCTTTTCTTTGCAGGGGGAAAAGTATTTAACTACACAATATAATGGTAGCCTCCTCCTATACTCCTTGGCCAATTGCTGGAGTATCTATAGAGGAGTAAGTTATTTAAATATGTAAGTTCTATATTAGTTTGAAAATCTTGAGTGTTGTTAATGTGCTTTTTAATGTTTCTTTTTCTTTCTTTCTGTCCCAATGTGTATAATTTTATAGGAAGAGCTTATAAAGTATGCAAAAAGTTTCAATCCCTTCAAGGCTAAAATATGGCACTTTTGTAGAAAGCAATCTGCCTGAGATATTATCTACATATATTATCCTGATATAAACCCAGAAAGGTCACTGGAAAATGCCACTATCCCATTAATTATTTTTCCTTTATTTCTGAATGTCATTTTTAAAAGAATCAGTGAAAAAATATAACATTTAGCAATAGCATTGTGTACTAATATGTGATAAACCTTTAGTTTCTGGTATAGCACAAAGCAAGTTGTAAATATAAAAAACTGAGTTAGACTGTCTATATTGATTTTATCCAAAATTCTTTGAGAATACTTTGTGTTGTCTATATTTCCATTTTCCCAATAAATCTTTTTTTTTTAATCTAGACATTTTTCATTGGCTTAATAGGGGAATTTCTCAGTAAAACGTCCTCTGTGTGCTGTACAGCATGATTACAGCTTCTTCCTAGGTGTCCAAATATCTAAAGGCCTTCCTTTCTATTTTCCTACCACCAGACTCAAAGAACATATCCTTAATAGCAGCATTAAGAACTTCGAAACATACTAGAGGAATGAGAAAGTTTAGACTGGGCTAGCCCATTATAAATATCTTATACTTGGCAAAAAGGAATTTGCTAACAATGTTGTTCTAAATTATCATCTCTCCCAGCATTCTCAAAATGATTTGTAATGTAAAGTTTAATTGTGCATTTTTTCAATAATTCTGTCCCCTCCCCTATTAGTTTCTACCCATTACAGATGAACCAGAGACCCCTCCCAAATTTGACTGATTTGTTTCAGCCAAAATTTGACATGGACAATTCTTAGGTGGGTCACGAAGAAATTCAGCCAAGCTCTATCTGAAGGGCATTTGAAGTTGAGCATGGGATATAGAGAATCACTTTCAGAAACATTAACTGAATGTTTTCTAAATATGAGCAACCTAATAAACATAGAATTGTGTGCCATATAAGAGCAAGCACAGGGCCTTTCTTTGTAAAGTTTTATAACTGTAGGGACAATTATTGCCATGATGGCTGGCAAATATTTAATATCATATTGTTCCAGAAGACATAAGTTTGAATATTGAAGCATAGGTACTGGAAGTCCTTGACCTTTATCAATTGGTCTTGAGTTAAGTTTCCATCTAACATGGGACTTAGGGTGCATATTTTCTTTCTAGAGAAAACTTAGTTTTGGAATAGTTGATTTCAAAAAGTTCCCTCGAACAATAAGGACACTATTCTGCTAGTCTTCTACAAAGATGTGTTTGAGTTATGGATAAGATAGATAACACGTACAAAAAGTGTTGGGGTACAATTATGGTTTAGAAAGAGCTACAATTATGTCATTTACACACCAATTAAACAGTAAGGGGGCAAGGATAAAGCTCTGTTCACTTTCAGGCTAGTGATGGGGATGATTACATTGCCATGAGAATTGCCTCTACTCTATGTTGAATTTTGATGTAGGAAAATTATCAATTTAGGAAGATGATGGTTAATGGATATTGCAGATGACATCAAATATTGGGAGAAATTGATGAAAGGTCTGAAGTGAAAGTGGGGAAATATGTTACTACTTTAACTATATTCACCAAAACATGGCAAAGAAATTAATGCCCTCGTAGACAAATTGTTTTCAATTTAGAATAAGTAGCTTCATTTCTTCTTTGATTGGTGTCTCTATTTTAATCAGCTCCTCCTTCAACCTGAACATCATACTGAATTACTGAATTAATTCCAGAGGCATACCTGATATCTCTTGGTTGTTATTACTTGGTTTATTTGGGAATTCAGAAAACTGTTGGAGAAGCATGGGCATTGGGCCCAAGCTGAGTTCTTCCCTTGCCTTCTCTATGTTCCTAAATTGGCTGCTGCTAGAGAAAAAGTCCCATCTTGAGCATCCAAGATGTAATTATATTTGATGGTGCAAGATACATAAAGCACCAGATGAAGCATATAGCCACCAGGCAAACTGTATGCATGTGGGAAACTATTATTGATATTATAAAAAAACAGCTGCATCAGCTTATGGGGGTGTTCTTGTTTTTAATACACAATCTTGGTTATTTTATTGTTTTGATTAAATTTGACCAAAGACTGCTTTGAGATTGATGGATAAGGTAAAGGTAAAGGTTCCCCTCTCACAAATGTGTTAGTCGTTCCCGACTCTAGGGGGTGGTGCTCATCTCCATTTCAAAGCCAAACAGCCAGCGATGTCCAAAGACATCTCCATGATCATATGGCTGGCATGCCTAAACGCCTGAAGGCACTGTTACCTTCACACCAAAGGTGGTTCCTATTTTTCTACTTGCATTTTTACATGCTTTTGAACTGCTAGCTTGGCAGAAGCTGGGACAACAGAGCTCACTCAGTTACGTGGTGCTAGAGATTCAAACCGCTGAACTGCCGACCTTTCTGATTGACAAGCTCAGCGTCTTAGCCACTGAGCCACCGCATCCCTACTTTCCTTATATCCCCTTTACATCATACAAATTATGTGGTTGTCCCAAGCATAATTAAGTACCAGCTATAACAACATTTAATTTATGGAATTGATGCTTCCATAAAACTACCCTGCATGTTGGTAACATGGCAAGCTACCAATATTTTTGTTGTCCAGAAGTTTATGTATATTTATAAAGCCATCAGCTCAATAGTAAGTGGGGTTATAGTTATATAATTCAATAAATTCAGTTTGAAGAAGTGAGAAAAATCACCCAAAATTATTGCGTATCAGAAATCACAAATTCCCTAGCAAAATCCAATTTTCACTTTAGAATTCTAAGAAAATATTATTTCTGACTCAGTAGATGTGAATAAGGTGGCCATTCACTTAACAACCGTTTTACTAATTTAACAATTGAAGGATTAATTTAACAAATGTGGCAAGAAAAGTCATAAAATGGGGCAAAACTCACTTAACAAATGTCTCACTTAGCAACCTAAATTCTGGGCTCAGTTGTGGTCATAAGTTGAGAACAACCTGAACAACTTTCCTTCTCCTTCCATTAAATAAGATATGATGCAATAAATGGAACAATAATGGTTACGAAGTTCCTAAATAGTAGGAAGTCAGGAGAAGAATTCTTTCATTAATAACCTTTCACAAATTCCACTATTAAAGACAAACAGTTGGTAGTTCACAAGTATATTGAGACTATATTGGTAGCATATTGGAAAACAGTTCAGTTGCTGGAATTCTTGTAAACACATCACTTGCCAGAGAGGCTGAAATGAGAATTGGACCTGGAAAATATTTTTTTTCTTTTAGTCAAAAATCAAGAGTGTGACATTAATTCTGGCAACCCCTGGCAACCCCTGCTTTCCTCTATGTGCAACTCAACTTTGTTTTGAATTCTTTAGTCTTTGATCATTAAAGGACCACAGCCTTATTAACCTAGAAAAACTAATAAATAAATGTGGTGAAAGTAGATTGGATATCACTGTAGACCTCTACATTTCAAGGAAAAAATGCTACACTTTTAGATTATATCACAACTTTTTTTCCCTACTCTTAAAGAAAAATACCTCTGCCACTGACTGTCTCATATGGGAAACTTATATTGCATCAGAATATCAAAACAGTCAATTAACTTTGCTGCAGATATAAATAACTAATGACTTCACTCAGCTTGCAGTCCAAAGCCAACTGTCTCAATTAATAATTACAGAACTGAAATCTGGATCAACACAAAAAAGATGCCCAAATTTATAGGTGTTTTATATATATATATATATGTATGTATGTATGTGTGTGTGTGTGTGTGTGTGTGTGTGTGTGTGTGTGTGTGTATGTATATATATATATATATATATATATATATATATATATATATATATATATATATATATATATATATATATATATAAAACCATATATATAAAACCATATATATATATAACCATATATACAACTATATATATAGTTATAATAGAAAATATATGGCAAATCTAGACAGCATACTAAAAAGCAGAGACATCACACTGGCAACAAATGTGTAATGTATGGCTGTGAAAATTGGACCATGGCTGAGTGCCAAATAATTGAGGCCTTTGAACTATGGTGCTGGAGAAGACTCCTGTGACTCCCTTGGACTGCAAGGCGATCAAACCGGTCAGTCCTAGAGGAGATCAACCCTGACTGCTCTTTAGAAGGCCAGATCCTGAAGATGAAACTCAAATACTTTGGCCACCTGAGAAGGAATGACTCACTGGAGAAGAGCCTAATGCTGGGAAAGACTGAGGGCAAAAGAAGAAGAGGACGATAGAGAATGAGGTGGCTGGATGGAGTCACTGAAACAGTAGGCGTGAGCTTAAATGGACTCCAGAGGATGGTAGAGGACAGGAAGGCCTGGAGGAATGTTGTCTATGGGATCCCAATGGGTCTTCATGACTTTGCAACTAACAACAACAAAATATAACTATATAACTGTATAGCTGTATAGCTGTATAACTATATAACTGTATAACTGTATAACTGTATAACTGTATAACTAACCATATAACTATAACTATCTATATAAATAAAAATGTAATGTTTATTTGTTCAAAGTCTCAAATCTCCGAAAGTTCTTCACTGATTGCTTTGAAATTTTGGCACAATGTTGCATTCTAATACGCACATGTTTTTATATACGTATATTATATAGATATCACACCTGTGACAGGTAAAAACATGCTTTTCCTCCATCTCCTCCCACCGGGCCTTTGCTGTCTGAGGTGACGTGGCGCCTGTGCCATCCCTCGGCCGCCTCCCCTTGCCCTTAAGCCAGCTTCCCCATGCCCAGCCCAGTGGAGTTCCAGAAGAGGCAGAGCATCTCCTCAGTCCTCCGGCCACACACGCTCTCCGCCACCCCCTCACAGCGAGCCAGCTATGGCCTCGCCAAGGCGGCTCTGATGGGGGGCGGCGGCGGCATCAGCCTGAGATGCAGTGGGGCTGGGGCACCCGCTGGGTGCACTGTGAGGTGGCGGCTACAGCGGCGGTGGCATCTCTGGATGGGGCCGCGGCTGGCAGGGGCTGCATCGCGTCCTTCTTCCTCCTCCTCCTCCTGCTCCTCAGGGGATGCCGGACACCTTCTCTTACCGCCGCTGCTGAGGGAAGTTGAGGCAGGGGCCGCGGCCACCTTCTCCTCCTCTCTTCCTCATCCTGGCTAGGCCGGCACCTGAGGGAGGTGTTGTCATCGTCGGTGGCGGCGTTGGGCCTTCCGCTGGTCCCAATGCAGCAGCAGCCACAGCAGCCTGATTCAGCAGCAGAGGTGCAGGAGAGGTGCAGCCTGCGATGCTACCTCGGGGGGCCGGCAGCAGCAGCAGCAGCGGCTTGGAGGACATTCCGCCCAACCTGCTGTATGTATGTATGCATGCATGTATGTATGCATGTATGCATGCATGCATGCATGCATGTATGTATGCATGCATGCATGCATGCATGCATGCATGCATGCATGCATGTATGTATGTATGTATGTATGTATGTATGTATATAACTGATAAGAAATAAACTTCCATCTCTTCATAAACTTCTATCTATTCATAGCTGTTCCTTGCCTGCCCCCCCCCCATCTACATAAACTTAAATGTCAAAGTCCAAGGGTAACTTTTCTTTTGTATTTCTTCATATTGGCTGACTGTGAAAAGCATTTCTTACAAAGTTGCCTCAAGCGTTCTCCACTTATATTCTATTCCTGCCTCCAAGCTATTCCAGATTAGGTAACTTTATCAAATCAGCCACATTATGATTTGCTTGTTACTCCAAAATGAAATAGCTGTAATGGAATGTTTAGGAGGCACTAGGAACATGGAAGAAGAAACAGAACAGTTGCAGAAGAGAAATCACAGCCCTGGAGAAGGGGAAGGGAGATCTGAGTTGGACTAAAACTTTGTTAATCATGCCAGATATAAGTTAATTCAAATAATTGTTTTAGTAGGGTTTCCAGATTCTGTTATGTCGACCTCACAACGTAGTCAAAATAAGAATCTTGCCCAGACTAACTAATTCTATTTTATTGTAAGGTTATTTTAGTAGACCTATTTTACTATCTCTGTGAAATCAATGATTTATCAAGTTGTGAGGATAACACCAGCATTAGGATTCTTTTAAAAAATCAACTTATCCTAAACACAGCTGCTAAAGTACTAATGGAAGCTGGCTGCAGAGAAATTTATACTACTTATTCTTAAGAAGCTGATCTAAACTTCTATTAGTTTCTGGGCATAATTCCATCAATTTTATCTGTCTTCATAAATATGGATGTTTGATAGATATGATCAGTGTTGCTTCAAAACAAACAGAACAGAACTTCTGAAACTTTAAGTTGCTGCACTTGATTTTAGCCCAAAGTCCAAGAAGCTGTGAATTTTTCTGACAGTAGTTATTGTAATGGCAGCCAGTTGGATTGGTTTGAAAGAGAACTAGTCACATTAGCAATAGCAATAGCACTTAGACTTATGTACCGCTTTACAGTGCTTTATAGCCCTCTCTAAGTGCTTTACAGAGTCAGCATATTGACCCCAACAATCTGGGTCCTCATTTTACCCACCTCAGAAGAATGGAAGGCTGAGATAACCTTGAGCCTGGTGGCATTTGAACTGCCAAATTGCAGCCAGCCGGCAGCCAGCAGAAGTAGCCTGCTTACTGCACTCTAACCTCTGTGCCATCGAGGTTCTCATTTGTGGGAAGGTCAAGTTATCTATGGTGACTAATGTTGATAGATGTTTATTGCTTCCTGTGTCAATAGGAAAAATGCCTATAGGGTCTGAGATATGATTGTGGAAGGGGAATGTATCAATCGTAAGCAGTCATCCCCACTTATATTATTGCAGTATGTTCTACTGTACTCTGAATAGCACTCACATTTCAATTAGCCCATGATTCAGCAACGTAATATTAGCTCATATCTAGTACCATGAGCATATTATACCTGGGCTTTCAATGCAGCACAACCTTCTTAGAAGTTAAATGTCTATGGAGATTCTCAGTTATCCAGGTCATGGTTGTCCCAAAGGTGCTTTTTTTCAAGAGGCAATTGGACTTTTTGGTTTTTCTTTGAAGAAGTTTCAGTTCTCATTCAAGAAGCTTCTTCAGCTCTGACTGGATGGTGAGAAATTGGGGAAAAAAGCACTTTTTGGACGTTTCTAAGTGCAGTTGCAAATATCTTTGAAGATTGAGTTCTTCTACAGGGTGTATGATGAATGATAGGGTGCCTGGCTTGATTGTACTGAATATTTATGGTATTATAATTTTATACTATTTGATACTACCTGAAATGTTCCTTTCCCACATTGCAATCTCTATTTTTCTAGGAAAGTTACCTGAAGAAATTATAGGTTTCAAGAATACTGAGGTGCCCAGTATAAGTTACCTTATACTGTATCTGGTCTTGCTCTAGATGTGCATGCATCATCCTAACATTGATAAATGCTCAGCACCTACAGATAAAAGCATATGGATGAGATTTTAGACAAATTCCAGAATATAAAAAGTACTCTGTTAACTGCTGAGGTTTTCAAAGTATGTGTCTTTGAACAAAATGATGTATATTTGCAGAAATGAATCTTAGCTAAGGGATTGATAAATGCTCCAGAATGCTAAATGTTTTCTACTTTTGTTTGAACATTGTCAAAGCAGCAGGATATATACTCTATGGAAAGGAACAATGCTATGCAAGCATGGAACACATAAAGGAAGAAATAAATAAAGCGAACACATTTAAAGTACTAATTTATAAGGCTGTTCAAAGCTTCAAGATTATGCTTCACAATGATAAATGTTCGTGTAAAACGGCTTTGCGAATACCCAATTCCCTCCACCTCTCCAGTTCTATAGGCAAAGCAAAGGTTTGTGTTGCTGCAAGAATTGTCGTCCAACAATTCTTTAAAAAGCTTGTCTGCAGGCACCTTTCACCTGACTGTATGAGACCTCAGAGCAACGGAATCGAAGCAGTCTGGCAAGAGGCTCGGTTGCTTCATGACGCAGCTTCAAAAGGAGGCTTCACATAAACTTTGTCAAAGGAAACCTCCTTCCTGCAAATTGTTTCACCCTTCTTGTTTTGACAAGGTGAAACATCACATCTATGGTGCAAAATGCTTTACTTAAGTGAAAAACAGCCATTTCATATAAAAACATAGGTTGGCTTAGTCTGACAAAACAAGAAACAAAACAAACTATCTCTGCTTGGAAGCCCTTCGCCTCTTACCAGTTTCTAGCTCTTAATTCACAAAGAGCAGGGATGCCCTTCTGTATCCATCATAATTGGCATTAGGAAAGTTTGTGTGGCAAGCCTGGCCTCTTCTCCTCCAGACTTCATTCTTTTATCTTTATTTGCATTTTCCAGGGAAACTGGTCTATAATGTGCCTCATTTCACAATATTCTGTGCATAAAATGTAAACAACATTCTTGAACAGCCTATTTCTTTACTTGTTGGGTTTGGACAAGAATCAATGGGTAGAAACTAATCAAGGAGAAAGGCAACTTAGAACTAAGGAGAAATTTCCTGACAGAACAATTAATCAGTGGAACAACTTGCCTTCAGAAGTTGTGAATGCTCCAACACTGGAAGTTTTTAAGAAGATGTTGGGGTAGGGTTTCCTGCCTAAGCAGGGGGTTTGATTAGAATACCTCCAAGGTCCCTTCCAACTCTCTTATTCTATTCTATTCTAAATATTGCATTGTGATGGGGTTATTTGAGACAAAATGTGCTCTAAAAATGTCCAAGTACAGAAGTGGTTCCCAAGATGGGGCCCACGCCCTACGGGAGGGAATTTGATTTTTAATGGGTGCAATTCGAAAATGATCTCTATCATCTCTCTCTCTCTCTCTCTCTCTCTCTCTCTCTCTCTCTCTCTCTCTCTCTCTCTCTCTCTCGGGAACCACTGAAGTACAAATAGATGGATTTTATGCAAAGAGAATCTCGAGGTTTTATATTCTTCAAAGGGTATGGTTGAGAAAATAGAAATAATTCTGAGTTGAGGACATCTGTGAATTACTAAAGCCTGGAACTTGCTCCACACCATAGTGTTATACCTAAGACGGTTTTTATTCTTTTTTCTTTTGTGACATCTCTCTTCATAACGTCACAGGAATTCAAAGAAATAGACGAGGAATGAATTTATGGAAGCACAGAATAGTTGACTTAAACTATATAAAAATAAAGGTTTCACCTGTCAGTTCTGATTCCAGGGGGTGATGCTCATCTTCATTTCTTAGCCAAGAGAGCCAATGTTGTCAGAAGACACTTCCATGGTCATGTGACCAGCATACCTAGGCAAACAGAACACCTATTGATCTACTTGCATTTGCATGCTTTCAAACTGCTAGGAGGGCAGGAACTGGGAGTTCACTCCATCACATTGTGCTCAGGTCTCAAACTTGGGTTGTCAGCTTTCCAGCTAACAAATTCAGCACCTTTAGCTGCTGAGACATCATGCCCCCTTAAACTATATAGGTTAAACTATATAGCAGACAAACTATACAGTTTTCTGGGTTAGTAAAAATTTCTTTTGCTTCATGAACGGGATTTCTTCTAAATCTCTTACATATTCTTAAAGTAAATAATTGAAACAGAGAGGCTTATTACAAAGATAGTCTTCTGACTTCAATATTCCCAAGTAAAGGTGTTTCTCCTGAGTAAAAATCTCCATTATCACTTTGAAGTTTGTTCTTCAGGGATTCTGGTGACAACTCAAAGACAAAGTAGTTACATTTTAAATTGTGTTGTGTTGGTGCGGTGGGGGGTGCAGGGGAGTAGGAATATTATTCTGATGCTTGTGTTGTAATACCCTGGTCTAAAAAGCGACTCCACTACAGTTCTTTTGCTTTGCTACATCAAAGAACATGATGATGGATGGGATAAAATTGTGGCCCTCACAATTTTCTTTTGTGGTGATTTAGTGGTGGCATTCACTTCAATCTAAGAAAAGAATCACATCAGCCTTTGGAATGCTTCCTAAGTTCCAGTGCATAAAATTAAAATTTACAACACAATGCATCCATTCACTTCTTTAAATAACTCAATCTTTCTCAACATTATATTGTATCATAAATGTCCCCAAGGCTTAGCTTTGAAAAACGAGTAATTGCAAACCAGGACTATTAGCTCAATGTTGCATACCAAAATTGAGAGGTCCTTTAAAAGGAACAGCACATGGTTACAACATCACTAACAATAATTGACGCTCAGAAGCAACAATCACAGGCTCTTGTGACAAGGTGCAGCCATGTGGTAAGATTATTTTAAGTTTCAGAGATAATTGCTCATGACAATGTTGGCAAAAAGGCAGCAGGACAAAGAATGCAAGGCCTTAAGACAGATTTTTTTTAAGAATACCTCCATGTGTGTTTTGTTAATGGTTTGCTATATGAGAGGAATTGTTGTTTGCTGTTGTTCACATTCAGGAATTATAAATATGGTCTCAGATCATGATTTTCTCCTTAGAGGAGAAAATGGAAGATATTGTTCTTATTTTATTTTTCTGTCATTCTGTCCATACCTTTTGTTATCATCTAAAATATCTAAATAGGATTGTGCACCAGTTGTCATACTGGTTTTCTGTTGACTCTATATGAAATATTAATACATCTCCTGATGACTAAGGATAAATTCTTACTGGTTTAATGTTGATTAATGTTGTTTAATAATAGAGCCAATCCTTGGCTGTGGAGATTGCCTAGTACAGTGGTAGGCAACCTTTTTTTTCAACTGAGCCAAATCTCGCCAAAACCACGATTGAAATTTATTTTGAGAGCCACATTTTTAAAACCGAAAATACATAGGATGGTACACTGTTTTTAGTTTCAATAAACTCTGGCATTTGAAGCACGCAAGTCTTAAAGCTGTCAAGTTACAAGATCCTTGCATCCCTAACCCTTTAGGGAAAAAAACCCAAGGGGTCTTCAAACCTGAAGCTTTAAGACTTGTGGACTTCAACTCCTAGAATTTGTCCTCCAGTCATGTTGGCTCAGAAACTCTGGCATTGAAGCATGCAAGTCTTCAAGCTGTCAAGTTGCAAGACCCTTGCACCCCTAACCCTTTAGAAAAAAACCCAGGGTCTTCAAACCTGACAGCTTGAAGACTTGTGGACTTCAACTCCCAGAATTCTGAGAGTTGAAGTCCACCAAGGGCATCAATCATATTAGCCCAGGCAGGAATCTGCAAAATTGGCTCTTAAGACTGGTGGACTTCAACTCCCAGAATTCTGAGAATTGAAGTCCACCAGTCTTAAAACAGCCAACTTTGCAGACCTCTGTGTTAGCCCAAAGCCTGGCGCTGGGTGGGCCTTGCTCCCCCATTGGTGGAGCCCCAGGAAGCGAGGAGGGAGAAAAAGAGATGGAGGCCAAGGAGCTTCTCCCCCCCCCCCGCAAAAATCTTATCAGGGAGCCGGCGGGCAGTAGCAAATTAGCTGATCACGCGGCGTGATCGGCTAATTTGCTACTGCCCGCCCGGCTCCCCGGTTAGATTTTTGCTGGGAGGAGGCGGGGGGGAAGCTCCTTAGCCTCCGTTTCTTTTTCTGCCTCCTTGCTTCTCGTCCCCGCCCGACTTCAGGATCCTCCCTAATCATTGTGGGTCGAAAAGAAAAAAGGGAAAGGGGCGCTTGTTTTGAAGTGCCCGAGAGGAGGGAGGGGAGCGGGCGCCCGGCACACAGAAGAGCCACATTAAAGTGTGTAAAGAGCTGCATGTAGCTCGCGAGCCGCGGCTTGCCAACCACTGGCCTAGTACAAACAAAAATGAGATAAAGCATCAATTTCTCCAAGCAGCAAGAAGGACATGAAGTTCTTAATGCATGTTCAAATTCAAGTATGTCAACATTTGAATATTTAAAATTGCAACTGATCTCTATTCAACTTGACTTCTGCATAAAATTCATCAACAGTTTGGCTTGAAAAGAGAAAAGATGAAACTGCAATTATAATTTGCAGAAGACTATAAAAGAGGGAGGAATAACACAGATTAGGAGTGTCAAATTCAAGGCCCACAGGCCGGATCCAACCCATGGAGTGCTTAGATCCAGCCTCAGGGGCCAACCTAGAAAAAACAAGGGACTGTCCCGTGGTGCCTCTGCTAGTGAAAACAGAGCTTGGGGGTTAGGATTAGGGTTAGGGTTCTGTTTCTTTTTTTGCTGGCAGAGGTCTGCGAAGACCATTCAGGCTGAAAATGGGGCTTGGGGGGGAGGGCTACAGGCATTTTCACTGGCAGAGAGCTATCAAAACAAACTAAAAACAAAACAAAAGGAGAAATGTTTCTCCTTTTGCATTTGAGCCTGCAAGAAGGGACAGGAAAGGAGAAAGAGAAAGAGGAAAGAAAAAGATGGGAAGATGGGAAGAGAGCAAGGAAGGAAAAATAAGGAAAGAGGGAAAGAAGAAGAAGGAGAAGGAAGAGGGAAGAAAAAATAAGAAAAGGGAGGGAGGAAGGGAAGAAGGAAGGAGATTATAATGAGAGTAATGGAGTGTCTGAGGGAAGTCCTGCCTTAGCACTTTGCCACCACAGGTGCCCCACAACACAAGCCCGTGTCATGCCCACCATGACCACACACACCCAGCCTCTATGCCCCCCAGCCATGCCCCATGCCCCCCCAACCCTCCAAAGTCAAACACAACCTTGATGCAGCCCTCAATGAAATCAAGTTTGACACCCCTGCCATAGATGTTTCTGTGATGTCTTGATGGATCTGGTTTGAGATCCAATCCAGGGAAAATTAAAAGAAAACAATGGATTTTTGCACTTACCAACACTCCAAATCATTTACTTCTGGAGCTCCTGAGATATCTTTATGGTTCAAAATGTGTTGAGGTGAGAACATCAAAAACAGTCAATAGTAGCCCCATCCATCAGACATAAAATGGGTTGATTGTACATTCAATCAACTAACCTTTTAAAAACTCTCTTGCTCTATTCCCAGACATCCCTGCACGAGAAGTTGTAGAAAGTCAATTGGAATACATTCTCTGAAAAAAGAAGCATAGCTTCATACAACTATATTAAGATACACTGTGAATGCATACATCTATACTGTATGCCTTACTATCCAATTACATACTTACGAATGACTGCCAGTTTGATTGTTGTCATGTTTTACTGGCACAAAATATGCAGAATGTAGAAGATTTCAAGAAATACAGCTTTCCCTTCTACATAGATGAGGAAAATACTTTATTTAACTGTTTTTTTCCTGTCACTATTAAAGGCCCTACACCAGTGGGAAGGTAGAGGAGCAAAAGCTTATAGATGGGGGGAAAAAAAGGAAAAAGAGCAAAACCTCAGAATTGCTTCCAGTTCATATAAATGCAACTGTGCAAAATTATACCTATTTTTTTTTCTTTTTAAGAGAAACAGATAAGATGAGATGAACCTTTAGCTCCTTTTTTTCCTTTCTTTTGTTGACTGGGCACATTTCGCTAGCCCCCTTTCTGTTAGCAGAGTAACTAAATCATGCAAAATATTTTTTCAGTCCATTGGGGACATTCCTTGGAAGTGAAAGAACAGAAAAGAAGAAATCCAAATAACCATATATTCAGGGACATATATTGTTCATCTGGCATGAGTGGTGTCACAGTTCCTTGGGCCAGCAGGGAGGGCTGTCAATATCAGATCTAGTTCCTCATTCCTCAGGGGTTGCAGCTGATTGTCACCTGACTAATTGAAATTCTGCTGCATTGCTGGCTGCTGTTGAGAAGCCTGACATCATTCATGCCTGTTCTATCAGACCAGCAGCAGATACCATACAGGTCACTGCAAATGCAGCCACAGTAAGTTGTTACAAGCCTCATTCCTATAATACCTGAAGGATTTAGAGTGCTGAAGTCAAGAAGGGCATGAATCTTTCTTCCCCCTCTTTGTTTCTCATCAAGGACTGCCCGCATGTCAGAGTGCAGGGAGTCTCTTTTGCGACTGCTAGAGGTGCAACTGTCACTTTGATGCCTCCTTTTTTTCCCACAGGGGAGAGTTTATCTTGCAAATTCAATCACAGCAGAAGAGAGGAAGCAACCATATTTTATTTAAAATGCTTCTTTGCATTTGATTTAGAAAGATCAGCCAACGTGAAACTGGGGAGAACTCCATCACTGAGAATTCATTCAGAAACAAATATGCAGTCTCCAATACGAGTGATATGTGTATAAATCTCCAGAAAGGAGTTGGAACTTGTCTGTTATTTATTTTTATTATATTCATCCTTTTTGCTGAATAATGTTGTGTTATGTGCTATTAAAAAAACAAAACACAGAGCTAAGTGTGTCATCAGCTTCTGTTCAAATATGATACTGGCTTAAATCAAGGAATCTATAAAACAACATGAATGGTTACAGATTTTTACTTGTCCAGGATTCTCACCAAGTCACACAGTAACAAAGGAAAAGGGACAGAGCCAAAAACAAAAGAGCAAGGAAATATTATGGGCTTCACTAAGATCTATAAAGGCCCAGTGTCATCTTTTTGCCAACTTGGTTGGTTCACCAGCTGCAACTATTTTTGAACAGTCATAAACTATTCACCATGATCTATATTCTGAAAACTTCCAGGCTGATTTAATGCAATACATTATGCATCAAGCTACTTTTGATGATGACTCAGGAGCTTCCCTTGATGTGGAATCAAGCATATTGCAGCAATTTTGGATGGACTTTATAGGGGGGTTTGAACACTTGAAAGTGTTATATACTACATCTTAAGAAAATCACTATTTGTACTTTAGAGCTGCAGATTGATAGATAACTGGTGTTATGATCCTACAGCGAAAGCTTTGAAGTGGAAAATTCACACATAATTCCAATTTAGTTGGAATTAATCCAATAAATCTGGCATTCCTGCTGGCAACAGTTAAAACTTTCTTCTCCTTGGTTCTTCCAGCCTTTCCAAAGAGAGTTTCTCCATGTTGGAAACAGCTAATCTTTGTGCTTTTTCCCATATACTTGTAATGTGCTTACATCTGGTCCTTAAACAAATGCATTTCACTTTGAACAGCTTTTGATCCAACACAATTCTTACCACATACACAAACCAGGCAAGGAAACCTGTTCCTCTTGCATGATGGTGGGACTATGGTTGTCAAAGGGTATAATGGGAAGAAATGTAAAAATAAGGGCAGATGTTGGGAAAGGAAGAGAAATGGGGTTAGGGTTAGGAAGGAAGATTCTTGAAGACAAGAACCCGAGGAGATAGGATAACATCAGATCTACTAAATTGAAACAAACAAGCAAATCAGCAGAGGTTACTATTTATAGAAAATATAGAAGACTTGATGATGGAAATCCTGTACATAACAACCATTATTTAGGCAAAAGGGGCTGATTTTTTTTAAACTTTTGAGAAATGCAATAAATATTTGGAAGTAGCTCAGGAAGGTCTTCCCTTCCAATTCATTGAAGTGTAAGGAGAGGTACAGCACAATCAGACTTGCAATATTCTATTGTGCCTAATCCCAATATATGTAATTGCAGCCTTCCTGTAAACATGATTACCTGGTCTAATCTATCTACTAGGAATGACACTAATAGGAATAGAAACCATATGGAATATTTTTCAGAAGGGCACTATTCCAACCTAAAAAGAATGGAAATAAACCATTGCTTGCTGGGTGATTTTGTTTTTTCCCAACAACCTAAGAAGAAATAAACAAGCATGCTCAGACATGCATGAGCAGATGAGAGAGGTGGTCTTTCAATGGCCAATTGGAGCAACACAGATAAGCTTTCTCATGCCTCCCTTCCAGATCAAGAGGAATACTTGCATAGGAGGTTATGTTTTATTTTTCAGTGGAAAATATACTTTGATCCAGCTTCAGCCTGCCTCAGGCACTGAGATGGAGGCTTTGCTGTGAGGATAACAAATTTGGTAAGGTTCTTGGCCCAAGCTAGAAAATGTATGTGATTGAGGCCTTAAAATCTGACATGGCTATGCGCTATTGTTTTTTTCACCCCATCTATCCAATTTTGGATTCGTCTCTTTCAATTCACTGGCGTTAATCTGAAAAATCTGAAACCTGAAATTCCATAGTCCTGAACCTATTACCCAGCCTAATCACCAGAAAAATAAGGAAAAGATACTTCTGAATTGGGCTAGAGAGTGTAATATTACTGTTCATGTGAATTTATTTACTTGTTATTTTACTCATAAAAATTTTCATCTTCTAGCCACTTTTATAAACTAGGAAATCCTGGCCTTTTTCCTTTTACTACGAATAGCTCCTCCCAACCAGTTCATTACACTACATTATAGGGCTTCAAAATGCATCTGACTTTTCTCACTTAACATATTGTCAGTTATTTGACCAATTATTTGACTCCATACAATTTACAAACAGCCATTTATAAGGGAACTAAATGATCTCTATTTCTCTCTAGCCATTCGTGGGGGTTTCAATAGCAAAGAAAATTAATGAAGGACGAGAAAACTACATCCCCAAGTAGAGCCACCTCTCCCAGCTCATATTTATACCTTCATTTTTGAGATCATAAAAAGATGGAAAAAGATATGGCCAAAAAAAATGGATTACAGGGTTGATTTTTGGCCCAGGAAAGGATGGAAAGTGTGAGCACCATATCTTATTCACAAGTTCACATTCTCCATAAAATACCTTGAATTATCTGAGGCATGTGTGTTCCTCTTTTAATTCTTAGATATAGATCTAATGAACAGGAATCAAGTATCCACAGATCTACAAATCTTTCTTATAGAATACAATACAAAGTTTTGATTTCTGTTTTCAAAGTTGTTACTGAAAGTCCTGCCTTGTTCTGGAAGTCCTACCCTGAATCTAACGAGCTACCACTCACATTTATCCATTAGGTGATTTATTTGGCAGTGGCCAAAGGCTGTATTTTTAGGTTCTCTCTCCTTTTTCTCTTTCTCTCCTGGAAAACAGGACCTTAAGCTAGGTACACTTCCATTTGACTCCCACTGAACTATGTTTAATGTATTATGTACTTAACTATAGTTCTAACAGACTGGATAGTTTTTGAAATGGAAGAGGCCCATTGCTAAAACATTATCTTACTTGGATTGCACTGTTGCTTTGATTGTATTTAGTTAAAACAAGAAGGATGGTTTTTCGCAGTTTGCACAGGATAGATCCGTGATGGCGAACCTATGGCACGTTTGAAGGAACTAGCAGACGAGATCTCAGAACCACTGAATTATATCTTTCAGAGATCCTGGAACACCGGGGAACTACCAGAGGACTGGAAAAGAGCTGATGTGGTTCCCATCTTCAAAAAAGGAAAAAAATTAGATCCAGGAAACTACAGACCTATCAGCCTAACCTCAATACCAGGAAAGATTCTGGAAAAAATAATCAAGCAACGAATTTGCGAACACCTAGAAGCAAACAAAGTAATAGCCAAAAGCCAACATGGATTTGTCAAAAACAGATCATGCCAGACTAATCTTATTGCATTCTTTGATAATGTGACAAAATTAGTGGACCAGAGGAATGCCGTTGATATAGTTTACTTGGACTTCAGTAAGGCTTTTGATAAGGTAGACCATAACCTACTACTAGATAAAGTAGAAGAATGTGGGTTAGACAGCATCACCACCAGATGGATTGGTAACTGGCTGACCAACCGCACTCAACATGTAGTTCTCAATGGAACTGCATCTACATGGAGGGAAGTATGCAGTGGAGTACCCCAAGGCTCTGTTTTAGGCCCAGTACTCTTCAACATCTTCATCAATGATTTGGATGAGGGAATAAATGGGGAACTCATCAAATTTGCAGATGATACCAAGCTGGCAGGAATAGCCAACACTCCAGAAGATAGGCTTAAGATACAGAAGGATCTTGACAAACTTGAACATTGGGCACTATCTAATAAAATGAAATTCAATGGTGAAAAGAGTAAGGTTCTACATTTAGGCAACAAAAACGGAATGCACAGGTACAGTATAGGTGATACCTTACTCAGTAGTAGTAACTGTGAAAGGGATCTTGGAGTCCTAGTGGACAACCATTTAAATATGAGCCAGCAGTGTGCAGCAGCTGCCAAAAAAGCCAACACAGTTCTAGGCTGCATCAACAGAGGGATAGAATCAAGATCACGTGAAGTGTTAATACCACTTTATAATGCCTTGGTAAGGCCACACTTGGAATACTGCATTCAGTTCTGGTCGCCACGATGTAAAAAAGATGTGGAGACTCTAGAAAGAGTGCAGAGAAGAGCAACAAAGATGATTAGGGGACTGGAGACTAAAACATATGAAGAACGGTTGCAGGAACTGGGTATGTTTAGCTTAAGAGAAAGAAGGACTAGGGGAGACATGATAGCATTATTCCAATATCTCAGAGGTTGCCACAAAGAAGAGGGAGTCAAACTATTCTCCAAAGCACCTGAGGGTAGAACAAGAAGCAATGGGTGGAAACTAATCAAGGAGAGAAGCAACTTAGAACTGAGGAGAAATTTCCTGACAGTGAGAACAATTAATCAGTGGAACAGCTTGCCTCCAGAAGTTGTGAATGCCCCAACACTGGAAGTCTTTAAGAAGATGTTGGATAGCTATTTGTCTGAAACGGTATAGGGTTTCCTGCCTAGGCAGGGGGTTGGACTAGAAGACCTCCAAGGTCCCTTCCAACTCTACTATTGTATTGTATTGTATTGTATTGTATTGTATTGCCACAGGTGGCATGTGGAGCCCTCTCGGCAAGCATGTGAGCCGTTGCCCCAGATCAGCACCACCACCTATGTGCATGCGCCTCCTGCTGGCCAGCTGATTTTTGGGTCTCTGCCGTGCATGCACTGGGGGTGGGATAAACTTTGAATAGAATTATGTACAAAATGGCTGAGCTTCAGACAATACTTTTGAAATGGCTTATCTGAAGTCAGGATAGAAAAGCTGTCAAAATCTCAAAGAAAACAAACCAGAACTTGTAGAAATATTATTGTTCATCACTGGCTAAAACAAGAAATGTTCTCAATGTTTCCCACTCAGCAAAACCAGTCAATAACTTGCTTGCCTGAGATCAATACAGAAGATGACATCATAGGAAAGTCCAAGCCTATTTTTGCAGCTTCGTCCCTCTCAAATAAATATTAATTTGCTAGTTTTTATATTGTAGGTGGCTCAGTGGCTAAGACCAGCTTGTCGATCAGAAAGATCAGCAGTTTGGTGGTTCGAATCCCTAGCGCCATGTAACCGACTGAGCTCCCATTACTTCTTCCAGCTTCTGCCACCCTAGCAGTTCGAAAGCATGTAAAAATGCAAGTAGAAAAATAGGGGCCACCTTTGGTGGGAAGGTAACAGTGTTCCGTGTGCTTTTGGAATTTAGTCATGCTGGCCACATGACCACGGAGATGTCTTCAGATAGCACTGGCTTTTTGGCTTAGAAACATATTGCAAATTATGAATCATGAAGTGTGAAGTTTATATTTCTTCCAAGTTTTCAGGGTATAGGTAAAGGCAAAGGTTCTCCTCGCAAATATGTGCTAGTTGTTCCCAAATCTAGGGAGCAGTGCTCATCTCTGTTTCAAAGCCAAAGAGCCAGCACTGTCTGAAGATGTCTCTGTGGTAATGTGGCCAGCATGACTAAATGCCGAAGGCACATGGAACACTGTTACCTTCCCATCAAGATGGTCCCTATTTTTCTACTTGCATTTTTACATGCTTTCAAACTGCTAAGTTGGCAGAAGCTGGGATAAGTAATGGGAGCTCACTCCATTATGCGGTGCTAGGGATTCAAACAGCCGAACTGCTGACCTTTCTGATTGACAAGCTCAGCATCTTAGCCACTGAGCTACCCTTTTTCATAGTATAGTATTGCTAATAATATCTGCAGACTTGAAATAAATAGGAATATCTCACTTTGCAAATAATTTAATTTCAATTGTTTAGAAAGCCAAAACAGGATTGCTAATGAACTCAAATCCATAGTACGCTCTCTTATTAGACCACGTATTTCATTTGCATAAGAAAGTTGTGGGAGAAGAAGTGATATGAATCTTCTCAACAGCTGTAGTTCTATGTTATTGCTGTTGATATTCATTTTGAAAGGACTGGCATTTATACTTGCAAGCCATGAAAGGTTCCTAGAGATACAGCTGTTCTGACAGAGTTCAGTAGTACTGATACTTCTGGGTCTCAGAGAGTAACTATTCTCAAACAGTGGACCATTGATTTAGACTTTTCAGCTATACCCCTAAACATCTTCTGGAGTCCTTCTGCAGTATCTTAGCCATATAACAATCCCAAATTCAGAAAGCTATATCCTTAGCCAGATTCAATGCCCTCCAAACAGCCATAACTGAAAGAAATAACCAAAAGTTCCCCTTTGAATAGGGACTGTACCCATGCATTGAATGAATACGTAAAATGATTCTGTTATTCTGATATAACAAGTTATTTCATATTGCTACCTCAGTGCAGGTACATGCCAGGAATTACTTCCATTCTTTACTAGATATGCTGGTCACTTGGAATTGTTTTCTCGTAGAAGACAGAATAAGAGAATTCCAACTCAGATTAAATCAGGAAGAACAGGCATTAAAATCATGAGATAGTTAAGAATCTCCCCTTCCTCACAAAAAGATAGAAGTTGCAGTTTTTCTAAAAACTGAGAGAATAACAGAATTGGAAAAGTCCTTGTAGGTCTTCTAGTCAATTCCCTGATCAGGCATGAAACCCTACAGGATTTCAGATAAACTGATTAATTCAGATAGCGCTGGCTTCTAACTGTCAGAAAAAAATTCCTTACTTCTGAGTTGGTTCTTTTCTTGATTAGTTTCCATCCTTTGCATCTTGTCCTTCTTTCAGGTGTGTTGGGGAATAGGTTGGCTCCCTTTTCCTTGTGGTACCTCTTAAGTTATTATTTGATTAATCGGATTTTATTTTCTTGACCACTATCAAGTGTTATTCTATAATTTGTACAGTACACTGAATTTTCTCTAATGCTTCTTATATATTTTTAAATATATATATTTTCCTTTTTATCCTTATTAATTCCACCTTTTGTGTTTTATCTTCTGATAAAGATTGAAAAAATTATTTTAAGAATGTTAATAGGGAATATTGTGTTTTTCTGAAGCCTAAATGATAGGTTTGCATAATCTATACATTCATATTTGAGAGCCATGAAACAGAGTATGAGAGATACAAGTCTTCAAATTAATATAAAAGATGAAGATACAAACATTAGTTGAAGATTGTTTAATCCATGTTTAATCCTATGCCAAATTGGGCAATATATGTGACTCTACATATATTGAATGCAACTTCCAGGATCCTTAACATAGGACAGATAAGCATTGGAATTTAACATAATCCTGAAATAAGTTGTTCATGTGTTTTGTGCAGGGGAAACAATTAGTAACCACTTTCGTTGCATTTATTTTGTACAATGACAATAAAGACTATACTATACTATAGTAATTGATGAAAATAATCCTCAGAATTTCCAATACAGCTGCTTGTTACAGAAGTAGCATTTATTTATTTTTATCTGTGAAAAACACAACAAATTAAAATGAACAAGACTCTGCAAAGTCTAAAGTAAATGGTACAATATGATTGCACACATTAATTCAAATTTAAAAATAAATACAATTTCTCAAAAAAAAATTAGGGAGAATCAGAGGCTTCTGCCAAAATTGTTAGCCTCCAAAAATATTCCATTGTTAATTCCTTCTTTTTAATTAACATATGAGACATATTTATAGACTTATAGAATGCAGTTGTCTGATGAAAGATAAACTCCCCCCCCCCCAAGACTACGTGAAATGTTAAGTTTGTCCATATATTGCTGATCTGTACAATCTCAATTATTTATAAGAAAGAAGAGTTGACATAATGGAAAGTACACAGCAGAGAGAAAACTCGTGTTGATGAGTATTTTCAGGTGAAAAAATTCTTGGTATTGACTAATATAGTGAAGTAGTCTTGAAAATATACTGTTTATAAATATAAGTCCCTTCCATGGACAATATCCTTGTATTCATTTCTCTGTCATTCACTCCTATCCATCAGTGTCCCTACCCTGGTAGGAATGTCCATTGCTGCAGTTTCCTGAAATCTGATGACAACAGGCATTTGGAGCTATTTGTTAAAAAATGCCATAATGATCATGGTGTGATCAAATCACTCTGCCTTTTAGTTTTGGAATTTGTGTGTACAATACATAACAAGGTGGCATGTCTTTAACTGTGAAGTCATGGCTACTATCTTGATTTTTTATTTTTTTCCTGACCGAATGCAAAGCTTGAACGGTTGCCTTTGACAATGACCTAGAACAGTGATGGCGTACCTATGGCACGCCTGCCACAGGTGGCATGCAGAGACCTCTCTGTGGGCATGCCAGCCATCAGCCCAGCCCAGTTCCACCGTGCATGCACATGCACCTCCCACCAGCTAGCTAGTCTTCTGGTCTCTGCTGTGCAGGCATGGGGGCGGGCCACATGCGGGGATGAGTGTGTGTATGCATGGGGGAGCGCATGCACAGCGGGTGCTCCCATTGCATTTTGAGGCCTTGCGCAGTGCCCTATGCCCTATTTTGGCTCCCCGGTTGATCTCCCCCCCCCCCCTGTGCTCCATTTTGGTCCTGGAAAGACTCCTGCACCAACCTGGAAGCCAAAAATGGGCAAGGGGGGGGTGCATGCATGGTGTGGATTGCATACAAGGAGTCACATACACATGCACAGGAGGGGCACGCATATTGCATTATTTTTGGCATGTGACAACAAAAATGTTAGCTATCACTGATCTAGAAGCTTCAACAGGCCTAAAATGCAGCTCCTCATCTGCTTCCTAAAAATATAACATCTATGCAACATGCATTGCATTTGCTTCTTTTTCTTCCAAATCCAGTTCATCCATCCATATTTGACTTACCCCAGGTGATCCCTAAAGAAGGTTGTTCAGAGAATCCCCTCTCCAGGAGAAGTGAAGAGGGTTTTCAACACCCGGCCAGTCAAGACTAGAAATTTCCTGAACTTCCTAGTCTTTAAGAATGCTTTAAGAAATTTATTGTTCTACAGGGCGATGATGATATATTGCACCTGCCTATATTAGGTAGATTAGATGTGATTTTTGTTAAACTTTTTGGTTGATTGTAAACTACCTGATTAAAAGGATGCTTATAAATAAGGTATAAATAAATATAATGAACAAGATAAATCAAGTGTAGTGAGTTTAATGCATGTGTCTATGTGCTGTGTATTCATATAGCACAGTTAACTTTTTATGGTAGTCTTTGATGCATTCAGAATGCATATAGGGTAAGTCAAGTACAAAAGTAAAGACAAAACATCACATGCAACAATATATACAGTTCTTTCTGATGACTGATGCAAAATTAGCTGCAACCTGTATCAACATTTACAGCAACCTGACCTGATCTTATACCGCACATTGTTAGCTTATAAATTATGTTTTTAAATAGAATTATTGTTAGATTGGGTAATGGATAGGCACACACAGGCTTAACGGTAACAACAGCTCTTTATTAAGTACAACAAGGGAGAACAATCCAGTGAAAGTTGAGTCTGACAGCAGCCCTTTTATAGGGAGATATCAGACCCTTTGACCAATAGGATTAAACCTCTGTTCCCACCAGTGGAAACCACTGTAGTTAGGACAAGTATCTAACACCCCCCCCCCCCTTGGATGAAACAATCCTATTTGTTACGTAGTCATGCAGGTAGACAGGCTTTTGGGTAGCTCTGCCTGACCTGCACAATTCAGTAGGAGGGGTTTCCTTGGACAGGTCAAACAGACCTGTTTGCTCCGCAGCTCCGCTTGGTGGAAGCTCCTGGAACCTTTCACAGGCCATGGCTGGGGCTTCTAGAGCCAGTTCACTCAGAGCTCGCTGTGGGCCTGCAACATAACCAGATAAGTTTACCGGTACCCTCGGGCTTGAGCTGGCTGTGGAAGGAGTGAGTGTTTGCTCTGTTTGGGTAGGGCTTTGGCTAATTTGTGCAGGAGTTACGTCTGGTTGTCTAAGAGTGGATTTGGAGACGTGGACACGGAGTTGGTCAATATGCCTTCTCCAACTTCTACCGCCCTCGAGCTCTAGGAGGTAAGAGCGAGGGCCAGTGATGCCTATCACTGTGGCAGGAATCCACAGAGTTTCCCCAGCATAGTTGTGGGCATATACTGAATCCTCTATGCTAAATGTCTGAATCTTGCTAGGGGCGATGAGGCAGAATAATTGGGGTGTAGCAGGTCTTAAACAATATTTTGCTGGCTGTATTTAGTTCCTCTTCTTCCTCTGCTTCTTCCTCTTTTTCTTCTCAGTGCTGACTGGTGACTACTTGCACAAGTTCCAGCTGTTTTCTTGGCAAGCTTCCTAGGGCAGAGAGAGAGAGACAGAGAGACAGAGAGAGACAGACAGAGACAGAGAGAGAGACAGAGACAGAGAGAGACAGAGACAGACCACCCAGCTGGCTTTTTGCCTAAAGTGGGATTACAACTCAGTCTCCAGATGATTAGCCTGATGGAAACTAATTCTCATTTAGCTCCATAGCAATGTACATATATTTAGCTTTGTGCAACAGCAAAATTTTAATGTGACAATATAACTGATATAAATAATGTTCTTTAGAGTTCCACTGAGCAAAATCCCAACGTTTGTTAATGTCCCATTGACTGACAATATTTATATTTATTTTGTTGTTGTTATTTGCGAAGTCATGTCCCACCCATTGCGAACCCATGGACAACGTTTCTCCAGGCCTTCATGTCCTCTACCATCTTCTGGAGTCCATTTAAGCTCATGCCTACTGCTTCAGTGACTTCATCCAGCCACCTCATTTTCTGTCATCCCCTTCTTTTGCCCTTAATCTTTCCCAGCATGAAGCTCTTCTCCAGTGAGATTTGTTTTAGGCATTTTAATTTATTACTACACATATTCATAAAGCACACTTAATATTTTTTTAGCTAATGGAGAGCAGGGCCACCTTTCTTAGTCAATATGCCCTATTTCAAACAATTTCACTTTTAGCAAATGGATGAAGTTAGGCCAAAGCAGACACAAAGTCTCCATGCCAATAGGAAAGGCAATTATTTAGACCTCTTGATTCCATGGACTGCCTATTTACATACAGCTCTACTGTAACCTTACTATATGTACAGTATATACTCATACAACAGTCTTTTATTCTTATCCTTTTATAATTTTTTTTGTAAATAACTCAAGACAACCAATATATTTAATACTCCATCCTCTTCCTATTTTCCCCACAAAAACAACCCTATGAGGTGGCTAGGCTGAGGGGGAATGAATGGTCCAAAGTCAGCCAGCTGGTTTTCAGGCCTATAGTGGCTTAGTCTTCTAGATTCTAGCACCTGTCTTAATTATTAGACCAAAACAGCTCATATAACACTCTTTGTGTCAACTTGTAAAGCATTTCCATGCCTATTATCAAGTTTACATTGGAAGAAAGGGGAGGGGAGAAGAATTCCACGCATACCTTCGACCAGTGTTGGATCTCAGAGTTCTACAGCAGGTGTGTGAGGCACACAATTTTACAACTTGCTGCAGCACTTCATTGGTGGATGTGATTTATGACACAGACTGAGGGGAGGGGAGGGATAAAGTACAGCCACCATTAAATGGAATTCAGATTTGGCTCTGTGGCAGGAAAATGCCAAAATGTTGCTCCTAATAAATGACTAGATTTCTTTTGAACTTTGTCTCGAGGTTCGTAAATTAATTTGGGCATTTTTGGGGAACATCACACTTTGCCTGTTTAGTGAATTAAGCATATGGTCTGGCTTCTGATAACACATTGCAAAATAATCTAATCAAGTCCAACATACTGAGCCACAGAAGCCCTAATTCAGTTTATCACCAACCAAATTATGTGATCTGAATATATCTGCTAGCCTTCATTTGACAGTCAAGCAAGCTGAATAAACATAGACATTGCCTAGACCAGGGGTGTCAAACTCAATTTCATTGAGGTCTGCATCAGGGTTGGATTTGACTTTGGGGAGGAGCGGGTGTGGCCAGCATGGGTGTGGCAAGCTCGACATCACTCGTGTCGGGGGTTCCTGTGTTGGCCTGAGTGCTCTGCCAGAGAAAATGAGCTCCCAAGCTCCATTATGAGCTGCAGCGGCCTCCTGCAACCCTCTGCCAGGGAAAATGGAGCTCAGGAGGGATGCTGGCAGAGGCCCCACAGACCAGTCCTTTGCAGTTTCCAGGGCGGGTCCCCAGACCAGATCTAAGCACTTTGTGGGCCAGATCCAGCCCCCAAGCCTTGAGTTTGACATCCCTGGCCTAGACAGATAACAGTAAGGTACCATTTTTTTTATTTCACATGTTTTCCACATTAAATGAAGATTACAAAAGCTTGATGATGTTATAATTAGGACTGGCCCTCAAGGCCAAAATTTGTTCTCTCATAATCAAATGATGAACAAATAATCACCAAAATGTTAGTAGCAGGGGTGAAATTCAGCAGGTTCTGACAGGTTCTGGAGAACCGGTAGAGGAAATTTTGAGTAGTTCGGAGAACTGGCAAATACCAACTCTGGCTGACCCCAGAGTGGGGTGGGAATTGAGTTTTCGCGATATCTTTCACCTGCCATGCCCACCAAGCCACGCCCACAGAACCAGTAGTAAAAAAAGAATTTCACCACTGGTTAGTAGTGAAAGGAACTTGTTACGAGTACTTGGATTGACAGGAACATAGTACTGCAGCTTCTTAAATTAAAAAAAACACACATTATAGATAGTATCAACAGCTGGTCATGTACATAGTTACAGATGCTCATTATATTATATTTACTCTGAAAATATACTTAGGCTCCAGCAGATTGGTACTTATTTCCAAGTAAGACATGTGGCTGTCTAAGGGAAAGAGTTGAGTAGAATTGTTAACTGCAGATTGATTGGCTATATTGTCTATAGATTGGAAGATTTCTGTGGAAAGAAATCTAAACAAAGTAAACCCTAATATATAATTAATAACATTAATTCAGTCCTGAGTAGGCATAATTAGCTAATTTAGTGAAACTGCTATGTGCAAAAGCTTTAAACTTTCATTATAATGTCAAGTAAGTTCAATTAAGAGCTGTTTTATGTCAGTTTAAGTCTTTAAAGAAATCAGACCATACCTGATAGTAACTTTGAAAGTCATCTAGAGCTTCAGTAACCTTTACTATGTGAACTTTAAAAGTTCCAAACAACTTTGTGTCTTGTACATTTGACCAGCAAAATAAGATCTGTAGCTGTTTAATCCATGTGTCATCATCTATCACCTTAATCTCTTTATATCACGGTTTCAGAAGAACATCTTACTGTGGAAAGGAAATACTTTTATGACAGGTCATAAGCTCAAATTTTTATCTTGTGTTCCCAAGATTTTGTCAAGCTGGCTTTGCATTCATTCATTAAAGAAAGATGAATGAAATGCTTAAAGGAAGAAAAATATATTCCCCATTTGACTTGGTTGCTATACCCCTGTCTAATTGTTTCCATCCCTAATGCATATTAATGTACATTTATCTGTTATTTATTTCTTGTTCTATAATGAAAGATTCCTATATCAGTAAAATAATCCCTCTCAGTTCTGTGATCTAAAAACATGATATGGAATGAAATATGGAACTGGGGGAAGAGCGCAAGAAAAAAAAGAAACAGGCAATTCTCACATCTACCTGGGAAGGAAACGGCTCAGAAGCCTGGTGCTAATTAGCTGATAATTAGAAAAAGGCAAAGGTGTCTGGTTTCTAAATAGAAACAACTCTGTTTATATTCTCTTCCTATTCTCAATCGTCCAATGGAAGAGCTGCTGACTACAGTGTTTCCCTTCTACTTTTCTGGAAACATTTAAAAATTAGTGATTGGACCAAATTCCTAATAATTTATGACTTGGCTGTTGAGTATCAAATCTAATGTTACAGCAGCAAAAGTCATTGATCTAGTATGTCATTACTTTGAATATTTATATACTCGGACAATGATGGTCATTACCGAAGACAAAGCCAATGTTTTTCATTATATGGGTTGCTCCTTCTGGTGGGTTGCAAATTGGCATATGGAGAGATTCCAGGCATGCTTTCTTCACAATTTCTTTCTGAGCATGCTTTTCTATTTTCAATTTATAGAATTGTAGAATTGTAGAAAGTTAGCACCCACCCCTCTCCCGGAGGAATGAAATATTTTAGGAAATATTAAAAAGGCAGAATATTATATTTCCCCTAAAAGAGAAAGAGAAATCTTAAGGGAGACAGAAACTCAGAGCCACAGTTCTCAAGCAGATACTAAGCTGAAGCCAGCTTTTAGAAATGCCGATTTGGTAATTTATTCAAGACAGGATATTTTGAACAAAGGTAGAATTAGGTAGAATGGTCAGATCAGCCCTCACTCAAGATTCAAACCAGGAAAGCCATTAGGACACAATAGGAATGACCCAACACCCTTTCAGAACACAAGCCTCTTCATTGTATCACCCAGCAGGCTTCAAACCTGATTCAGACAAACTGACCATATGGGATTCTGATTACAGTAACCAATAGAATACATTGCCACAGGAACAGGAAGCTCAAGGGCAAGGCCCAAGGGAGGGAATAAAAAACCCTCACTCTCCATGTGTTCAGCTGCACCAGGACCTCAAACCCACGTGGTCCTGTCCCTCAAGAAGCCATCTTTCCAATCTATGTTTCCAGTGTCTTTCTCTCCACTTGGAACTGCCCCAGATGGATATTTCTTCCAATAATTGCAACCCATCTCACTTTTACATGTCTCTAAGTGGCTTACAATAAAACAAATAAAAACACAATATATATAATATTAGGCAAGAATAAAAGCCCATAGCTGCTGGACACAGCTTGACTTTTTGTCCATACAACCAAGGCCCAGGAAGGATTTATACTCTCCAAAGAGAATAAATCCTTCCAATTTCTACCATCCAGTCAGAGCTCTCTCAAGGGCCAGCCTTGATGACGGGTTCGTGAACCCCGAGAGGTGGAAGACATACATATATTTATAGCTTTATTTATATTTGTATTTTATATGTGATTTATTGTGGACTGTACACCGCCCCGAGTCCCTTTTTGGGAGAGGGGGCGGTTTAGAAATGTGAATAAATAAATAAATAATAATAATAATAGAGCTGAAGAAGCTTCTTGGATGAGACGTGAAACCTCTTCAAAGAAAAACCTGAAAGTCCGGTTACTTCTTGAAACAAGTATCTTTGGGACAACCATGACCTGGATAACTGAGAATCTCCATAGACATTTATTAAAATTAAGCAGTATATTTGTCTTATCCAATGAAATAATTAGTTTAATTCACAGGAGAGCAACATAAATCATTTGTCATTTTGGAAACTGGAATATCAGAAAGTTTGGGAATGTCTGAATTAAACAACTGATTGTTCTATGGATTGATATCCCCAACTGCTTGAAAATTGCTTTGAAGAAAAACAATTAAAGTGTTAAAATATAGTTAATTTGTAAACATGTTCAAGAATGTAACAAATCCAACTACATTTGATTTATGAACTGGAATTTAATGTTCTTGCTTTGATTTTAAATCAACTCACTATTTGCAATAAGACCCTATCTTATAGAAGGTTTTTATGAAGTTCTTTGCCATATCAGTGGACATTTTTAAGAAGATGTTGGATATCCATTTGTCTGAAGTGGTGTAGGTTTTCCTGTCTAAGCAGGGGGTTGGACGAGAAGACCTTCAAGTAACTGTGAAAGGGATCTTGGAGTCCTAGTGGACAACCATTTAAATATGAGCCAGCAGTGTGCAGCAGCTACCAAAAAAGCCAACACAGTTCTAGGCTGCATCAACAGAGAGATAGAATCAAGATTACGTGAAGTGTTAATACCACTTTATAATGCCTTGGTAAGGCCACACTTAGAATAATGTGTTCAGTTTTGGTCACCACGATGTAGAAAAGATGTGGAGACTCTAGAAAGAGTGCAGAGAAGAGCAACAAAGATGATTAGGGGACTGGAGACTAAAACATATGAAGAACGGTTGCAGGAACTGGGTATGTCTAGTTTAATAGAAAGAAGGACTAGGGGAGACATGATAGCAGTGTTCCAATATCTCAGGGGTTGCCACAAAGAAGAGGGAGTCAAACTATTCTCCAAGGCACCTGAGGGTAGAACAAGAAGCAATGGGTGGAAACTAATCAAGGAGAGAAGCAACTTAGAACTGAGGAGAAACTTCCTGACAGTTAGAACAATTAATCAGTGGAACGGCTTGCCTCCAGAAGTTGTGAATGTCCCAACACTGGAAGTCTTTAAGAAGATATTTGATAGCCATTTGTCTGAAACGGTATAGGGTTTCCTGCCTAGGCAGGGGGTTGGACTAGAAGACCACCAAGGTCCCTTCCAACTCTGCTATTATATTGTATTATTGTATAGGCAGTTGCACCTTAGTAGAAGGTTCCTTCCAACTCTGTTATTCTATTCTAGTCATAATACTGATGCATGTATTCTGATATATCTGCTTGCATCCTCTGTATTTTCAGTTCAATACAGTCCTAAAAGAAGGGGGAGTGAGGATTCACCCACTCTCTGAGTCTTACTCCCAACCATTCCTTAAACTCAGTCCAATTCATAATCAATATAACTTTATCCCATCTTATATGCAATTTTTGTGGTGCTTTGGGGACTGTGACCTCTTCTTGCTCAGCACTGCCGTCCAAGTTCATTTTGATTTGTCCACAGAAGAGATGATTGAGCACATGGTATCTGGGATGGTGTTTACCTGTAAAATGTTTTAAGAAACTAATGAGAAAGTGACAAGAACTGTTGAGGTCCTGGGTAAGAGAAGACTGTCAGTGTATATTCATGAACTGGAATAGGGCTTAGTAACAAAGTTAGCCAATGAAGAGACAGGGCAACTGGATCAACCAATGAGGGCTGTTTAGAAACTGAAACAATATTTGCTGTGTGAGTATCAAAGAGAGCATGGAGCCTGGGTGTGGCTTTGCTCTGTAGCTCTGAGTCTGTGTTAAACTCAAAACTAGTCTGCTGCTCTGAACTGAAACTGTTCTCTCCTCTGTCTGTGTTTTGTTTGTATTTTTACCACATTGGAAAACCTACTTTTGGTATTGTATATCTACATCATGTGTTATATTATTTATAAAGAGAAGTTAATGAATCCTGCTGAATCAGTTACCTATGTGTGCTTTCTGGGTGTGATTGCTGTTGCAAACTCTGATAAAGTCTGTTCCCAATCAAGTTTACTCCTTGGTCTCTCTACTTTCCCCTGTTAAAGCATTCTAATGAATTCCTGCACACTTCAACATCTCTGACTTCAAAAGGGAAAAAGAAGAGTTTATATACATTTGAAACCAGAGGAAGAACACACAAACCTCAGATAATACTCACTCTCTTCATATGATTTCTCAATATTGTGGAGTCTCATTCTTTGTTACCATTTATAAAACAGCTTAAAGTTTGTAGCCCATGAAATGTATTAGGCAGACTCCCACCCCACCCGATCTCCTCAAATCATGCCTTTTTTTTTTGACCAAAACAATTAGAGGCAGCCTCTAGCTAAAATAACATAATGTGTCAGGATTAGTTCAAAGACCTTTTAGGCATATGGGGATGCTGAATTGAGCAGTAAGAAAGAAAAGAAAAGGGCAGCATTGGTATAAAGAAGCTCACAAACATAGGTAGATAAGGGGAATAGAGTTCAGAAGCTGATCAATTGCTCAGATAATAAGAAAAAAATGTCACAGTGAATCAAATTAAGTTGCCATGGGAGGGGGGGTGGAGAGTAGAAAATAATTTAAAACAAAAATAAATTCCAGATCTGGGCAATGTTCATTTGTTTCTGAAGTATAGCTAAAATAGAAGCTATCTTTAAGAAAAGCTTTCTATGCATGAAACCAAACAAAATAGAATTGTTTCACCTGCTGTAGATTTTGGCAATAAAATTGTCTACCTACTTTGTTGATGAAGATTCTCAGTCACCTAGGTAAAATTGTTTGGAAGTTGAGTCATAGCAATTTTTTTGCTTGTTTGCTCAAACCTTTCACTGCTTATCCAAATAGCTTCTTTACTCTGAGCAAGTTGGTTGGGTAGATCCCATTTGTGGTTCTCCAGGGAGGTTTCATTTCTTAGCTAATCTCTATAGTTTATTTGGTAAGTAGATGAGTTGTTGGAATGTAAATATTCCAACTCCTAAATCTATTACTCTGGGTGGATCATTGCGTGTGGCCTCGCTGGTGAGCCTATAAAGTGGGCTTAATCTTCCTAGAGAGGAATGAAAGAGCAGAAAAAAATGGACAATGTCTGGGATGATATTTTGGGTAGTGTCTGCCCGCCTACTATTTTGTTGCCTAATCTGCAGAAAGACAGTAAACATGTGCCAGGCAGAGAAATTCTGCATTTGTCCCCCATCAATTTTCATTCAATTTTTTTGAAGGCTTTTTTTTTTTTTTAAATGCTTACAAAGAAGACAAGATATGGGTGAAATTCTGATGGATAGAATATGATGGTCTTGCATTTATTTATAGTAATTATGAGTCAAAAAGTATATTATATCCATGTACCTTTCATTGTATAATCATATCTCCATAAGCCAGTCTTACTGGCTTATTATATAATTAAATCTGAAAGACAATGAAGGAACCCTTCTATTGGCTTTTTCAGTAGTGATTCTCTTGCTTTCATTACGGGGACAGCTTTCACCTGAGTATTTTTGGAGTACCAGAGGGCAGGACAAGAAACAATGGTTGGAAACTAATAAAAGAGAGAAGCAACCAGGAATTAAGGAGAAAGTTCCTAACAGTGAGGACATTTTACCAGTGGAATAGATTGCCTTCAGTAATCACTGGAGGATTTTAAGAAGAGACTAGACAGTCACTTATCTGAAATGGTATAGGTTCTCCTGCTTGAGAAGGGAGCTGGCCTATAAGACTTCCAAGGTTCTATTCTATTCTATTCTATTCTATTCTATTCTATTCTATTCTAATGAAATTAAGGTAATGCAAATACAATTCAGCATTCGATTGCCTCTCAGTCATTTTTATTAGGAATTCTTAATGTCAGAAAAACTTCAAATGAGGTATAATAAGACAGGATATATTGGATCCATTACATCTCAGATATAGGATAAATCTACATTAATAGCATTTGAGCATAATATGTCATCATATGTCTATTTTGGGAGGATCCTCCTACTTCTAAGTTTTTTTTCTTATAATTTTTATACACAGGTATCCCTCAGCCAGTTCATATCATTATCTTGTGTGTGTGGTATAGAGTTTAAAGCAATGAGGACTGTGAGATTTTGTCCTGCCTTGGGTATAAAGATAACAAGTGACCTTGGACCAGTCACTCCCTCTCAACTCTAGGAAGCAGACAATTTCAAACCACTTTCAATGTCTTCCAGGAAAACTGAAGACATTTATCCAGATGATCATCAAAAGTCAATGCTGACCCAAAAGCATGCAGACACAAGAATAATATATGTAATTCTAATAAAGTACGACTAGAAATTCCAGACGGCAAAAAATTGGCTGGAAGCAAAGAGATGTAAAAAAAAAACCTGTAACTTTTTTGTTGTAATCAATTGGAGTTTTCATCCCAGATATGGCATGCCTATTTTCAGGATTCTGACCCTAACTCATGAGCCTGGAGCCAAGCTTCAAAAGAAATCCAGTTATTTATTAGGAGCTTCATGTCGGCATGTTCCAAATGAAGCCAATTCTGACCTCATTTAATTCACGCCCTGGCTGTGACCCTGTTCCCCCTTCCCTCCAAGGTGTATCATCAGTCACATTCCCCAATGAAGCAATTTTGTGAGTTGTAGAAGTCCCTCCCTCTGACTACTGTGGGTGTCCATGGAGATGATACATAAAGACCTTGTTCAATACAGCATTCAATCAGGAATGTTATTTATTTATTTATTTATTTCAGGTTAATACCAATAATAAAAAAGAGAGAGAGATTCAAGATGTTTTTTTTAAATCTATGGCTATTGATAGGAAAGCTATAGGTGGGTACTAATCAATAAACAACAACCTGTAGATGTGTCAAGCTCCCATATGAAATTTGCATTTGCCTGTGCTTACTGTAGATACAGAGGCTTAATCTGTATTACATGTGCTATTAAAATATTCATTATATCCCCAATAGTAATCAAAATTCATAGTCCCAATTACCAGTTATTTTTAATTGCTCTTGTGATTAAGAGCTTACTGCTCTTCTTTTATGTGATCAATCATCAGAGACGTCTTAAGAAATAGCAACTAATTTGTCAAATTCCTTTATCAAGGTTTTAGCAGTTCACTAACCGTCACCTATCTGGAGAATACAAAATTCTCTATCTACTTTTTCCATGCCTGGTATCTCAATGCATTCTTGCTTCAGAATTATGCAGAGAGGCTTCATAACATCAGTAGCCTTCGTTCCATTGATCAATCAAGTAACAGTGAGCATGAGAGAGAAAATTAAGCTAAGAGAAAAAGCAGGAAAAGCAGGAAAGGGGCTTTAGGGCTCCCATAACTGCCTTCCCCCAAAGTCCAACATACATATTTCACTTTGTTGAATCCTGTTCATTACACTTCTGCTCCAACATTTCTATTCCCTTCTCTGGCTGCTTGACTACCAACAAGTTCTGTGAAATGTCCAATAGAAGAAAAATGTCGTCATATTTCTATAGGAGGTGGGGAACAGCAAAGGAGACAAATGTATTCAACCGTGACAGATTCCAAAAGGACCATAATCATAAGTCTAAAGGCAGAGATAGGGTGAAAACAAAGTAACTCATATTGATTTCTTGTTGGAGGGACCAGGAAAACAGAACAAATGACTCACAGATTTTAGGATTAAGATTGCAACATGTTAAGGGTTTTTTTTACAGGCTGTCTTCGATTTGCAACAGTTCATTTAGTGACAGAAACTACAACAGCACTGAAAAAAAGTTACTTATAGTCATTTTTTTCACACTGGTGACTGCTGCAGCATCAAAATTAAGACGCTTGGCAAGTGACTTCGTGTTTATGACAGTTGCAGTGTCCAGGGGTCATGTGATCCCCTTTGGCGACTGTCTGACAAGCAAAGTCAATGGAGAAACCAGATTCACTTAACATGTCATGTCAACAACTGCAGTGATTCACTTAACAACTGTGGCAAGAAAGGTGGTAAAATGAGGCAAAACTCACTTAGCAAACATAGCAACAGAAATTTTGGGATTAGTTGTTGTTGTAAATTGAGAATTACCTGCAATTTTTTTTTAATATTCATTTATTTTAAAAGCATATACCGTATTTTTCAAAGTATAAAATGCCCCCCCCCCCCAAAAAAAATATTTGGGTGCATCTTATAAACAGAATGTAGCCAACAATGCGAGGCACCGAGGAGATGATGGTTTGTTGCAATCCCTGCAGCTGATTGGGGGTATTCTGGGAGCCAATCTACCTGCCAATCAGCTGCTCGTGTTGAATCAGGCTGCAATAATGTGCTGAAGCTGACCTGGCTGTTTGCTATTTGCTGCAAAGACATGTCAGAGTTTGCAGCAGCGATCACATTCAGAAAGCACACACAAGTAATTGTGATTCAGCAGGATTCAATAACTTCTCTATATATAATATAACACATTAAATAAATATACAATACCAAAAGCAGGTTTTCCAACGTGGTAGTTCAGCAGAGAAGTTTCACTTTCAGTTTTAGTTTCAGATATCAGCACAGCATGCAGCTGTCAACTTGTAAAGCATTTCCATGATTACTATCAAGTTGACATAGAAAAAGGGAGAAAAAAAGAGAAGAATTCCATGCATACCTTTGGTCCGGTCTCCATATGAGTCCGGTCTCATATTCCTACAGCTGGCATGTGAAATGCACATGTTCATAGTCTGCTGCAGCATCTTGTTGGTGGATGTGATTTATGACACAGACAGAAGGGAGGGAATATAGGGGTAAAGTTCAGATGCCATTAAGCGGTAATCAGTTTCGGCTCCACAGAAGAACATGCCAAAATGTTGATCCTATTAAATGAATGGATTTCTTTTGAACTTTGTCTCGAGGCTTGTAAATTAATCAGGTCATCTTTTGGAAACTTCACAGCAGCTTTAGTACAGAACAAGCCATGCCCAGGCTCCTTGCTGTCTCCTTCCTTGTTGCCCACACAGCAAATACTGTTTGTTTCCAAACAGCTCTCAACTCTGTCACACACTCACAGGATGCTAGCCAGATGAAAACCATGGATGCTGGTAGGCAGAGGCATATTTTTTTTTCTTATTTTCCTCCCCAAAAACTAAGGTGCGTCTTATACTCCAGAGCATCTTATACTCTGAAAAATATGATACATGAGTCTAGGCTACCAGGCCCAAGCCACTAAAATCTTGCATTAGCAGTGCAGAGAGAAAAAAAATTAACTTTTGTTTCCATCTAGAGATTTGCAAGCTCATGACCTCTAGATTTGACATCAAGGAAGAAACTTGCTGCTTATAAAAATATATGAGATATATGCTCTCACAGAAGGAATAAGATGATAAAGCTGTAGATTGCTATCTGGATTTTGATAGTGACAGTTGAACCACACGTGGCACAGGATATGAGGATGAAATAAAGAGTGACATTTGAGGTGGAGATTATACCTTGACTTCTTAATGCCTAGTAAGGCTAAGCATGGCTTGAAAACCCTGTGCATTAGGTCTCAGCAGTAAAACTAAGTGGAAAACATGGGGGGGGGGTATGGGAATAGTACAGATTTGCTTCAGATGAATATAGATTACAATAACCTTGTTGAATCTGTTGATGCCCAGATGAGCTGCATGGTTCTTTAGTTAAGCAGACTAAGGAATTCTTGGAATTCCAATACACTTGGACAACATGAGGAAGTATAAAAATATTTGACATTAGGAAAAATGGCACACCTCACTAAACCCTGAATCAGAGCAATAATGCTGCATATGCTGTAACATATATCACTTCTTTATTTTTATCCTTAGACATACATCTATCAATAACAAGCTTTTCCTTTAGCCTGTGAATTTATGATCTTTTCTAATACACAATACTGCTTCCCTCAAAGTATGATACCTCCAATTTCCACGGCTGATCTGAAACATTTCTGGGCAGTTTACACCCCACCACCCACCACCCCCACACACATCTAAAATCAATCCTCAGTAAGATAGGAAGAAATATCAAATAGACAATCTGGTAGAATTTATTAATATCAGTTGTACGATTAGTGCCACAAATATGGCCTTTTTTGACAGCTGGAACCCCAGAAACCTTAATATTATATGTTGAAATCATAGCAGAATTGTCTCATTTCTTTCTCCTTAAATTACCTTACATTTTGTTGTCTATGGATTGGAATTGCACTGTGCTTCTAGCACTGAGAACAATGTTTATTTCCTTACTTTTCTATGGATTATCTATTCATTCTTTTCACCATGTAAGAGTTTTGAGAGCATGAGGGAGGACAACGGGTAAACCTAACTATAGCTTACCTGTGCTTTTTGTTCCTGAATTTGTTTGGACTTGGATCAGCAATTTATATATTTTTGGAAGAAAAACAGCAGCTGAATCACTACCTTTGCATTCAGGATTTCTCACATTCTGAAAACATGTTAATTATATTTTTTGTCTCTTCCTAAATAAAATGCAAACTGAAAAGTCAACATTATGTGTTGTTGTTGTTTTTCCATCAAAGGTACAATAACTCATCTTGTTCACACATCAGGAAGAGGAGGAGGAAGAGTAAGTTATTTCATGGGAATGTACTTATATTTATCTGCTTATATGTAAATACAGTAAAAATAAATGAAAATAAGGAGCGCAGAATATGATGTGCATATATAAAAACATAGAAACATAAATAAATGTTGCAGAATAAAGCTAAAATTGCATCTTCATAGTACTATTATTAACTATGCACAGCATTCCATATACTTTAAGTATCTTGTCTACCACACTTTGTAAAATGATTAAGCCTATAGTCACCTTTTCATTGATTGTAATAGATTGGATCGTGCCAATCAGTAGTGGGTTGCAAATATATTTACTACTGGTTTGGGCGCACTCCTGTGCATGCACAATGCTTCTATGCATGCCTCCTGCTGCTGCTACTACTAGTTCAGCCGAACCAGGCCAAACCAGGACCAACCCTCCAATGCCAATGTATTTAGATTTCAGATTGCCTGGTTTCATTAGATGTTACCGAGTTATAGAAAATTAATGTAATAAAGCAACATGACTAAAACTTTGTCTATTCAAAATATACTTTATTGAATTGAATGGCTCTTAAGATCTTTGAGAAAGACCCTCTTGAAAATATCTGTGTTATTAGATCTATCTGATCTGTGAAGGTGGGCCTTCTCCTGCATTGCTCCTGGGTTATGGAATTCATCTCTTGTGGTGTTGAAAAAGGCTCACACTCTCCAGGAAACTATAGACCTACCCAAGAAGCAGGAAACAAACAGGCCTATCAACCTGATATCAATACCTGGGAAGATTCTGGAAAAGATAATCAAGCAATCAATCTGTAAACACCTAGATGCAAACAAGGTCATAAACAAAAGCCAACATGGGTAATAGATCAGGCCAGACAAATCTTATTGCATTCTTCGACAAAGTGTCAAAATTAGTGGATCAGAGAAATGCTGTGGATATAATTTACTTGGGCTTCATTAAGGCGTGTATAAAGTAGTCCACAATCTACTGCTTGATAAGATAGAAATATCTGGGTTAAATAGCATCACTAACCAGACAGATTCATAATTGGCTGACCTCAACATGTAGTCCTCAATGAAACTGTATCTACATGGAGGAACAACTTGCCTCCAGAAATTGTGAATGCTGCAACATTGGAAGTTTTTAAGAGGAGATTGGACAATCATTTGTGTGAAATGGTATAGAATTTTCTGCCTCAGCAGGTGGTTGGACCAATAGACCACCAAAGTCCATTCCAACACTATTATTCTTTTATTCTCTCAGTTTTTAGAAAATCTGCAAACTTCTATTTTTTGTAAGGGAGGGCAGATTCTTATCTCATGATTTAAATACCCTTTCCTTCTGACTTAATCTGAATTGTAAACCTGTATTATGCATTTTTTCTTTTCTAAATCTTTTCAGCTGCATAGTAATAAGAATATACAATTTTCTTTTTTTCCCCAAATAACCAATTTTTCCATAGGAGTATTCCAAATTAAGTATTTCACAACTCTTAGTTTAATGTACAGGAGAAATATTTTTTTAGAATAGATGAATATATAAATCAATATTAGCGTTACCTGATATAGAAAGTGGTAGCATATTTCACAACCGTGTTTAATTAATTGAATTGTCCTGATTCACATAACACAGTGAATCATTAATTAATGGTGCTAGCTACTGTGACTAGCCACAAACTACTCAACCAATTTATTGTATTATGCAAGAGCAACCAGAGAGAATAAGTGTTGTTTAGTTATGGATGAATGGGAGATTTGTTAGAAATGTCATTAAACACTCTAAAAAGAGATACAGGAATGAATACTGAAAATATTGTAACTTTTATTTGTATGGTTGATCAAATAAATAGTTTTCAAGTATTAAAAGGAGAAATGGCAATCTTGACATTACAAAAAGAAGTGAAAAGACATCTTATGAATATTTAGCCAGATACATCACGAGTATCTGAATAATTATATAAAGTCTTTTCTTGAAATGCTTAATTGTAGATAGATATATTTTTGAAGATTTTTGAAGTTGGCAACCTTTGGGGACAAGAGACATATTAAATGTTTTGCTGAGTTGAAAATTGTGAAACAGACAGAATCACAACGTGCACACAGACATGAAACGTTGGGGAACAGTTAGTTTGTTTTTTAACCATGGTGTACCACTTTACAGTTTAGGCCAGGGGTGTCCAAACTTGGGAACTTTAAGACTTGTGGACTTCAACTCCCAGAATTCCCCAGCCAGAACTCTGGGAGTTGAAGTCCACAAGTCTTAAAGTTCCCAAGTTTGGACACCCCTGGTTTAGGCTATAGGTTTTTTTTTTCAATTTACAAAACTATATTGTCACTTCTCAGCAATCATGATCAGGGTAGCTGGGGATTGTCTGTGACTTTTGTGGTAATTATCTATCACTATATGCATCTGGTAATGAGGGTGAGGAGGTACCAGGTCCATGCAAAACATAACAAAATCCAATCTAATCCTATATTGGCTTAAACCTTACAAACAGAATCTTTCCGGACTAAAGCTATAATCCTCCAGGCTACTTCTATCCTGAGAGACTTTGGGATATGGCTGCCCTGAATCTCTTTCCCATTCCCCCATCCAGCTCTGACTGCAGGTTCTCTTAATCTGGACCTCTGTCTGGGAAAGTTCTGTGTTGCCAAAACTCTTATCCACTGATTCTGCAGGTATATATTCTATCTATAGAAAGTTAATACATATAATAAGGACACATGTGCCCATAGGAGTGTTTTTCCTTCAAAGAATATGACACATATATGTAATAGAACTTTTCCAACATTAATCATATTGTGCTTAGTAGAAGTAAGTACTGTAAATGGCTAATGATACTCTTGAGTGGAATAAGGAACTTAATCCAGAAGTTGTGAATGCCCCAACACTGGAAGTCTTTAAGAAGATGTTGGATAGCCATTTGTCTGAAACGGTATAAGGTTTCCTGCCTAGGCAGGGGGTTGGACTAGAAGACCTCCAACGTCCCTTCCAACTCTGCTATTGTATTAATTGCCATTTTCTTACCAAGATTTGACAGGATAAATTAGATTTGGAAAATGTGTATGAATATATGGATATGGAAAAAAAATCTACCACTTTGCTATTAGCTTTTAATCAAAGATGTTCAAGGGAACAATTAGGATCATTTTAAAAATCCCTCATAGAAACGTTTTTCTATTAATGGGGAAAAGAAAGTGTTCACCAATTCCCAGAATCCCCTTACGTTAGTTTCCTAGAAACATTTTAATTCTTCTGATTGAAGCATAAATACAAGACATTTTATATCTTAAATACAATCCATTAATTTCAGCAAATGGTTATTGTGTTTTATAGAATTACTGATTTATGTTGAAAACCTGAGTTTGGAATATTGATTCCTCAGCAGATATATTTGAAAATACCCTTTACACCACTGGAGCAAAGGATCATTTATTGAGTCAAAAGCCTCCTATCACAATTCATCACTAAATATGCTTTTTAGATTCCAGATATTGAAATAAGGAGAGGTTTTGTTTGTTTTCATTTTAAACCACCTTAAATCAGTGTCACGGCTCATCTCAAAGAGACCTATTATCTCTAGGTGTTTCTGCAATTCATTTTTAAATAGAAGCTTATGCGTCTTTTTAAAATCCCACTGCTAGCTGACTGAATCTTTTCACATTTTTTATGGAAAAGAAATATGCATTTTCTTCATAGCACAAAGGGGTGATTCTCTTGGTGTCTGAAATGACATTATTCCAATACATAGCATAATGCTAATCACTTTTTATATTTGGTGTTATGTCTATGATGGATTCTTTTTAGATGCTAATAAGGAAACTTTCCTTCAAGATATTTCTAATGTTTAGGAGTATAGTTTAAACTGAAATATGTGCAGTTCTTCTCCATATTGCTTAGACCTTGTTTGATTTCTTGGGAAGAGGGAAATTTTAATGTTTTTGTCTAAGCATTCCATGCAACATCAACCCCACCAACCCAGACCAAAAATCAACTCCACAGGAACGAAGTGGCCACAGGCTAAGAGTTCTCTTGTTGAAAGTAGCTATAAAAATAACAGAATCTTGAAGTCTAATTACAATTCTCTTCTATATCCAAACAGAGATGGAAAAAAACAAGAAGTCATGCCTGTAATACCTTACTTGGGGGGGGGGGGCATACACAGGGCTCAACTATCTCTTCCCTTTTGTTGTCCATCTACATGAAACCAATATAAGCAATATGATTATTGGGATTATTAAAATTGTCTACAATTAATAGGCCTACAAGCTAGCTCTTGAATATCTTGCAAATGGTCTGCTCAAATGTTGATCAAATGCCAATTTTTGGGAATTAGTGAAATTCAGAGAGCTTTATTCAGTGGTGTCACCTCTGAATAGTGTAACTTTCCAGGCCACTCACCATAACAGTTCAGATCCTCACATAAATGTACCAGATTCCACTGAGTACCTTGTTTGGAAAAAGAAAACTTGTCCCGTTTGTTCTCCAATCTAATGAATTCTTCACTTATTGCTCAATGCTTGGAACACAGATAGGCATCTTTTCTAAAAAAAAATTTTTTTTAGATCAAACAATCATTCCAACTGGTCTTTTGACATAATCTAAAAGACACTTTCTCCTGAGGAGGGAAGCTATGGCAAATCTATAAAGCTTACTGAAAAGCAGAGACATCACCCTGCCAATAAAAGTGCAAATAGTCAAGGCTATGGTTTTCCAAGTTGCAATGTATGGCTGTGAAATTTGGACCATAAGAAAGGCTGAGCGCCAAAGAATTGAGGCCTTTGAACTATGGTCCTGGAGAAGACTCCTGCAAGTCCCTTGGACTGCAAGGTGATCAAATCGGTCAGTCCTAGAGGAGATCAACCCTGACTGCTCTTTAGAAGGCCAGATCCTGAAGATGAAACTCAAATACTTTGGCCACCTAATGAGAAAGAAGGACTCACTGGAGAACAGTCTAATGCTGGGAAAGATTGAGGGCAAAAGAAGAAGGGGACGACAGAGAATGAGGTGGCTGAATGGAATCATTAAAGCAGTCAGCATGAGCTTAAATGGACTCCAGAGGATGGTAGAGGACAGGAAGGCCTGGAGGAACGTTGTCCATAGGGTTGCAATGGGTCAGATATGACTTCACTACTAACAACAAGGAAGTGGGATGTTTCTAAAGTCATACATATAGCAAAGTAAATTATATGTATAGTAATTTTTGAGAAAGAAAAATGAGAACGATTTGTATACAGATTTGATATCACCCCAGACTTTTTATCTCCAGTCATTATTTAAATATACACTGAAAGAACATTATCCATATTTAATAAACCCTCAACAATATTTTCTCATTCAAAAACCTAAGAGATGAACGTGCCAATTTGAATTTGTCTGAAATTTTCATTTTAAATTAAAACTTAATTAATTGCTCCATTTCCATCTCTGTTTCAGATTTTAAAATAATGCAAAAACTTGTAAATATTTGGTTCACATTTCAACTGTTCTGTTTACTATACATATTTAATGCAATCCCTTCTTAAATAATGCATTATATTTACTCATATATTTTGCTGAAAAAACTGAAGCACAAAATGCATGTTAAGGATAATTTTAAGGATATATTGATTCAAATGTATGAAGTTAGTAAACCTGCAAAGAGAAAGGCAAATTAATTTATTTCCCATCCCTAAGCTGAAAACCAAGAGGAAAGGTTTTTTTTCCAAAAAAAAATAATCCTAATTTCTATCAATGCAATTTTTCAGTTGAGAAAAGTTGCAAAGCTTTGTGGAAAAATATCCCCTAACCTAAATGTGGTCCTGCTTTGAACCAGCAAATCAAATTGCTATTGTTTCTCATATTCATTGGCTTTATTGATGTTTTGGGGATTGTTACAGGTTAAAAAAAAGGTTGCAGCTTTACTTTGTAGAGATTGACTGATATGATGGACTTTGATGCTGACACAAATATCAAGCAATCCATGCATTGCTTCATTAAACACGTTCTTTACCAGAGTACCTTTCAGATGGAAAGAATCACACTGTTTTGGATCTAACCCACTTCCTCAGCTAGTTTAACAAGTCACAAGCATCATCTATCTGATCTCTTGTGCTAAAGGTGTATTTCTAAACCGGACTTCAAGTCAGTTCTCAGACCTGAATCATGCCTCACTTCAAGACTAGTGTACATATTATGTACTTTTGGTTCAAATCTTATTTTAACTTGTTAAATTTTGTGTCACTGGGGAAGATTTGTGTTTCTTGACAACTTTTTATTATTATTATTATTTTACCGTATGACACATGTTAGTCAGGGATCTCCGAGGTGGTTGGCTGCCTCTGTGAAAGAAATTTTTTCAGGCGGTGTTATCTTTTACCCACGGGACATTTGAATGCTGGTAAGCAATTGGGAGAAGCTCCTTTCTTGTCCTTATGTGGTTTATTCACTCGTGAGGATCGATCCGCCAACCTCAGCGGTGTGCAGGCCCAGCGTCTTACCACGTGAGGCACCACAACTGAAGAAAGGGTACCAAGTTAATAAGAAGCGTAGGTCAAACACATATTGTTTGTTAAACCAGAGTAATGATTAGGCTATGAACATCCCTTTCTTTCTAAGACTGTGTTTTCTCAATGGCATCGAATCTTATTGTGTCAAGCTTCCTCTGCTGCCTTTGCTAATTAAATAATATGGTCTAACGTTGGCAGACTAGAGCTCTGAGACTATCAGGTCCTGGTAGTGAAGTAACTCTCCCAGGAGGGTGGAAGCTCATTAATCTGCTATACCAACCTCTCTACAGTTCCAGAAAATCCAATGGTCAGAGGTAGCAAAGAGGCAGAGCAACCATCATTCTTGTTGTACTAAGAAGATGACAAGCTTTAATAGTCTGCATTGCTAAGCCTTATATCCCACGAAACCAGTAATGAAGGAGGTCTCTCCTCCAAATAAATCAATGATAGCAGAGCAATACTATCTCAAAAGGGCAACTCAACAATCATTCTTTATTTATTTGTTCAGAAAAAGCAAGGTTTGCTAGAGCTACAGTATGACAACTTTCCTTGAGTCCCAGAAAATGGAGTGATAAGAGTTAGCAAAGGACACCAACAGAAAAGTTAATTCATCATCCATTAACCCCTTTATTTCACCAGTGGTTTTTTTTTTAATATGCTATGAAAGATCAAACACTATTCTGTATTCAATAGTAATAATCAATTCCTATTTTGGGTCTGTATCGGCTTGGATTAATGCTAAATGGGAAGCATTTTTTCTTTATTTAATTGCAATCCCTATATACAAATTATTCTTGATAAAACCCTGAACCAGTGGTGGGTTCGTACCGGTTTGGCCCAGTTTGTCCAAACTGGTAGTGGTATGGCGGCCTGGGTTGCTGGAACTGGCAGTGACCAAGGCCTGCCATGCCCCCAAACCAGTTCCCTGGTCACTACTGTCACCGCCACCATCTTGTCTTTTAGTTATGTGCATGCACAGAACACTTTTAATTGAGATGTGCATGCATGTGCAGCACACATCCAGTGTGTTATGTGAGCGAACAGTAAAGTCAGACAGAACCCACCCCTATCCTGAACCAGGATCAAAAATATGTTCAAAGGTGGATTCTCTCCATTACTTTGCTTTTCTACTAAAAGTCTTGCTCATATTGTTATTTATTCCCTTTAATTCCATTTACTTGGCTGCTCACATTTATTTTCCTCCCATCCTTTGATTAGAGTATTTGAATCTAATTAACATTTAATAAATTAAATCAACAAATGCATAAACCAGTGTCCTCTGGCAGTGACTGGTCAATTGTCTTCAAATCAGATTTTTAAAAAGAAGGGAAATGTACCATTTAAGAGATTTCCAGAAATGTAAATGCAATTATTATCTTGGGAATATTAAATATATGACAAAGTGTGTACTTAACATTCTTCACCATTTTTTAAAACTGTAGCAGATATTTAGAGGCTGTTTACAAATCAGTTGTTATCAAAATATAAACAAAGACAATGAGATGATTTGTCAGATTTTGCTGAAATTTGGTGAGAACTGAATAAAGGAATCTGGAGGTGTACCAAAACCCCAGATGAGGGAGATATGTTATCCATGGGTCATGAGTTTGTTTCCTGACTTAAAGTAGTGTTTTTCGAACTTGGCAACTTAAAAAAAAACCAGCCAACATTCTCCGAGTAGAAATCCCCATTCTAAAAGTTGTTAAGTTTGAACAACACTGGTCTACATTATCTTTTAGATTCCCTGTCCACCAATTTCCTTTTGCAAGGAAGTAACCATTTTCACTTGTGGAGGCAGGTAGTATTCAAGAGGGAAAAAATAATGATACATAAGGCTGCTGTGTGATAAGTAGCTTGCATCATTTATGAAGGATCACCTGCTTTCTCCTTTGCAAAAGAACTGGATCTATTCTCAATTAAAGCGGAGGATATATTCCTGAATTCTGATTAGAATTATAAACTAAAAGCTAAAACAACCCAAAAGGGAAAAGAGATAAGGAGGAACGAGATAAAAGTTAAACTTCTGCACCAATGTTTCACATTTCAGTTTCAGAGGAAAACAAAAGATTATATGCAGAGAGGAAATTCCACCCTCTTGAAGTATGTAGAAAATATAATTTTTCTAAGCACTAATTAGATCTATCAATTAAAGATAAAAGATCATTTGAATTCATCTGAAGGTATATAGGTCCCCCTAAATAGAGCTGACTAATTTATGTATACAACGTTTCTGTCTATTCAACATTTACATTTATGCTGAGAAGTGGAATTATATGCAGATTACACTGAGAATTTAGGATTCTACCTCGTTACCACATGAGTCATTTTAAGTGCCTATAAAGCAAATATTTGCCCCAAAAGAGAATAGAAGAGAAAACATAGTAATTACACGCTGTACTACCTTTTGGCTGCTGACTCAACAATTATGTATTATTAGTAGAATCTACTGTGGGAGTTAAATATATATGTACATATTGAGGATCACGTTATTAGAATAATGGAATAAAATGCAAATTAGAGAATATATTTCAAAGTAAGGGGACTTCACAGAAGGGAGGTGAAAACAAGCTATCATTGTAATCAGGATCTTCATGACATGAGCTTCATACAAATCAACCATTTTAATTAGAGCTCTACTTGGGCAGCCAAAATTTGACTTGGGAAAGCTACTACTTTTGCATTTATAAGGTGATCTCACTTGATGAACCTATTGCAATAAAATCCAGTATAAAACCTTATTTCTTACATTATTTAAATCGCTGCCTATTCATAGGGGGAAAAACTCAACTTCAAGCCACTAATGAATGATACATTTAACTCCAATTAATATTTGCCTAACTGGCTAACCGTTGTCATTACTTCTTTTTCTGATGGGTGGATTACAAGGAGGGATCATAATTGAGAATACTGATGAGAGCTAAACTGGAAAGAAGTTAAGGGGTGCAGACAATACATGTGCACCCTATACAGTATATTTTTAGCTCTGTTCCCTGAATTCTTCTTGTTCAGTGTGCAAGACTAGTTGGTGTCTTGGTAGACACTTGGTAGAACTGGTAGTAAAAAAAAAAGAATTCCACTGTGTGTGTGTGTGTGTAAGAGTGAGAAAGATGCCAGCAGAATCGAGTTAGGCCTTATTCTGAATTTTTGACACCCAAAAACTTTGCCATCATTGCACGTGGTGTATCTTCCTCTAAGCCTATTTCTGTATGTTAGCAAAGAGTAAATAATGCTAAGCTCCATAGGAAGCAAGGACTCTGCATGCAAACCTCCTGTTCTCTAGGTAGGGGAAGGATACTGCAAAATCCCCATCCCCCCCCCACTCTGGGGCCAGCCAGAGGTGGTATTTGCCAGTTCTCCAGACTACTCAAAATTTCCGCTACTGCTTCTCCAGAACCTGTCAGAACCTGATGAATTTCACCCTTTCACCCCACACACATACAGACAGACAGACACACACACACACACACACACACACACACACACACACAGTGAAACAATTCTCTATCCCCGTTCCCACACACATATAGTACACCATCCAGGCCACTCTGAAGTGGAAGCCAGGGTGGCAACACTGAGGCTTAAGTCTGAAGGCCTGAGTCTCAAGAAAGTTCATCCCTAGTACTATTACTGCTCCTCAAAAAGGTCATCTCATCCTATTCCCCAAAATGTTTCAGTTTTGGGGAATAATGTGATGCCCTGCACAGTCCTGTGCTCTCCAAGAGCTGCTACATGGTGATTATCTAATGGTATATTTTCTTTCTCTTAACAGGCCCCTGTTGTCTTCCCAAGGCTGCTCCAAATGTCATGAAGCCTTCGTTCTTGAAGCAGCTTTCAGAATGCTCTTCTCTGGCCTCTGTACCCTCTCTAACTCATACAAGAACAGGGTGTACTTTTGACAAGCGTGTTTGAATCTCAGTCAATACTGGTATAAATGATGGCATGTCACCCAAACTGTCATGGCATGTCAGCTTTGACATGCATGTCATTGGTTCACCATTGCTGTACTAGTGCTTCTTAAGCCAAACTAGGCCCAATATTTGGAGCGGGATGAACTGAAGCTTTAGCTGTCATTTCTCTCCAAAACAGGGGAGCAAGATTTCTGTCACAGGATATTTATTGCAAATTGAGACCTGCGAAAACATTCTGCATTGTGTTTCTCTGGATTCACCCTCCATGTGCATCACCAAACATGTTAAAGGGGGAAACATAGTTGGACTTTTCCAGAGCCTTGTCTGAGGACAAGAGCTTTCCAAACCTATACACCCTGTTCTTCAAACTGTGTTGAAAAGTGTACTTTTTGAGTGTTTATTTTTATTACATAGAGTGGGCTCAACTTAATAACCTGTAAATACGTATTATACATAATTTTTACAGATTGTTTTAGCTGCTTTGCTACCTCTGTCTCTGATTCAGATAGGTGTTCCTAACCACAACTCTGCTATTCTCACTCTGCTAGACAGCTTCAATATTTTCACTTGTCAGACTTGCTTTTAGCCTACAAGGGAAAAAAATCAACAACTTTCTTTTTGAACTTCTTGAAATTTAAGCACCTTAGTCAAGCTTTCCTCTATGATGTCTGGTTTGTCCTTTTCAAGTTTTGCCAGCTTGCTCTGCAAATCTCTCTGATCCTGTTTGCTCTTGCAAGGTTCTCCAGCTCTGTCTCCAGTGCACAAATTATAAATATAACTCCAACAACCTCCTTCATGGGCTTTATAAATTGTTACCAAAAGACGGAGATCCCTGATAGCTAGTCCAGTACAGGCCCACTGCAATTGAGCAATCAATTTCATATCTTGGAAAAAAAGTGGGGAGGAATGATGCAACAAAAAACCTGAAAGCAATATCAAGAGACTATAAGCAGCTCAGCATGAAAGCCAAAGATCAGGGAGTGCAGATAGTGTTTTCATCTGTACTTCTAATGGAAGTCAGCATTCAATGACGGAATGTAGGATTTTAGAAGTAAACCACTGGTTTAAAGGATGGTGTGGATAAGAGAATTTTGGATTCCTAGAACACAATCTACATTATCTAAATGGAGGGCTTCTGTCAAGGGATGGCCTGCACTATATACATATGAGATATAGTTGCCATTACCAAACCCATGGTAGGATGAAACTCATGACTGGAATATACTGCTGGAATGATATATTCTGAAGAAACAAAAAGAAACAGATGTAACAAAAGGAGAGGTGGGATTGCATTATGTGTAAGAAATCACTATACCTCTACAAAAATACATAAAACCAAGGATGAAAGCTTCCTTGAATGTATATGGGTTAATGCAAAAGGAAAAAAAAGAATGATGTTGCCATAGATGTACATTACAGACCAGCCAATCAAGAGGAGGAAATAGATGAACTTCTTGCTAATCAGTAAACTAAGGCATACAGGAAACACACCACAGTGTGTTGGAGGAGAACTTCCGGTGATGGCGGTCGCCTCTTGAGCTCCGGAGAACGCCGCGGAGTTCCCCGATGGATTAGGGCTGCTGCCTAATCCGAGGCCCGAGGGTTTGATAGCCTGTCCACCCTGGCTTGTTTTGAGCCCATTTTGGGCTGCCAGGGTGGTCGGAGGAGTTCGGAGTCTGGCGGAGAGCGCGGAGAGCGCTGAAATAGAAACAGAAGGAAGGCTGTTTGGAGCGAGGAGAAGGCGGGGCTGCAATGGTGGCTACAGTGAGAACAGTAACACGGAGCGGAATAGCAGCACGGAGCGGACTGCAGGTTGCCCCAGGACGAATGGTGCAAGGTGAAAGATACTGGCATGAACAGCGCTGGAGAGAACAACAACAAAATAACAACAAAATAACAGCAACCAAAAAAGGAAGGAACCACCCTGAACCAGCGCGAATAATCTCCCACGTTTGGGTCACTCTGCCATGGAACATCCTGAACACCTTGAACAATCTCTCACCTTGTGGTCACCTTCGTCGTTTTATGCAATTTTATGTAATTGGGGGTATTCGATCATTCCCACCCCCTTCTTCTCTATCTAAATATTTTAACATCTCCTTCTTCCCTCTAAGACCCCCACTCATTAACCATCAACTTTTATGAACTTTTACCAACTTTCTATCAACCTTTATTAGCATCCTGATTCCATTGGACTTTTAACGAACTATTTATTCGAGGTTGGACCTGCTCCGCCTGCGGGAGGCCCCGCTCTCGCAGGTATGGCCCTTGGCTCTCTCAAGGACCTGCCTTGATGACGGGTTTGTGAACCCCGAGAGGTGGAAGAAACGGAGGCTGAGGGGCTTTTTATCCAGAAGTTTTTTATTGTTATTAAGGGGTTCCAGGGAGGGGGGGTGTGATAACCAGGCCGGGAGAGGCACCAGTGCCAGTGCCAGATGGACAGGTGAGTCCGGGAAGGAAGTGAGCGGAGCGGGGGGGAGAGGGAACAAGTGATTCCAATAGAGGGTTGTTTGATTACAACGGTCGCGGGGAGGGGGGGATGCGAGGACAAGAGAAGATCACAAGGTCGGTTGGGAGACCATGGTTGTTGGCTATGCCCGGTCGTTTGCACCAACCCCCGCAACCTAGGTGGTCAGGAACTACAGAGCCCGGGCCTACGGCTGATGCTTTGCAATGCAAGGTCCGTAACCAACAAGGCCCCCCTCATTAATGAGTTGATCTCTGAGGGGGAGCTAGACCTTGCAGGGATAACGGAAACCTGGTTGGGCCACGAGGGTGGTTTACCCCTCGTGGAAATGTGCCCACCAGGTTTCCGTGCATTCCATCAGCCTCGGGCCCTGGGTAAGGGTGGTGGGGTGGCGGTAGTTATACGGGAAGGTCTAGAGCCGAGGGAGTTCACTGTTCCTCAGATATCCGGGTGTGAGTCCCTTGGTGTGAAATGGGGCCCAGGGAGGCAGTTGGGTTTGCTGATTGTATACTTGGTTCCTCGCTATACATCAGCAGCCCTGCCCGAGCTCCTCGAGCTGATCTCGGAGACGGCGGTTGAGATCCCCAGGCTTGTGGTTATGGGGGATTTCAACCTGCCGTCGACGGGAGCAGCGTCTGAGGTAGCTCGGGAGTTCATGGCTTCCATGACAGCCATGGGCCTGACCCAGTTAATTCAGGGCCCCACACACGAAGGAGGCCACACATTGGACCTTGTTTTTGTATCTGAGCAGTGGACGAGTGATCTGGGTAGAGGGGATTTTACTGTTACACCCCTGTCATGGTCAGATCACTCATGTCTCCGGCTTGACTTCCCTGGCGCTACCCCCCACCGCGAGGAGGCGGGACCAGACGGTCCACGCTGGTACCGCCCCAAGCACCTGATGGAGCCGGATAGGTTCCAGACGGAGCTTGGGCCATTACCTGTAGCCCTGACCCGCGCTCGGTCAGAGGACCTAGCGGCCGCCTGGAATAGGGCGGCGGCTGGGGCCTTGGACCGGGTTGTGCCTTTGCGACCTCTCCTGAGGCAGCGACCCACCAGGGCTCCTTGGTATACCGAGGAGCTGAGGGTGATGAAGCGCCACAGGAGACGTCTAGAGAGCAGGTGGAGGTCCTCACGCTCCGAATCTGATCGAACACAGGTAAGATCCTACTTGCGGACCTACCTTGTGGCATTAAGGGTGGCCAAATGTAGATATTGCACCACCCTTATTGCGTCGGTGGATAACCGCTCTGCCGCCCTGTTTAGGGTGACCCGCTCCCTCTTGTCACAGAGGACACAGGGGGCACCCTTATAAGGCAGAGCAGAGGAATTTGGGGAATATCTGCAGGACAAAGTCGCTCAGATCCGGAGTGGATGGGCACCACTCAGTGGACCAGACGGGCCGCAAACAGCGAGTCTTGTGAGACCATCCTGGGAGGAGTTTGATTCTGTTGCCCCCGAGGATTTAGATAGGTTGCGTGGACGGCTGCGACCCACCACATGTTTAATGGACCCATGTCCCTCCTGGTTGGTACTGGCATCTTGGGAGGTGACCCGAGGCTGGCTTCTGGGCCTGGTGAATGCCTCATTGGGTGAGGGATCCTTACCAACCGCCTTGAAAGAGGCGGTGGTGAGGCCCTTGCTTAAGAGGCCTTCACTCGACCCAATGGAGCTAGCTAATTATCGTCCAGTCTCCAACCTTCCGTTTCTAGCGAAGGTTGTAGAGAATGTGGTGGCGCAGCAGTTTCCACGACACCTTGACGAATCCGAGTATCTAGACTCACGCCAGTCCGGCTTCCGACCCGGGCACAGCACAGAGACAGCCTTGGTTGCGTTGGTTGATGATCTCTGGAGGGCCAGAGATAGAGGTTGTTCCTCTATCCTGGTCCTATTAGACCTCTCGGCGGCTTTTGATACCATCGACCATGGTATCCTATTGCGCCGGTTGGAGGGGATAGGAGTCGGAGGTATCGTTTTGCGGTGGTTTGGCTCCTACCTCTCCGACCGGAGGCAATGTGTGTTGACAGGGGGACAGAGGTCGACCCCGAGGCCACTCACTTGTGGAGTGCCACAGGGGTCAGTCCTCTCGCCTCTCCTGTTCAACACATATGTGAAGCCGCTGGGTGAGATCATCCGTGGTTTTGGGGTTGAGTATCACCTCTACGCTGATGATACTCAGCTGTATATTTCAACTCCAAACCACCCCAACGAGGCTGTCGAAGTGATGTCCTGGTGTTTGGAGGCCGTCGGGGTCTGGATGGGGGACAACAGACTTAAACTCAACCCCTCCAAGACTGAGTGGCTGTGGCTACCGGCACCTCGGTTCAGCCAGCTGATCCCATCGCTGGCCATAGGGGGCGAACAATTGCCCCCTGTGGAACGGGCGCGCAATTTGGGCGTCCTCCTTGATGCCCGGCTGTCAATGGATGACCATGTGGCAGCCGTGGCAAGGGGGGCATTCCACCAGGTTCGCCTGGTGCGCCAATTGCGCCCCCTACTGGACCGGGATGCCCTACGCACGGTCACTCATGCGCTGGTGATGTCCCACCTGGATTACTGCAACGCTCTCTACATGGGGCTGCCCTTGGGACGCGCCCGGAGACTGCAGTTAGTTCAGAACGCAGCCGCGCGGGCTGTGATGGGGAGTATGAGGTACTCCCACGTAACACCTCTCCTGCGCGAGCTGCACTGGCTGCCTGTGGTTTTCCGGGTGCGTTTCAAGGTGCTGATTACCATCTTTAAAGCGCTCCATGGCATGGGACCTAGTTACTTGCGGGATCGCATCCTCCCACATACATCCCTGCGGCCAATACGCTCACACAGGGAGGGACTTCTCCTGGTGCCGTCCACTAGGCAATGCCAGCGGGTGACACCGAGGAGTAGGGCCTTCTCTGTGATGGGCCCAACCCTCTGGAATGACCTCCCCCCCCGACATTAGAACCACTTCTGACCTCCGCTCCTTCCGGCAAAAACTGAAGACCCACCTGTTCCGATTAGCAGGCCTGGCATAATTCAACTGTCCCTCCTGGCAAATGTATTATATCTGGTTATTTTAGGGGCTTTTTAATTTACTGTATTTGTTTTTAGGGGTTTGAATTTATTTTATATCTGCTTTGTACAGTTCTTTTAACTACATTTTAACCTCCTCCATGTCAATTGTCAACTGTACATATTTAATTTAATGTTATTGTATCCTGTTATATTTTGTATGAACTGTACACCGCCCCGAGTCCCTTGCAGGAGAGGGGGCAGTCTAGAAGCATTAAATATTATTATTATTATTAGTAGTAGTAGTAATGAGGGTCTTTAACCACCCTGACAATTGGGAGACAAATTGTACATCAAGTGGGAGATCAAACAGGTTTCTGGTCAGCCTAGCTGACAACTTTGTCATCCAAAAGGTAGAGGAGGGAACAAGAGGGTCAGTTATATTGGACTTAATTTTTACTAACAGAGTTGAAATTATAGAAAGGTTTGAAGTTGAGGAGAATGACCATGTCATACTGGAATTCAACATAAAGCAGGAACAAGTAATTGAACAAATTTAAATGATTGCCTTAGACTTTAAACGAGCTGACTTCAACAACCTAAGAAATAGCTTAGGATGTTAAAGGAGAAATCAAATGAAGATGCTCAGAAAACTCTGAAAAATGAAATTATAAAAGCCCAATTTAACACAATACCACAGAGAAAGAAAAACAAGAAAGCGCAGAGAAAGCCAGCATGGTTGCATAGAGAAATCTTTGACAAACTGAAAGAGAGAGAAAGAATAAGTATAATAAATAAAAAGGGACTAAAACAGAATACCATCAAATAGCCTGAATTTTCAAGAATGAAGTCAGGAAAGATAGGATTCAAAATAAATTTTAGAAGTTTCTTTTAACTTGTAAGAAATAAAAAAGAGTCAAGATAACAATTGGCCCACTAATGAGAGAAGATGGCAAGGAGGTGATGGGTAGCAGGCAGAAAGCAGTACTGCATAATTCGTTCTTTACAGCTGTCTTCATGCAAAAGGGGAAAAAAATAATCCAACCTACCAAAAGCAGCACTGTAGGAGACAGACTAGGCATGAAAGTTAAACTTGGCAAGAAAATAGTAAGTGAACCCCTATCCACTTTAAATGAGTGGGTCACCAAGACTAGATGAATTACATTCCAGAATTCTGAAGGAGCTGGTGGACCTGTTCTTGGAACTAGTGAACATAATCTTTCAGAATACCTGGAGCACAGGGAAACTACTAGAGGATTAGAAAAGAGCTGTAATGTTTCCAATATACAAGAAGGAGGAAACAGTGAATCCAGAATAATACGATCAGTCTGATATCAATACTTAGGAAGATTATGGAAAAGATATTTAAGCAACACATTTGTGAGCATCTAGAAAAAAATAAGGCAATTAATACAAGGCACATGGGTTTGCGTAAAACAGGTCATGCTAGACAAACCTTATTGCCTTGTTGGAAAATCACAAAATTAGTGAATAAAGGACATGCTGTGCACATTATTTATTCAGAATCCAGTAAGGCATCTGATAAGGTAGACTACAGCCCACTTCTTGGTAAGAGAGAACAATTTTGGATAGACATCATGTTAGACAGTATCACCATCAGAGTCACAACAAGCTGACCAGCTGCCCTCAATGTGTAGTTCTCAATATAACTACATCTATATGAAGGGAAGATGCAGTGGGGTACCTCAAGGTTCTCTCTCAAACTCAATACACTTCAATATCTCCATAATGGTCTAGATCAGTGGTTCTCAACCTTCCCAATGTCGCGACCCTTTAATACAGTTCCTCATGTTGTGGTGACCTCCAACCATAAAATTGGTGTCTCGGTTCCTAAGACCATTGAAAATATGTGTTTTCCAATGGTCTTAGGTGACCCCTGTGAAAGGGTCGTTTGACCCCCCCAAAGGGGTCCCGACCCACAGGTTGAGAACCACTGGTCTAGATCATCTAATTTGCAGAAACCAAAGATGGGTGTTTTGGTATATAAAAAAAAGGTATGTTTGCCAAAAATACATATATTAGAAAAACCATACACAAATGTGTACTTTAAGACTAAACTTGCTTTTTTTTAAAAAAACTGATGCATAAAGAGAACAAAAGTTACCATGTCCAACATTTTCTCCCTATATATTTTATCAATACCAGTGGGGATACATACTGGATAGTCTTGTATTGGTTTAATTAACAAAAAGCTGGACTTTACAATTCGCTTTTTAAGTACCTTCCTGCCTGCCAAAAAACATCCTGCTCAATTAACATGGAGATTGATAAAGTCTCCATTCATTTCTCCCTCTTTAGGACTAGGATAGAAAATCTTTACCGAGTGTCAAAATCTGGCATTGAGATGAATAAATTGTTATTTCAACTCTTAAAAAGTTATTTTTGGAAATATGTGGTTATATAAAGCTTGGGGATAAATCCTGTTCAACATTGCCCTGTGATGAATGTTATCATGTCACTATATAGCTGAAAATGAAGCATACTTGGAAATAAAGGTGCCAAAATGGAAAAGCCATTACAGATGAATGAAACACATTACTAATAAAAATGAAATCTGGCAGCATTTAGTATAATGTATTTGTAATGATTTAATGATAAAATTCCCTTTATGAGACATTAACTATGCCCATTGGGGTTTTAGCTGCAGCTAGTTGAAAGAAAATTCATAAAAAGCGATCAGAATAAATTCTTGGGGGGATTGACCCAGGAGAACTTTTCATTTGGCATGCTTTTATACCAGATACAAAATGACAGAAATCTTAGCATTATGCAAAATGAATGGCTTTCACTGTTCCATGGCATTTTTGACGTCCTGATTCTTACCTATCAATTTCTACATTTCACATTCATGTCAGCTCTTTGTGGTACAAGAAGCCTACACCATGAGTAATAACGCTCCTTTTATTTTAAAGTTACAGTAATAGTGTCTTGCAATTCTGCAAGTCCATATTGTATGTCCCCTCTTGCCTTTACTCTCCAGGAAACAAGAAAGAATCCCTTCGCAATAGCAATAGCAATAGCCTCTCTAAAGCAGTTTACAGAGTCAGCATATTGCCCCCAACAAGCTGGGTCCTGATTTTATCCCCCTTGGAAGAATGGAAGGCTGAGTCAACCTTGAGCTTGGTGAGATTCCATCTGCCAAATAGCTGGCAACCGGCAAATCAACAGAAGTAGCCTTCAATACTGCACTCTAACCACTAGGCCACCGAGGATCTTAATGTCCCAATGGTTTTTTTCAAGAGGCAACTGAATTTTCTGGTTCTTCTTTGAAGATTTTTTGCTTCTCATCCAAGAACTTTTTCAGCTCTGACTGGATGGTGGGAAATCCAGTCAGAGCTGGAAGAAGTTTCTTGGATGAGAAGTGAAACGTCTTCAAAGAAAATCCAGAAAATCCAGTTGCCTCTTGAAAAAACCACCTTTGGGACAACCAGGACATGGATGATTGAGAATCTCCACAGCAGGGGTTGCTACCGGTTTGGGTCAGTTTGCCCAAACCAGTAGTAAAAAATGCTACCAGCTCACCTGAACCAGTAGTAAAAAAATGCTTAACAAAGTAAAAAGAAGTTCAGCTGTGCTGCGCGATGGTAGGAACTTTTTGTAAACTTTTTTTTTAGCATTTGGGGTCAATTTTTTGTTCCCAGGAGGCTTCTCTAAGGCCTGCTAGGCCAAAAACAGGGGGAGGGGTGCTGCGAAACAAAGAAATAAGAAAAGAAGGAAGGAAGGAAAAAGGAAGGAAGGATTGAAGCAGAAAGAAAGAAAGAAAGAAAGAAAGAAAGAAAGAAAGAAAGAAAGAGGGAGGGAGGGAGGGAGGGAGGGAGGAAGGGAGGGAAGGAAAAAGAAGAGGGAGGAAGGACCACAAACCTGGCACTAGATGCTGCTTCAGAGGATACCTTGAAAGAGCACAGCAATCCAGGGCTAGAAAGGACCTGGAGGTCATCTAGTCCAATCCCCCTGCTCCAGCAGGACATTGTTAAAGTGAGTTTCTGTCTTTTTACTCCCCCTCCCCAGTCACATGACTACATAGCCATGCCCACCCAGTCACATGACCCCCACCAAGCCATGTCCACAGAACTGGTAGGAATTTTTTTTTTTTAGATTTCACCACTGCTCCGTAGGCAATCCTTTCTGAAATGCTTTCTATGCCCCATTCCTTTTATGGCTGAGATTTGTCTCATCCAACCATTGCCCTGGATGCAATCCTTCTTCCTCCTGTATCTTGAGAATATTCCCATAACCCATTACAGGACACTCTTTTTGATACTTTGCAGGATCTGATTCTGGGGTTATGGTAGCCAACAGAAGCACCAGTCCTGGCATCTTGTAAGTGAGGTGTACCTCATTTCAGACATACAAATGCAATCTTGTTTACAAGTGGTTTATTGGTGAATAACAAACAGTCCATTATAAAGGGAGGCAGAGAGTCAACTGTGCAAGCAAACTCATAACACCAGAAAAAGATATAAAAGTGCAAAATATTGTCTGAGAGTTCAGTTCACTGTCAGATGGCTTCAAAAAAGAAAACGTAGTTCACTACAGTCCAAGAGTGCCAAGGAGGCTATTCAAAAAAGTCTGAGTTCAAAAGACAACAACCAAGAAGCATAATAGGAGCATAAGACACAGAATATACTGTAAATCTGAGATTGGCAAATAATTTCCCATAAGACGATGGACTACTTTTAAACAGATAAAGGTGTAGCTCAATTAGCACTCTTGCTTCTCAAGTAACGGAACACCTTTGCTTGCCACTCTGAAGCTGCCAATGTTTCCTGGGATTAGGACTCTGCCAGGACTGGGACCATCTCATCTGACTCATCCTGATGATGTTCTTCTGGGTCAACTGCAGTGTCTGATTGTCTGCTGACTTTTGAAGCTGACAGCGTGACAGATCAGACCCTTCAGACTCAGCCATTGATTCCAAGCAGTCTAAATCCACACACAAGTGTTAAGAGTTGATTTCCCAGCAGATGAAGATGTTGGAGGCATTTTACGTAAATGCCAACTGCAAACATTTTTGTTATTAGTCCAAGATACCTGCCTTCGCACAGATCATTAACAGAAAATCAGAATGAATGAGTGAAAATCATTCCACTCAAATGTTCAAGAAGACAGATGTAATGAGCACATCTGGTGGTCTTGAAAGATATAATATAATATACCTATAATATGCTGTAAGTCAAGGGTGGGTTATTACCAGTTCGTAACCCACCCCTGCACGCATGCGCAGAACAATTTACAGTGAACTGCACACACGCAGTTACTAAAATCCAACATGGCGGTGACATCAGTGGCACGTGAGGGAACTGGTTCAGGGGTGGTGGTGTCAGGCCTGGGTCGCTGCTGGTTCTGTGACCCAGGCCTGAATTCCACTTTGGCCAAAGCAGGCCGAACCGGCAGCAACCTGCCTCTGCTGTAAGTATTGATAACTTTGATTTCTTAATCTGATCTGCCTCCAAGAACTGAAACATTCAGCAATTTGTCTTGTTGCAAGATTCTGTAATATAGCTGCTGGAACAAAAGTAGCTGTAGGATTACATAGGACCAGTTTTTAGTCTGATCTACCTTATATGACTGACAATATATTAGTTCTAAGTGTAGTTCTTGTGATCTCATCACTTTTCTCTCAAAAAAATCTTGCTAAAGAGAAGTCCATGAGAATCTTGCTTCAACAAGAATAGCTGTCAGTTTCAGAAAGCTGTCCAAGAACTTTACATGAAGCTTGATTTTTATGACTGAACTCACAACGGAGCTTGTTCCTACCCAGGTGCTTAATTATTGGAGCTAGAGTTGCTAGTATAGTTCAATATAAAGGGTGGCAGGGAGCCAGCTGTGCAAGCACACTTATATTCCAGAAAAGATATGATAGTGCAAGATCGTTGTACTGAAGTCAGTATGAGATTGTCTTTGATTGCAATTCAGAAGCTATCGTTGATCTAGTTTGTGGTTATTAATGTCATAGTAACAAAGGTGATAGTGAGCAGTTAATTCTGGTTGTCTGGGATCTGAACTGATTACCAGATTGTTTCTTCATATTTGAAACTAAGACCAGGTTATCTCAAAAAAAAAAAAAAAACTCCCCACCCTATTTTTTGAGATTGTTTCTATACACTCTTTTTTTTCTGTGAATGATGCCAAGTAACAAACAGAATGTATTGCCTTTGGAAGTTTGCCTGACATTTCTTAGCCTGATTTTTGATTTTGTGAGCGGTTTGTCTGTGCAGTATGTACAGCTTTTAAATTGCTTCTTTAATTATTATTGTTCTGTTCATGATTGAGGCCTGTTTCTGGGTTGTTGAGTTTTCACAAAGGATTCTGTATCAATTATGTTGTATATCACTCTGTTCCCTATCACTCTGAATGTGTTTTGCAAAAGAGTGGAATGACATTTCTGACAATGAATGAATGAGTGTTGCTTAATAAAATGTAAAAGAACTAATATGGGTGAGATGGGGGTACCATGCATGTTTTTCTTCATACTTTATAACTTCATAACTTTATACTTCCGGAAATAGTAACTAAGGAAATTCTGTTTTGGGTCAGCATTGTTCTTCTGGGGCTTTGTTGTGAAAATCAAAATAGGCTGATATTGGAGACGACTTCCGGCAGCCGAAGGTGACGGATGCGCGTGTCTGCCTTTTCGCTGCTCCGGAGGGCTCCCCTGAAGTCTAGGGGGAGCACAGGGTGCCTTGAAGTGGCGCCCTGCCATAGGGGCGGCTTTCTGGGACCCCCTGGAATGGCAGCGGCCACAGGGGGGTCTCCAGCTTTGCCCCAGGAGCCTGGGAGCATAGGGAGCACGCAGAATGCCACCGCGCACTTCGCTGAACGCAGCCTGGAAGGAAACAATTAATTGGAACGAAACAGCTGAAGCGCGGTGAGCCGAGGGGTCTCCCCAGGTCTTTTACCATCCTTACTCTTTTGACTGTTCTGCAGTTTTCTTTTTGGGACTTTGTTTCAACTTCTGGAGGAGTTCAGATTGGAGAGGGGGAAATTCCACCCCCTTTGGAAAAGCGGCACTTGGAAAATCTCTCCCTTTTATGGGGGAGAGAGAAAGTTTGAAATCTACTTTCATTTCCCTTAAATAATGGGGGGAATTTTTTTTTCCTTGACTACAAAAGGATGGCTTCTCTGAACTATCTATGGGAACTTTGACTTTGTTGTTTCCTGACCATCTGTACTGGCTGAGCCAATATGGCCAACTTCCTCCTTCTTCTTTGTCTTCATGAATGAGACTCCTCCCCTGGAAAACTTTATGGCTTTCAACTAATTTCCACCCCAGAGATCTCCAGGAGCCTCTTCAAGTATGTTATTCCCCTGGATTTGGAATATTTTGACCCACCTATTTGTTCTAGTTTTGTACTAGAAGACTTATTCTCCTTTGGACTTGTTTGTTTGGTGATCCCTACCGGCTGTGCTCTCCCACAGACGCCATCTCTTTGTACAGAACAATAACTATCTCTGAGCCTCATGATGGGTCCAAAGAAATTACCGCCTGGTAAGGCCTCATCGGCCCCAACATCTTCCACGTCCAGCCCCCTCATCAGTCACAACTGGGATCTTTTTTACAACCTAAAGCCTGAAGACAGTGCAAAGGACTTGTCTACTCATCAGATGCTTCAAATCATCTTAAAGGGACAGGATGAAATTAAAAAAAACAACTGCAGGACTTAAATGAACAGCTCAGAGAGGCGAATCAGCAAACCACACAGAATGAACAGAGGATAGGTGTGCTGGAGGAGGGGGTGGTTGGGATGAGAGACGAGACGAAGACAATCCAAAGGGGGAATATAGAATTTGGAAATCAGATGTTAAAAATGGAATTTGAAAGGATGTCTTTTTTTCTTAGGTTCCAAAACTTGCCAGAAGTTGAGAATGAAGATCTCAAGGAGATTCTGACCACAATACTAGCAGAATATATTAATAGAGATAAACAACAGTTTTGGTGGGACATTGATCTGATCTATAGGGTTAATTCAGCCTATGCAAGAACACACAATGTTCCAAGGGAAGTTCATGTTACATTTCTTAGAAAAACTACAAGAGACGAGGTTCTAGGAGCTCAAAGGGGTGGACCATTAAAATATAAAGATAAAGAAATAACCATTCTTAAATAGATCCCAAAGAAAGTAAGAGATAACAGAAGGAAATATTCCTTCTTAGCAAAAAAAAAAAAAAATACAATAATGGGGTTTGGTTCAGGTGGCTGTTTCCAGAAGTCATGTTGATTTTCTGGGAGGGGAGTAGAATTAGAATCAGCACAGTAGTGGAAGCAGAGGCTTTCACTAAAAAACACAGTGCTCTCTTAGATGAAATGTGGGATGCTACACAAGAAACAAAGGAGGGAGGGGCTAAGGCTCAGCCAGTGGACGGGGGAGGACGCAACAACTAGAAGACTCAGATCACAAAAGTGATTTGAAACATTATTGCAATTGTTGTTACAATGTACCTTTATGGAAGTGATACAAAACAAATGATTGAAACACACTGATGATTTTGTGTTAAACTCAAAACTGCTAATACTTACGTAAATGTTGATATTTTTCTATTTTTGTTTGTAAAAGTTGCAAGTCCGGGGGGGGGGCTTCTCCCCCCCCCCGCACTATGTAGCTGTCAAAATGTTTTATAACCCTATAACCCCTTTTCCTTGAAATTTTTTTAAAACTAATAACAAATTTGAACAATAAAAAAAAATAGGCTGATATTACTGACATCGGTGTCCATAGAAAGAGAGGGAGCTACAACTTTGTAAAAGAAAATGTTTCACTTCCCTCCTTGTTTTGTTAATTCAATACAAGGTTGAGGACTATAAAATGAGTTATCACTTTTCATATTAAACAGAGCACTCAGCTAGAGTTGTCTGCTGTCTCAAAGGAAGAAATATGAGCTTTTTAAAGCTAAATTTAATCACTTTGAAAAATACTCTTTTCTTTATCAGGTTATGTTTTTGGCAATTCTTTAAGAGGTAACTTAATTGATGTCTTTGTCCTGCACTATTCACAGTTCTGTGGAAGCTTCACACTGTTTACTGTTTCGCTATTATTGTTATTCTTCTGCCACTTAATTGTTTCCTTTTAATCCTCCAACACTTTCCTGCATGGACTTCGCTGTCCATGTTCCATGCTCACCGCTTGAGTGTGTAATAAGTCACTTTAATTTTGACGAATCAATGGGGTGGAGTGATTATGTAACATCAATAGGATTATTGATAAATGATACATCAAGGATTTGATTTTTTTTAGTTCTTTTGCTTGTTTGCTATTATTATTTATTTATTTATTTATTTATTTATTTATTTACTTACTTACTTACTTACTTACTTACTTACTTACTTACTTACTTACTTACTTACTTATTGCCAAGGGATAAAAACAATATTCACAAGCCACTAGTTCAATTGATAGGTTAAATAATGTTTTTGTAGCTTCTACGTGTCAATATTTTGTTTCAATGTATCAAGATGAAATTCTCTCTCTTCTCTCTCTCTCTCTCTCTCTCTCTCTCTCTCTCTCTCTCTCTCTCTCTCTCACACACACACACACACACACATACACACTTTAGCAGATATATTTGGAATCAAAATATTTTGTATGTGGGTTATTACTACCACTACTAATATTATCATTACTAATATTTTGAACGAATCCACTACAAAATGAAAGCATTTTCACTGAAGGGCATGAACCATAATCTATCACAATAGTCCAATGTTGGTCTATAGATGGATATTTATTCCTATTCTAGGAAGGATTCACTGGTCCAAGTCACCTATCCAACTTCATGCTAGTTCCCAGATCTCCCCACTCCTAGTCCAGCTCCCTTAACCAGAAGGCCTCTGAATAGCAGATAGGTGTTCTTTAATAATAAAATGTGATCAGACTAAGATGGATCCAGACTGTCAAAACATTTATGTTAATGATCTGCCTTGTCTGTTGTTGGGTAATGGATCCCCATTGGTATGTGCCAATACTACTTAAATGAATGTTTTCATTTCAATTTTAGAAGAACAGCCAAAGATGGTTTATAACATTGCAGTTATGGTGAGGAGCTTATTTAGTAGACATCAGTTGTTTACAATATCTGAATCAGCAGCAAAGTGATAGCAACTTCAGGCTTGCTGTTTGTCTGGATTACTGCAGACCAGATATGGTAGCCTAATAGAGCTAGATATGGTAGCCTAATATAGCTCTACTTGGATATATATTTGTGTTGTATTTGTGCTGATAAATAAATAAAGGGAGACTAGTATAGATCCATTTCAAGCTATTTAGCTCTCATCAGCTAGCCATAACCTTACTGGGATTTGATGAGAGCTAAATAGCTTGAAATGGATCTATACTAGTCTCCCTTTATTTATTTATCAGCACAAATACAACACAAATATAAAAAGGCAACATTAAAAATAAAAATATGGTTTTCTGCCTGGATGGACAGAAAGAGGGAGTAGTGAGCTTCCTCCCATATTTAGGCATACCAGGGGTTGTAACAGAAATACATACATACATACATACATACATACATACATACATACATGTGTGTGTGTTGTATTTGTGCTGATAAATAAATAAAGGGAGACTAGTATGGATCCATTTCAAGCTATTTAGCTCTCATCAGCTAGCCATACCCTTACTGGGATTTGAACCAGGGTTGTATTACATGTTAGGCAGTTATATTAGCCACTAAGCCACAGGCTCTCCTCCTTTATCCTTTACACACACACACACACACACACACACACACACACACACACACACGACAACCTTTATAAGAAATAACCATCCAATGCCTTCCACTCTAACATTGTCCTTCGAGTAATGTAATTCATGGCCTAGTATTATGGTTAGAATGGAATATTATTGTAGGAATAGATGGCAGCAGCAACAACAACCACAAGAAGGAACTGAAGCTATTGCCACTCACTGGTGATCCTTTATTTCTGAAATTTACAAATAATCCGCATTTGGGGAAAAAAATGACACTGCCCACAAACTTACCAATTCTTTTTGGAAGTATTGGGGGAAGGAGTCGTTTGTGGCTTAAAATACTGGTACCTGATATGATCATTAATTAGTCATTAATCAATTAAAGGTACCAATTCATTAAAATGCTGATAGATGGAACAGCGTGTCTTCCTTAGCTTCCTCTTAGATAAAATGTGTGGTTGTTCCAGAAACCAGTCAAAATGTTGTGTCTTTGGTTTAACAAAGCAAGTTTTGAGATTCTATTCTAAAAACTTTTGAAACTAGAAATGTCATTTTGAAATTCCTTCACTTGGGATCACACATTTAAGAAGCTAATTCTCATTCATTAAGCTTCTATTAAAACATGTCGTACAATAGACTTCAAAACGTTAAACCTTATTCTCTGAATTTTTGATATATCAACTTCATGATTACATTAATATTCTTCACATGAACAATAGGCCTATGTATGCTAGGGACATTTCATTTTTAAGTTGAATTTACTGCATGTTAGGATTTAACCCAGGCTGTCCAGATGACCTGCCAATTCCCTAAATAGCTAAGGGGCAAATGCTCTCCAGGTTTTGCACTAATTGTAAACATCCAGAAAATCTGTCCCAAATCTTATTTCTTCATTGACTTTATTACCTGTGTGATAGGATATTCCCCTCCCATGACAAATTAGCAAATAAATTTTGTACCTGAGATCCTAAATGGAAAACATTGTTAGTAAAACATGAACACTTTAGATGGTAACAGATGTATGAGTCTTGACAGTCTAATTTACAACTTGACTGTTTGTACATTCAGTTTCTGGCCTTTGTCTATCAGGAGTGCCTATTAATTATCACATAAAATAAAGTCACGGTTTTCTAACTCTGCCCCACAGCATCTAGCAAAACAGCAAAGTAAAGGGGGAAAAACACAATGCACAAATGAAGTTGTTAACATTTTCGTAAGTGAATGTTATTGGAGGCATTTGATAATGATACATCCTGGCTTTGATTTGACTACTCTAGGAGGAAATTTGTTTGTGATTTAAGCAAAGTTAAAAAAAATAAAATTAAAGTCACAGTTGATTGAAGTTAAGCACCTCTAGCATAAGATCCATTGAACTAAATGGAATTGCTAAGCTTATCAATAGAACATTTAGTTTTGGAAAGATCAAAGAAGAGAACTGCAGTCATTGTATTGCTAGGCGTTTGACTTTTGGACAGCAAGAAGCTTAGAAATTAGTGTTCAGGTGAAATAACATTCAAGAGTCAACGTTTCTTTCACATTTATTCAGGATATATATATTTTTGGGGCCACTTTCTTGCATTTGATTCAAGTTTGTAAACAAATTCTCTAAAAGACACTAGAAATCTCTGGTGATCTTTCATGATGGTGTTCTCCTAAAGCAGGGGTGTCCAAACTTGGCAACTTTAAGACTTGTGGACTTCAACTCCCAGAATTCCCCAGCCAGCTGGGAGTTGAAGTCCACAAGTCTTAAAGTTGCCAAGTTTGGACACCCCTGTCATAAAGTGAATGCATAAATGGTGACAACAGTTCTTCAGGCAGTAAAATATTGTTAGGTAAAGCAGTACCTGTTCTTCCCAATTGAGCACCAGATAAGCACTCACGGGTCTTCTAGATAACATTTCTTTATCTCCTTGGTGGTTACATTCTAAGCTATATTTATTTATTTATTTATTTATTAAATTTGTTAGCCGCTCCCTCTCCACCAAGGGACTCGGGGCGGCGTACAATAAATAAAAACACATATTATAAAATTACACATTGTACGGAGGAGGTATAAAACACAATACAATCATTATAATAACATAGAAATATTAAAATAAGTTAAGATTAAAACCCCAATGGAAATTACAAGTTTAAAAATTGCCAGGAGGAATAAAATGAAGCTATGGTTGAGCCAGGCCTGCTAGTTGAAAAAGGTGGGTCTTGAGTTTTGAACGGAAGGAGCGGAGGTCGGTGGTAATCCTAATATCCGGGGGGGAGGTCATTCCATATGAGATATTTATTTCCTCATTCAGGCTACCAGATCTCTACAGTATACCTTTCTAGCATAAGCATCCAGGGGAAAGCCTCCTTCACTTGCAGCTAATCAGAAGTCTAGGTAAATTGTTATATTGTCATTGAACACCACACAGTTGGGGACAGCTCAATCATTCGACAAGTGTGGAGGCTGACTTTAGCAACACATCTAAAGTGCAGAGGTGTTACTGTTCCACCTTTTCCCTGCCATTTGCATGCACAATGTTAACTCCCATGTATTGGTTTCCCTGTGCCGTAAATTTAAAGTGATCACTTGAAAGCAAAATTATGAAAGGTTTTTGAGGAGCAGCACTGGCTGTGGGTGTACCTCTTCTTTGTTCGAAACTGTCACAAAAGGTTCTGCATTGCAACATGGGACAGAGAGAGACACTGGAATTGTGTAACACGAACAGAACCAAGCCTCTTCCCAGTAGCATTCTGCTGGTTGGATGCAAACTAATACCACAACTACTCATCCCATCATTTCTTTGCATGGGTAGGTCAATTTCAGTGGTGGAATTCAGCTGGTTCATGCCGGTTCAGGTGAGCCAGTTGTTAAATTGCTGGCTGGCCTTATCCCTTCCTGCCCTGCCCTTTCCAGGAGTCACCACACACCGCATTTTGGCTCCCAGGTAAGTGCAGGGAGGTCTACTAGGCCCAATTTTTGCTCCCGGGAGGGTGCAGGAATCCAAGTGTTGCCTGTCACACTCCCTGGCTACACCCACCATGGCCATGCCCACCCAGCCAGTCATTAGAGCAGAGAACCAATTGTTAAATTATTTGAATCCCACCACTGGTCCATTTGTATTAAAAAAGAAAAAAAACGGAGAAAAATTAGATTTTTGTGATTCTTCAGTAAGACTTGCAAGCAAACATCTGTCAGATGTACAATATTCTCCTCCTCCTAAAGCTGGAATTTCTTGCTGAAATACAGACAAGATCTGCTATTTAATGTGATCTTTTAATATGACTATGAAACAGGAAAGGGGAGGGAAGTGTCAGACTAAACTGTCGGACTAAGCTCTTGCATACTTTGATAAACTGAAAGCTCTTATTGCAGTGTTTCTCAACCTTGACGACTTAAAGTTGTATGGACATCAACTCCCAGAAATCCCCAGCCAGTAAGGCTAGCTGGGGAATACTGGGAGTTGAAGTCCATACATCTTCAAGTCGTGAAAGTTGAGAAACACTATTTCATACAGTCTTAGCTGCAGCACGTGCAGAAGTAGACTAGCAAGGAAGCATTTCTGCATATCTTATTAATGAATTGAAGGAATGTAAAAAAATAAAATAAAAAGGTCGAGGATAGGATTTCAATCACTTCACCATGGCTAACAACTTGTTTTTTGACATATGTCCATAGACACCTCTGAAAGTGGCTACGCACAATTTTCCATTTCAATGCATCTCTAGCAAAAAGGGCAAACCTTAATGGATGTTTCATATTTAATTATTAAAAAGTATGAATTTCTGAGATCAGCTGAGTGTTTTTATAAAGAAGACAACTCAAAATGCAAAACTGCATTACTGTAAAGCTATATGCTCTCTCCAAACAAGGATGACTCATATTTCCTTATTTTTTCTTCTCTGGTTAATATATTACAACCCTTGATTCAAGCTAATCAGTACAAGAAGAATATAGACACTATGGGATAGAGATATTGAAAATATATTTTTATATTCCACTTAAAATAGTACATTTAAGCAATGTAGCATGGCGTTGTCATTTTAAAAAAAAATCTATACTAATTCAGAATAAAAGTAAAATCTGATCAAATGAATGAATGCAGTCATTGGGTCCATCACAAGCCACCATATTGCTACTGGGTCCATTCTTAAAATGCCATTTACGTCTGAACCTTAATCTTAAACCTGTCTCAAATATGTATGTAGATAAAATTAATAGCATAGCAGTTAGACTTTGAGAACATTTTGATGTATATGTTAGCTCTTTTTTAATTCATATAAAACAATTGAAAAAAGAGGCAATTCAGAGACCAAAAGCATGAACACATGAGGAGAGAAACTGCTATTAGAAGAGTTGATGTAACTGCTTACACTGGCAAATCAAGACACATGACAAGTTTAGCTAAATCATCACTGATTAGTTTTATAATCTGCTTCCTGTACCAATTGCTACATTGCAAACTATTGTCTAAAATTCTGAACACCCTAGTCTTGTTCCTTCAAAGTTTTTCAAATGATGCCTTAGGAATACAAGGGACTCCTGCACCATGCTTAGAGTAGATCATTCTGAGGCCCTCTTCAGATAAGCATTTATAGGAAAGTTGATTGTTGTTTCCAGAGCATAAGAGGAAAACATAGAATCAAAGGGCTGGAAAAGACCTCAGGGGTGTTCTATTCCAACCCCTTGCTTATACCATCCAAGTCAAATGGTTGTCCAATCTATTTTTGAAAATATCCAGTGATGGAGAACCACAACTCAGAGCAGCAGTAACAGTGTTGAGATTAATGCTTTAGGCATTAATTGGGTATCCCTAATAAGCATTAATGAAAATATCTCTAAATAAGGTCCCATAACCTATTATTAAATATCAATTTCAAAGTTTCATGCCAGATTTTTGAGTTATTATAGCCCCTACCAAATGAGCCATACCACTCAAATTACCAACTTTCAACTTTTTTAAAAGACAGCTTTTGTCTTGCCTTAAGGCTAGTAACATTTTTGGGCTAGTGATAATATTTTGCATTCTGAGAGCACGTTGTGCGAGTATCACAAAACAGCTGTGACAATAGAGTAGCCAAGTATAAAACTCACATTTTAATGACATTCTATCTACTAACCTGAGAACGAAACTTCAGATTATCTTGGCCATTTTCTCAGAAGGTGAGCATATTTTACAAAGCACTGGCCATTTACCAGTCTTCGTTTTCTAAGAATCTCTAGGACAGTGGTTCTCAACCTGTGGGTCGGGACCCCTTTGGGGGTCGAATGACTCTTTCACCGAGGTCACCTAAGACCATTGGAAAACACATATTTTCAAAAAAAAAAATACAGAAAACATAAAATAATTTTATGGTTGGGGATCACTACAACACGAGGAACTGTTTTAAAGGGTCACGGCATTAGACAGGTTGAGACCCACTGCTCTAGGATATTGTGATGTATACATGGGATAATAATTCTTATTGCATTTAGAATAGAATGGAATTCTTTATTGGCCAAGTGTGTTATATTTTGTATACATATGGCATTTCTGTTGTTCATGTGTAAACTGCTTAGAGTAGTTTTAGACTGAAGTGGTTTATTTTACTTCTTTATTTAAATGTACGTAGATGCCTCTGGTCTCAGTGTTCAGAGAATAAATGAATAAAGATATTGGTGTTTAAAGACTCTGCACTGTAAGTTCTGACTCTGTTTTCTATTCCTTCCAGAAATGAAAATATGTGGCAAAACACAGATCCAGTATATTTCCTTTTGTTTGGGAATGGCTTGTCTTGATATGTAGGGTTTCTGCCAAAGAATGAATGAATGAATGCTCATAGCAAAATACTGTCATACAAAATAGAAAAAGAAGAGTTTTTCAAAATCCTAGCAGGAAGTACTGCTGTCTCAAAGGAGAATTCATAAATCCAGGTTTGTTGAAAGATCTGTGACCTGGCAGCAATATGTGACTTCCAAAAACAAAAGACAAAATTTTATAACCTTTCCAACTCGGGTCTTATTTGAAGAAATAAAACAAAACAAAATGGATGATAAAAAAAATATATCTTGCTATTGAACTCAAATAAAGTGCATCCTAGAACTATAGCTTTTGCAAAATGACAGTCACTCCTGCAAAGTAACCCAATATTGTCATATCTATTTGGGACTGGGGAAAGCCATGTCGGACAATCATGGGCGGAAAAAGCTTGTCATGTATGTACAAGTTTAGGCAATGCTGAATGCTTTATTTTCCGTAGATACATGAATGTCGACTTAAGCTTCCATTGTGCCACAACCTTTGGCCCTCTTGACAATGGTGCAATGTCACAACACATGCACAAAAGAGGCAGTGCATTATTAGGGATATTATTATTATTATTATTATTATTATTATTATTATTATTATTATTATTATTATTATTATTATTGTGTATAATGAAATGTATATGTGTACATAAATGATACAGCAGATGGAAAAAAAATATAACTATCAACACCATGAAAATAGAGTAAGTTCCAAATCATAGTAAGTATATTAATTTCTTTCCATCTCTACTGCAAAAAATACTCATCTATTACTCACTAAGAAGGTGTTTCTAAAGTATTAATATAAAGTATTTGCTTTGGACACAGAAGGACCTAGATTTAAGTTAGAACTATCAAATCTGGACAGTGAACAATGAAATGACCATAGTTAGCAGCCAAAAGTTTGCTAGTGTCATCTGGAAGTCATTCAGATAATCGCAGTCCAAAAAATGGTAGAATATCTTGCTTCTTTGGCAAGCACAAGGCTGGGTAGGGCTTCAGTATGAATGTTTGGAGAGCTGCTGTTGGTTGATCTAACTTAATTCCTAATTTTGTTCAGAGGACAACTGGTAGTTAATCCCACATGTGGTCCTAGCTTATAGAACAGGACTGTCAAAACTCCCAGCCTGTGGGGTGGATGTGTCACATGCTGACCATGCCACGCCCAGTTTAGCAAGGGAAAAAAAGTCCTGATACATCATGTGATGCCGCCATGATGACATGAGTTTGACATCCCTGCTATAGATCATGTAAAATTATCAAACATCCAAAGAGCCATGTTGTGAAAATATCCAATACAGTTCTAAGATCATCAGATAGTTCAATCCAAACAGGGGGGAAAAGCCTTTTTAAATGCATACTGAAAACCACAAATTATATTACTAATCAGCTTTAAAAGACTTCAGTTCTAATGTTGATTGTCTACTAGACATACAGAATGAAGAAATAGAGTGTTCATGGCAAATCAACATGCAATTAAGCAATCTTCTATTATGCATAGAAAAAGAGCATGATCCTCAAACATTCCTAACAATAATACAAAATTACCATAGAAATAGCTACACAAAGAAGCAACAAAATTAATACGTACCTATTGTTTCTCTCTATCTCTAGAGATTTGTTTTTCTCTGTGGATTCAGAAGCCCTGAGAGACATCTGAAAGATACAGGAAAATTAAAAGTACTACAATGTATTCTTGCTGGTTCAACACTTTACTCAAGAAGTACAGTCTTTTGGGGTTAAGAATCACACTTTGCCTTTGAGTGACAAGGCAGGAGATCAACTTAATTTATACAGGACTACAGGTATTATTTAAAAAGTCAAGACTGTGGCCACAATGTTGCAACTGGTTACCATTTTTTAGATGTTTTGCCATACCTTGTGAATCTCTCTATACAGGATAAAAAGTAGAGTGTAGAATAAAATAACAAAGTTGGAATAAACTTTGGAGGTCTTCTAGTCTAACCCCACACCTAGGCAGGAAACCTTACACCACTTCAGACAAATAGTTATCCAACATCTTCTTAAAAACTTCCAGTATTGGAGCACTCACAACTTCTGGAGGCAACTTGTTCCACTGATTAATTGTTCTAACTGTCAGGAAATGTATCCTTAGTTTTAAATAGCTTCTTTCCTTGATTACTATCCATCCATTGCTTTTTGTTCTACCCTCAGGTGCTTTGGAGAATAGCTTGACTCCCTCTTCTTTGTGGCAACCCCTAAGATATTGGAATACTGCTATCAAGTCTCCCTTAGTCCTTCTTTTCATTAAATTAGACATAGCCAATTCCTGCAACTGTTCTTCATATGTTTTAGTCTCCAGTCCCCTATTCATCTTTGTTGCTCTTCTCTGCACTCTTTCTAGAGTCTCCACACCTTTTTTACATCATGGTGACCAAAACTGGATTCAGTATTCCAAGTGTGGCCTTACCAAGGCATTATAAAGTGGTACTTCACGTGATCTTGATTCTATCCCTCTGTTTAGCCTAGAATGGTGTTGGCTGTTTTGGCAGCTGCTACACACTGCTGGCTCATATTTAAATGGTTGTCCACTAGGATCCCAAGATCCCTCTCACAATTACTACTATTGAGCAAGGTACCATCTATACTGTACTGTGCATTTTGTTTTTCTTGCCTAAATGTAGAACCTTACTTTTTTCAACATTGAATTCATTTTGTTAGATAGTGCCCAATGTTCAAGTTTGTCAAGATCCTCCTGTATCTTAAGCTTATCTTCTGGAGTGTTGACTATTTCTGCCAGCTTGGTGTCATCTGCAAAGTTGATGAGTTCCCCATTTATCCCCTTGTACAAATCATTGATGAAGATGCTGAAGTGTACTGGGCCTAAAACAGAGCCTTGGGGTACTCCACTGCATACTTCCCTCAGTGTAGATGCAGTTCCATTGAGGACTACACATTGAGTGTGGTTGGTCAGCCAGTTACAAATCCATCTGGTGGTGATGCTGTCTAACCCACAATTTTCTACTTTATCTAATAGTAGATTATGGTCTACTTTATCAAATGCCATAATGAAGCCCAAGTAAATTCAATTTAAATGCAGTTAAAACCAAAAAAAATAATAATCTCTCTCTCTCTGTGTCTCTCACTATCTGTCTCTCTCTGTCTTTCTGTCTCTCTCTGTCTCTGTCTCTCTCTCTCTCCTTCCCTCCTTCCCTCCCTCCCTCTCTCTCTTTATTATACTAATTTTCAAAACTGTAAGTTTGGATGAACACCAAATGCCATTTTTCAAAAGTTGGTGATCCTTAGGTACAGATTTCAGTTTTAATGATTCCACTGAACTTGTACCTGGTTGGCTTTTGAGATTCAATAAATGGATTATTCATGAGTCTTTGTGTGTTTTATCAGATCTTTTTCTTACCACTTTAAACAACCCTGGAATTATATATGTTCATAAGACACCTTCTAAAATTTTCTATATGTTCCTAAAGACTTTATAAGACTTAATTATTCCTTTGTCTTAACAGAAATCTTAACAGATTTCACTTAGGGGATTTTCTTTATAAAGTTATAGATTTACAACCTCCCTCTATTTCTTTAGAGATAAACCTCAGTGTAATTCAGATTTTTTGAAAGGAAAGGGCGATAGTTTGGCCTGTTTATCAAGCATCCTACTTCACATTTTACGTAACTCATGTTAAATTTTGTGAGTGTTAAATTACTTTTCATTCTCAACTTTAGAATCTACCTAGATTGTCTTTTAATTTATTTCAATTTTTCTAATACATTTATCATTCAAGACATCTCCAAATTTTTTAAAAAGTGTGCATTTTAAGCAGGGGAAATCCATCTGTTTTGAAATGTATACCTGGAACCTTTCATTTAAACTAGTTATTATATTTCATTCCTTTCCAAAAGTTAGGCTACTGCACATTTCACAAATGTTAACCTTTAAAAAAAAAGAACCACACACAAATCCTTAGTCTAAGCAGGAAGTGGTAGAAAGTGAAAATGAGTCTATTTACCTTACATTGAAATGGGAGGAGGATCAGCTTATTCATAAGACGTATGATCCATCACAATTACATTACTCAAATAATTGTGAAGTTAATGAGCAGCTAGAGAGCCAGAGAAGCCTGCTTGGGAAAAATATATATATGTCCTGAAACTTGGGCTGCTGCCAGACAAATAGGCTGAAAGACAGAATACAGCTGCTGCATCTGGCAACCTCAACAGTAATCAGCTGAAAGAGTGAGGGGTTGCTACAGCTTCTTCTTAAGAAAACAACACATTTTTGACAGGAAAGGGAAAAAGCAGAATAACCCTTTTATTGGGAGATATCACACTAGGTGCAAAATGACGATTCCCCAACAGCAAAGTTGGTGGAGTTAAGATGAATGTTAAAAATATGTTTCCTACATATTTCCTTCACTGAATGGGTCTTTGTTTAATAAGGGTATTTATAAGTAGGCATGAATAGGACTAAGCGAGAGTCAACTTGGTATAGTTGTTAAGCCACCAGGCTAGAAGCAAGGAGACCATGAGATCTAATCCTGCCTTAGGTGCAAAGGGAACTGGATGACTTTGAGTCAAGAGTCTATGGACCCCACTAAGAAGGCAATGACAACCCACTTCTGAAACCTTGACTGGAAAACTGCAGGTGCTTGTTGCGAGTCAGCTATTGGAGTTGAAGACATCACACACACACACACACACACACACACACACACACACACACACACCTATGCAATTAATTACTATTTTAATTTAATGTGTCTCTCTTTCCATATCACTTTCTTTGACTTTGTGATCAGTGTTTACCTACTTCTGACTACTATTACTCCTTCAGTCCTTTGTTCTTCTATATGCAGATACCTATTCTTACATCCCCATCTTGTCTGTATTTCTAGTTCATCTAATTCCCCTTCCATAATCTCCCATTCTCACTTCAGTTTCTTTGTCTCCTTTATTAGAAGCCAATACTGGTGCTTTTTTCTATTTCAACAACTTTAATTGTGTGGACTTCAACTCTCAGAATTCCCCGGCCTATAGAAGCAAGCTTCTTCAATTTGGTGGTTTCCATTTTATTCTATATAACATGTTTTTACCCTGATCTGCTTCAGAACTGTTATCTTTGAAGCAGAAAAGATATACAGCACTTCTTATGACTGAAATTTGGTATGACGTGAATTTTGGGTGGTCCTTAAGGGCAGAATCCTATGAAAATTTGCGACAAGAACTCTTCCAACAAGCTGCTATGATGGATCTTGTCCTGCATTCCAGGATGTTGTCTTCTATGTGAGGTATATTGCCAGTTTAAGAGTCAAATGGTCACTGCTTATATTTCTTCTTTTAAAATGTAATATCTCTTTATGTGATCTGAGCAGCTCATTTTCTTTGAAATAGCAGTGCTTTCCTCTGGAAATAAATAAATGTTATTTTATGGCAGATGCCACATGTTTCAACATGGCGAATTACAGTTCCTGCATTTACTATATCTTATTAAAGATTGAAAGCAGGAGCACTTTTCTGTTTGGGAAGCACACTCGAGTGGTTAAAGCACACCTACAAAAGAAGATTTTAAAGGACAGCTAAATATGTGTTCTCAATTATTTCCCATTCTCTTTCTGTTTTTAAACAAAACTTGACTTTAAATCTCTTGTGACCTAGTGTGTAGCGTGTTCTTTTCTTATTGCAGAAATAAACTGCATTATCCTTTTGCTAAATCCTTTAAAGAGCAGTTGGTTTTAAAATGATGATGATGATTAATCATTGCACAGTCAGCCAGATGTTCAGTCTGGGTTTGGCATTTTTGTCTAGCTTTCGAGTCCTTACCAAGGACCTGGGATAAGCAAATCTGAATGATTGATGGTGTTACAGATATTGTCACAGGATGGAAGCAGTTCCAAGTAAAGCCATCTTCTGCAATTGACTGATAGCAAATTTGTCAATGCCTACGGTGTTCAAGTGGTACTCCAGTTGTTTTGGGACTGCACCCAAGGCGCCTATTACTATTGGTACTACCCTTGCTTGCCTTCGCCATAGTCATTCTATTTCTATTTGTAGGTCTTTGTATTTTGTTATCTTCTCCAGTTCTTTGTCTTCTCTTCTGCTGTCTCCAAGCACTGCCACATCCACTATCCAGACTTTTTTTATCTTTCTTATGGACAACTGTTAAGTCCGGGATGTTATATGGCAGGTGCCTTTCTTCTTCTCCTTCTCCTTCTCCTTCTCCTTCTCCTTCTCCTTCTCCTTCTCCTTCTCCTTCTCCTTCTCCTTCTCCTTCTCCTCCTCCTCCTCCTCCTCCTCCTCCTCCTCCTCCTCCTCCTCCTCCTCCTCCTCCTCCTCCTCCTCCTCCTCCTCCTCCTCCTCCTCCCTCTCCTTGGCTATTATTAATTCAATTTTCATTGTAACTTTCAAATACCTGGACTGGAAGGCCTCCTCCTCCTCCTCCTCCTTGGCTATTATTAATTCAATTTTCATTGTAATTTTCAAATACCTGGACTGGAAGGCATTCCTGAGCTTTCATGAGGGAAATGATAGAAGCTAAATTGGTAGATATGAGATTTTCCTTGAATAAATCTCTGCCACAAAAGAAAAAGAAAAACCCTACCAAAATCAATCTGCCTCATATTTTACTTTGAGGGGAGGGATTATATTTGTTTTTGTCATTAAATTAGGGTTTTCTTAAAGTTGCATACATTCATTTTAATATATAATTTATAATAAGGCAGTGGATTCAGAGGACAAAATATGATTTGATGTGCAGAGTACAAACACATAGAAACTATGAAAACGCATTAAAGCAGCTGCCTCTTTTCCTGAGTTAACAGAAAATCCCTTTGCAACCTAGGTATGTTCTTGAGACATTTAGTTTAAGGGGTTCCTTACTGATACTAATACCCTTTCACATGTATTCTGAATCATATTTGTTTTTGAATCTGCATCTCTAGAAAAGTGTAATTTTAAAGAAACTATTCATTTTGTTTTTAATATACTTTGTATCTTAGAAATAATTTGGCATAGTGGTCAAACTAAAAACCATGAAACCATGAGGTGTGTAGGCCCATATCAGACATGAAACTAACTGGGCACCTTGGACCAGACACTGTGTCTTAGACCTAAGTAGAAGCAGACAATGGCAAAGCGCTTAAGATTTTTCTTTAACATTCTGTCAGGTGGGAGTGAAGAAGAGAGAGATAGAGATAGAGAGAGATCTATCGTTGGAAGGGAACATCTGAGATAGTAATTTTTTTCCCCTACAATCTTAGCTTTCCAGAAATCAAACTCCACTTGGACAGGAAAATTATAGTTGATTGTTGCTGCGCCCTAAACATTCCGGAAGATATCCTTGAATTATTCATGGATTCTACAACATTGAGGGGTTCATGCATTGATTGGAGGAACTACATGCTTGTTTGTGTGTTAACAGTGGATTCAGAAATTATCTACAGTATACTAAAGTAAGCTTGTTGTAAAAGAAGAAAAGAAATTAAGGTTTCACTTTCAATCAGTTATTTCCCTCAGCAAATAAGAAAATAATCGTTTTAAGTAACTGTTAACTTGTTCCATTCCTTAGAATATGTAGTGTGAAACTTGTTTTAATAATGCTATAAAATCTCAAGTGATGTTTATCTTGTAAATGAGGAAATTTTTGAAGGCAATATTTTGTATCTAGAATTATGCCATAGACTATCCAGAAGGGTGAAGTCACCAAATGAAATAAATGGAGAACTACCAAGACAAGACTTCAAAAGTTATTCCCTAGGATACAGTATCTCTTTTTGGGGAGCCTAATAGCACAAAACAGCTCAGCTGAGGGAGCAAGATTAGGCATCTGTCAATGCATTTTTCTTGCACTGGAAAATGCATATAGCAGAAAGATTACCTCATAGACAAAACTGTTAAATTTAACATCTCTCCTTTTAAAATGGCTGCTGCTTGTTAAGGTTTTCTTTGATCTTTTGCTGACAATCTGCTGCTAAAGCTGGTTCCTTGGCAGTGCTGCTCCCTAAGGAATCCAGTGGGGAAGTGGGTTCTTGGACATTCCAATTCCCTCTGTTTTGCAAGGGGTGGGAACCAGGAGTGGGTTCCTTCCAGTTCTAACCTCTTCTATAGAAGAGGTTGCACAAATCTACAGTGACATTTGGAACCGGTTCCAGCTCTCTCCCCCCGCCCGTCTGCACATCATCAAGATGAAGAGCGAGAGGAGGAATTCTAGAAGTTGAGGTCCACAAATCTTAAAGCTCTCAGGTTTGAACACCCCTGGGTATTTTTCTCTAAAGGGTTAGGGGTGCAAGGGTCTTGTAACTTGACAGCTTTAAGACTTCCGTGCTTCAAATGCCAGAGTTCCTGAGCCAACATTTTGATTGCTAAGCAAGAGCGTTGTTAAGTGAGTTTCACCACATTTTACAAGTTGGCCACTCCTACCCAGTCACATGGCTGGCAAGCCACTCCCACAAAGCAGGCCACACCTACAGAAGAGGTTCTAAAAATATTTGAAATCCACCATTGGTGGGAACTAATGTTTTAGTAATATATTAATCAGTATTCAACTATAGGGATATGTGCATGTGTGGGTTTTTTGTTATACCATTTTAATGTTCTGACTTCTTTGTGTTTTTGTGTTTTTCTTTTCTTTATGACTGCTTGGATTTTTTTTTTAGTTTTGTATTTTGTATTTTAACTTTGTGCTGAATAAAATAAAAAAGATAAGTAAAGAAAACCTTTCCAATTAAACATATCAAACAAATTCCAATGTTTCATCCATGTTGCTGATGGATCTTCCAGATCAGTTTGATCACAATATATCATTAGCAAAGAAGACTTGACCTGATTTAGATTGATTCCTGAATCAATAACTTCAGATGAACCCAACACGTAAAGTAAAAAATAAAAACAAAGTGATACCCCACAACTGAAACCAATCCAGCTATGGCAGTAGTTAATTCATTTAAACACCCCTCAAATTGGATACTATCTATTTCAGCTCAGGTTCTTCATCATACATTATATGAATGCACTGTCATGTATTGGGAAAGCAGGAAAAGAAATATATGTATAATTATTAACCGTAGCACTATGCCTTTCAGTGTTTCCTGCACAGAAAAGAAAGTTGTTCATGTAGAAAATGCTAGGAATCGACTAACATAATTCAGTTATTATGTTACTCTGAGTCTTGTCTGCAACAGAATACAACAAATCACTGTTGTTAGAAAACATATTGGGATTATTCAAGGCTGAAATACTCATAAAGAGTTACCTAGCATATCAATGTTTTATGCTTGTTGCAATATTGAAAATAGGGAAGGGGGCTGCAGATGGGAAAAATGAATGGTGGAAGGGATCTTTCAAGTATGATCTCCATTTCTTTTCTTGTAAAATGATTCACCAACTTTGTTTTCTTTTCAAAACATTTCAGTCTGTCAGATGCCTTCAGCAATTATTCTGGTTGTATCAGCTTCTGTTCTATAATGAAAAGCCTATGTATTTAGCTCAACTTTCTACTACACCACTACTATATGGGGCTTCTAATATAATAAAAACAATTGTTATTAGTTGTGAAGTCGTGTCCAACCCATGGACAATATTCCTCCAGGTCTTTTTGCCTTTTGGTATTGTCCATGGGGTTTTATGGCAAAGATACTGGAGTGGGTTGCCATTTCCTTCTCCAGTGGATCATGTTTTGTCAGAGCTATGACCTGACCATCTTGGGTGGCCCTCCACAGCATAGCTCATAGCTTCATTGAGCTATGCAAGCCTCTTTGCCACTACAAGGTAGTAATCCGTGAAGGTGATTAAAACAATAGCATTGTTCCATTTAGCTATGCTAAAGGAGGAGGCTGTTAGTCTGTCAGTGTAAAATCAAAACATTCTAAAATTTGATCTCTACTTAGAACTGAAAATACATCTATCTCTGGATCATGTAAATTTCACATTTATTCAGTTCATAATTTCATTCTCTTCATTTCTGACATTCAGTAATTTCTGTCTTTCATACTTATTCTCTCTCTCTCTCTCTCTCTCTCTCTCTCTCTCTCTCTCTCTCTCTCTCTCTCTCTCTCTCTCTCTCTCTCTCCTCTATCTATATCTGTCTGTCTATCTATCTATATCTGTCTATCTATCTATCTATCTATATCTATCTTTTTTTCTGTTGCACACATTTTCATATACAAATTACCTCGTCTGTCTGTTTTTAGCACAACCTTCCTTTTTGTAATGTTACATTTTCCATGCAACTTTTCAGCTGAGATCTGAATTACAAAGTCTGTAGAAAGACTTCAGCTGGAGAATTGTTCCAAATGTAAATATTATTTTGAACTCAATCTGTTCACTTAAAAACGAGGGCAAATCTAAATTTTATGGAAGCCTTCACTGTAGCATCACTTGAATAACCATAGCTTTTCCTTGTTTACTGAATAGGTATTTCATGCATCATTTGTTAGCCAGGTTTATGCTCAAGACACCAGATAAAAAGAAACTACCTCATTAGAATATGAAAAATGTGTTCGGTGCATGTGATATGACACATAATCCATCAGATACTAAGCCTGTCATATTTCTATGAAGCTTCTTTACAAAGCTTTGAGTGATGGTAAGTACTAACAGCTTCTCCATTGCAAAGTATTTTCATTAACTACAAAACATAAACATACACTCCAAAATTCTGATTCCTTCCTTATTTCATAAAATACTTACAATATGCTTTTATGATGAAATATTAGCCTCTTTCTTTTATTGGATGTAAACAATACTTTAAAATAAACAAATAAAAGATTAGGCATGCCCTTCGTACCCATACCAAGAGTCAGCCAATTCTGATTGCAGTCATTTTAAGAAGACGGCTTGTGACTTTAAACAAACAAAAACTCACTAAGTGGCTGAGTTAAGGCAGATTGACTGATTATGGGTCTTTAAGTAGGTTTTTTTTTTTTTACTTCTAGCAACCATATAGATCAGGGGTGTCAAACTCATGGCCCACAGGTCAGATGCATCATGTGTTCGCCCTGCCCCAGCCCGGTTTAGCAAAGGGGGAAAAAATCCCATTACATCATGTGATGATACCGTGATGATGCAAGTTTGACACCCCTGACATAGATAGATTTTCCCCATGATGATCTATCCTAGCCTGTTCCTCAAGGATGCATACATCACCACTGATTCGTCCACCTTGCTGCTGGTCATCCCCTTCTTCTCCTTCCTTATATCTTTGCCAGTATTTAAACGTTTTTCAGAGGGCTTGGTCTTTACATAGTATATCTAAGTTAGGATAATTTGAGCCTATCATTAGTGCATATGCTCTGGGTGATAATCAATCGGTTTGTTTTTCTTGGCTATCTGTGGTGTTCTTAGAAGTATTCTTTAAAGTGACATTTTCTGTGTCACTGAGTAGGGAATTGCCATGGTTTTTTAAAAAATATATTTTTATTATTTTTACATTTAAAACAATGCAATACCGCGGAGTCGGAGTGACCATACATTCACATTATATACAGCTAGTTTCAACCATTAACAGTTAAACTACATAATACATTGTCTATCCTTCTGTCCAATCACAATATATACATTTGTTCCAGTCTTGTCATCTTGTCTTATACCAATCATAAAATCTATTCCATACTTCAAAAAATTCTGATTCCCCTTTATTTTTAAGTTCAAGAGTGAGCCTATCTGCTTCTGCACAGGCCAACACTTTTCTGATTATATCTAGCTCTGATGGTGTATTTTCTTTTTTCCAATACTGTGCATAGGTTATGCGCGCTGCTGTTAGTATATGTATAATTAGATAAAGTGTATCTTTCTTAAACCCCTCCGATATTATGCCTAGGAGAAAAGTTTCTGGTTTAAACATAATTTGTTCTCCCACCATTTGTTCTAACCATGATTGAATCATTTTCCAATTTTTTTTTTGCCTCATTGCACATCCACCACATATGATAGAAAGTGCCCGGTGTTTTTTTACACTTCCAACAGTTTGGGGCCAAATTTTTGAACATTTTGGAAAGCCGTGCTGGAGGGAGATGCCATCTGTAGGGAATTGCCATGGTTTTTGTGGTTTCAATCCTGGGTTAAGATAGTCAAGGGGTGAACTCCCCCCCACCAACAATGACAATTGGCTAGCTTCTCACTATCTCTAAATATCATACCTAAGTATTTTGATGAAGCTGAGTGGATTAGGCTGGGTATTGTAAGATCCAATCTGGTTCAATCACCAGGACTGGAGGTTTAGTCTTCTGAGCCTTCCGACTTGTGCTGGAGCCCATCCTCAAGGAACTTCTCTCTACTAGAATGTGTGCTTTGGGCTACTCTATGTGTCATATTTATGTGGCGCTTTCCTATTGATTGATTGTTGTGTTGATGGCCAATGATAGGTTGGATGTCTCTAGCCCAGTATGCTTCTGCTTGGGTTTGCAAAATTATGAGCTACTCTAATGAGTAGGAGAGGGATATGCTCTTCCAAGACCAAAAGCATTTCTTTTAAATAATTTTCAAAGTGTGCAGAGTCCAGTTTTATAAATCATGGGCAAAATATTTTTCTGTTTTATAAACTGATAAAACAGGCTTAATATTTAAGCCACACTGATGTCAGTACCTTTTACTGACCATTCTATATACTAAATCATTTTAATGGAATAATCTCCATAAGGCATTATATAGTAAAACAGTTGCTGACTGGGACAGGAAGCTCAAAATCACTACTATGTACAGGACTTGTTCTCTCCAATAGTAAGTGTTTCAATCTGAAGGCACTTCAAAGATGGGTGAATATATTAAGATAATGTTCAGTCCACTCTCCTTTTTTCCAATCTCAAGATTTGACTGACTCCCCCCCCCCCATGTTTTCATTAAAAATAGTAATTGTATACATTTGGATTCTCTTCATCTAATACATTCATTTAATATTTCTTCTAACACATATTTCTTATAAAGTGCATTTCTTTCTAATGCACTTATCGTGACCAACTCTTCTTTTTAAAACATTTTTTTTCATAAATCCCTTATGGTTGCATTTCGTGCTTGTACGGTATATGCCAGGGGTGTCAAATTCAATTTCATTGAGGGCCGCATCAGGGTTGTGTTTGACCTAGGGGGGCTGGGGTGGATGTGGCCAGGGTGGGCATGGCCAGCTCAATGTCACTTCTATCAGGGGCACCTGTGGTGACCCAACTGATCTGCCAGCAAAAACAGGCTCCTGAGCTCCGTTTTCTGCTGCCACAGCCTCCTGCAACCCTCTGCCAGTGAAAATGGAGCTCAGGAGGGCCATGGGCCAGCTCTACAGGCCAGATCTAAGTATCTGGATCCAACCCCCGGCCCCTGAGTTTGACACCCCTGGTATATGCATATTTGAATCTCTATTCTTTTAAAAAGGTGAAATTTGCATTATAATTCATATTTAGATTTTGGAAATCCTAATCAGAAGATCTGCAGGAAATATGAATCATGGAAATGCATCCTTCCATCCTGAATAATACAAAGCAATTACTAATTTTATTATAATTTAAACATGAAATATATGAATGCTTTGAAGCACTTTCTGTGGCTTAGTGCAAAAAAAGAAAAAATTCAGACAGAAAGAAAGAAGTTGGCAAATTGACTAATCAACTACCCTTGACAGAAAGATTAGGGGGAAAAAGAATCTTTGATATTATGAAATCTCCCTAGGGTGAAAAATACAGTACCTTATAGGCAGGAATACAACTGCTGTCTGGAGAAACATATAACTTGTAAGCATAAAACTGTAGTGCATGCATGATTTTTTAAAATTACAGAAGTTCTTGTAGATTAATCTTAATTTTTGTTGTTCCTGTGTGTTACCTAACAGCTGACCAGACTATGCAAACACTTAATTTTTACAATTCTCTTTTCATTCCAAGCATTTTATCCCCAATTATCTAGCACATCTCCAAATTAGAATATAACTTAAGATTTCTCCAAGCCTAAAACAAGCTCTTCAAGTGAATTAACACAGACACACACCCATAAATAAGGGTGGAAAGGTCATTCATTATCCAAGAATTGGATGACAATGTGCAAATAGGTATGAATGAGTTTTCAAGGTGCATAAAGGTGAAAAGCAGAGAACTCCATTCTGCAGAAACCAAGCTTGTTAGGTCTGTAACTCAAAATAAATAGAAGCTTATTGGCTAAATGATATGCTTGGTGTTGCCTTTGGAGATGAAGGGCTTGGAAAATCATTCCCATACTGAATGAATGATTGTCTTCAGTTCGCTTAGCTGTAGATGGATTCTTCATTTACTGAAGAAAAAGAACAGATAATCCCAATAGTTTATGTACTTTCAAAGTACATTGCAGAATTTCTATTATGTGCCCTTATGGCAAGTGAGCCAGCAAGATTCATCACAATTATCTTTACACGAGGAACTGAGAATCAGCCCAATATTATCTACAATGTTAGCCACATACTTTGCCCTAAATAATATTATCCAATAGATGGAGTTCTTTGCTAAATATCAAAGGAGGAGGAGGAGGAGGAGGAGGAGGAGGAGGAGGAGGAGGAGGAGGAGGAGGAGGAGGAGGAGGAGGAGGAAGAGGAGGAGGAGGAGAAGAAGAAGAAGAAGAAGAAGAAGAAGAAGAAGAAGAAGAAGAAGAAGAAGAAGAGGAGGAGGAGGAGGAGGAGGAGGAGGAGGAGGAGGAGGAGGAGGAGGAGGAGGAGGAGGAGGAGGAATTTATTTGTTCCTTTGTTCCTCCCGTGTCATAGCCTTATTTGCATTCTGTATCTTTAATTGTAAGAGAAATTAAAGTGAAATTAATGGGCCCTTTGTACTGCAGCACTAGGGGTGTGTGTGTGTGTATGTGTTTGTGTGTGTGTGTGTGTGAGCTTAAAACTGTGAACAGAGAAGTTCCTGATTTCACTGCTGCAATCCAAATTTTGTGGATGGGCTACTTGATCTGCCTGCCTGCCTGCCTTCCCCTCTCCCATCCATCCATCATCTGTCTGTCTGTCTCTCTGTCTGTCTGTCTATCATCATCATCACCATCATCATTATCATCATCAATATATTATCTATCTATGTGTCTGTCTATCTGTCTATCATCTCTATATGTAATAGAAGAGAATATTTATAACTTAGGGTTGAACTGTGGGCTCCTTGGTGCTCTCTGAGTTTGTTTGTTTGCTTGCAGACATTTCATTACTCAACTAGATAACATCCTCAGCTCTAGAAGTGAGTGTGGTTTGCAAACCCCTCTCCTTTCCAGCACTGATGATGTTACATTGTTGGGTGATGTTTCTATCACATGAATTTGTACCATTTTGTAGTGAATAATTGCTGGCAGTTTTGCAGTCAGCTAATTATCTTTGTATAATTTACTCATTAGATAGAAAGCCACTAATATTTCCATATGTTCCAACCATTGTTTAGATAGAACAGCAGTTCCCAACCTTGCAGGGGGGAGAGGGGAACTGCCCCATACAAAAGGTAGACTGTCACATGAGTGTGCCTTCTGAACCAGCCATGGCCCAGTAGTGGCCCGGGGGTTAGGAATCCCTGGGTCGAAAGATCATTTTTTTAAAATGTGGCTTGAAACTAATCTATTACTTTGGAAGATGTAGTTGGGTCAAACTATGCTATCTGCATGTAGATAAGGTATGTAGAATGTAGATTTTATTTGGGAGAAATGACTGCTCTGCAATTCCATTAATAGCCTACAGTGGGAGGATGAGGGTCAGTACCGCTGATGGAATTGTGCATAATGTCAGGCCACAGATTTCATGTAGGTATACAAAGACACATTCATGTCTTTGTATTTGCAATTGGAAACATCAGTTTGCAAGAAGCAAAAAAAAAAACCTTGCAAAAGAAGATGCTCTAGAGCTGAACAATGATCTGTTGAGATATGTTACCTACCTGTTTCCAAGAAAAGAACACTCTTATTGGTTGTCAGATAAAAGCAAATGCTCTGAACTCACATTACATTGGAGCTGATTGTGTCCTGGGAACTTGAAATGCCTGCTCAGGCTGTGTTCTCCTTAAAATGCAGAATTGAAAAACTTGGGTAACAAACTGCTGGACCATATCCATAATCATAGCAAGCATAGGCTGTTGTCACTGGATCAGCTCTGAAATTGAATTACATATCCACTCTGCTGTCTTGGCTCAGAGATTTGCTATATGCTGCATTTTTGCTTGGCCTTGCTTAAATCAATAGCAATCAAAAACATACCTCAGTAAGACCTTAGATAGAAGTTTCATGCTGCATAAAATGAGCTCTTGGTCATGGATCATCTATTCATCCAAACTGAGCAAACGCAGACTCAATTCATTAAAATGTGAAAATTAAACGGAGTGATAGAAGATTAATTAAATAATTGGATAATAATGCTGCCTACAATAAGGAAACCCTGCTCCAAAGCACAAGCTATTTTCCTTGCCTAACTTTTATATTTAATTCAATCACCATCAACAGTTCAAAATATTAAGAAGCTGGAAATATTTTTTTTAATTTCTAGTAATATATTAATCACCCTGCACTAATTTTATTATACAAAACGTAAACAGTTCCCAAGTACAAATTGTTTCAATTTAGAAAGATTTTTTAAAAGTTTGTGAATTCAGCCAAATGAACCAAGGGAAATTAGGCAGTTGTACAGAGCAGTGAATACCTTCTGCCTTGCAGCATACTGCTTGTTTTTTCATGTTGCATTTCTAATTTAAGAAATAATCTTTCGCTGAATTAACATTGTAGATTAATATGATGTGATTATAAGGAAGGAGAGAAGACTCGTCTGTTTATCCTTATGAATTTAAGAGCAAAGATACTTTTTAAAAAAATTGATTACCTTAGAAATCAAAGGCTACCCATTTACCAAAGACTCGGAGTAGCTTATGAGGATTTTTTTAAAAAGGTGAGAAGTGTAGTAGCAACAACAACAAAAAAGTAGCCGTGCTAGAAAGCAAAAACAAACTCCACTAAAGTGCAAACGTTTTACATATTATCACCAACCCAATATCTCTGGAGAGGACTAGATTTTCAACATAATCTTAACTCTTAGTGGTCCAGCCATTTGGATCTCACAGGAGATTTATACACATATATGTGGGTGCAAATGCGTATGCATGTGTAAGTGTATGCATGCGTAGGTGTACCATGGGTGAAATCCATCAGGTTCTGGCAGATTCTGGAGAACCGGTAGCAGAGAGTTTGAGTAGTTTGGATAACTGGTAGCGGAAATTTTGAGTAGTTTGGAGAACCGGCAAATATCACCTCAGGTTGCCCCCAGAGTGGAATGGGAATGAAGATTTTGCAGTATCCTTTCCCTGCCATGCCTCCCAAGCCATGCCCATCAAGCCATGCCACACCCACCAAGCCATGCCCACAGAACTGGTAGTAAAAAAAATGAAATTCACCACTGGGGTGTACATATGTACATATACACCAGGAGTGGGATTCTACCAGTTTAACAACCGGTTTGCTTGACATGCCTGATGCCCACTGTGCAAACATGCGCAGTCCACAGGAAAACAGCTGAGGTGCACCAATCCACTATGCCGTGCCTATCAGCTAGGCTAAAAAAAACCAAGGTACTAATTATATATAAAATTAGTATGACAAACTGTTTCTAACTTGTTATTTCAATTTCATTGGCACTGTAACAGAGTTTATCTATCTTGCAGGGGATGTCTCGTTCTCTTCTTTCCTTCCTCATTTCCCAGCTTTAAAGTCTTTCTGAGAAATCTAAGTGTTGGTAAAAATTGTGCGAAGTGAGGAATTTGAACATGGACATTTTTGCCTCCTGTGTGAACTCTGGGATGATTTGTTCAATGATCTATTACTTTGTTTTCTTGGCTCTCTGTAGTATTCTCAGGTGTCTTCTCCAAGGCCTAAGTTCAAAAGTGCCAATATCCTGCTCCTTCAAAGTCCAACTTTCACTTCCATAGGGTGACACTGAGAGAACTATTGCTTTCCCCATTCTTTGTATCTATCCATATATCCTATTTATTTAAAATTATATATAAAACATATATCTTTCTTTTTTTTATAAAAATAATTACACTATTTCTCAATTTTTTTATAACAGGAGTCACATGAAATTTAAACTGAAAGGATCATTTAATGAAGTTTAAAAAATGATAAGAATTGCCAACCATGAAGAAGTTCCTAAGATGTTTGCTTTATTTCCTAGTAAATGTTTTAAGCTTCAGAAGCCTTTATAAATTTTGCCTCGAGTGATAAGAGTGGGCAACAGGACTAGGCTGGTGCTCAATCCAAACTAGGACCAGTGCAGGTTCTGATTAGTTGTTTCCCTGCATCTTATTCGTCTTAACTGTGCAGAAAAGTCCAGCATTGTTGGAAGTAATGGTATGGTCAGGTCTTCCTGTGTCTGACGTCTCCATTTAAGGTTTGTTTGGAGGATCTAGCAGAAGAGTGCAGCTATCAAATACCTTTGTCTGAAAGCTCAGTATGCAACTTCTATCTGGGATGGTCATCCTCTTCCACCAAGCATGTGGCTTTAGGAAGACACACAAGGGATGATGAGGGAGAGAGAGGATACATGCCTAGCCAGTCCAATCAGCCAAATCTAAACAGAGAAACAGAACGGCCACAAACAGTCATAAAAACACAGAGGGAGCAGCTTCCAACTTTCTACCAAGTTCTGTTGAGTTTTCTTATTGGAAACTGATAAAGAACATCTGAAATTTTTTCTCTTCTTTCCTTCTTTCCTTCTTTCCTTCTTTCCTTCCTTCCTTCCTTCCTTCCTTCCTTCCTTCCTTCCTTCCTTCCTTCCCTCCTTCCCTCCTTCCCTCCCCCCTCCCTCCCTCCCTCCCTCCCTCCCTCCTTGTTATTCTGTTATTATCAGCCATAGCAGAGGTGGGTTCCTCCCAGTCCTGTCTGGTATGCCAGAAGAGGTAGTGAAAATCTGGCATACCGGACCAGACCGGACTGGTAGTAATGGTGGCTTGGCCTGAACCTCCATCAGAAGTTTTTTTTTAAGCCCTTTTTCCCTGCCGGTTCAGGCAAGGGAAAAGAGGTTTTAAAACTAAAAGAGAGAGGTGGGGGGGGGGAGAGAGATGGAGGAAGGAAGGGAAGGGAGAAAGAAAAAATAAATAAAAAGAAAGAATCTGACTTTTTTTGTCCCATTTTTTATTTTTAAACATAAAAGACAACATTAAAAAATTTTCATCTATTACATATGACATGTCGTTTTGTTACAAGTGTTTTTGCATCCGTTTTTTCAATTACATATACAATCACAGATTTTCCATCTAATATAACTAAAAACCTCACTTTCATTGTACAGCATATATTCAATTACGATTAATATTTCTTTTTTCCCCCAGTAAACTTAATTCTCTTACATTCTTGGTGTCTGCTTAATAACAATGTACCTTTATGTAATCATTGTCTCATTTTAGATATTTTTACAGTATAAAAGAGTTTACCAAGTGTTTATATTTATATATCTATCACTATTTTCAGCAGGATATCTTTATAGTATGCACTTAGAGTTATACATTATATTACCAATCCTCTATCAAATGTACATAAATTCATTATTATCTTTGTCCTTCATTTTATAACAAAAGATTCTAAATTATTCATATATATATGACACACACACACACACACACACACACACACACACACACACACACACACACACATATATATATATATATATATATATATATATATATATATATATATATATATATATATATATATATATAATGTCAGTGTTTCATTGTATCATTATCCGACTTTTAACCAGGATTCAACAAAGTAGAAAAAAAAATGCTATTGTTTTAAATCGGAACTGAGCATGCCTGGCTGTGGAATTCTGGGAGTTGACGTCCACAGGTCTTAATGCTGCAAACTTTAAATTGAAACCTGCTTTAAATTGAAAAAGGAAGCTTGTAAAGTGACATTCAGTAGTTTGTTTCTGGGTCAATGGAAATACAAACTGGATAAAAGGTAGGATACTTATATGGTTCTATGTTTTTGAAGTTTTGTATTTGTGTAATATGGGTTTTGTGTTTCTAAAAGGATTTGGATCATTCCCTGCTTTTAAATGGAGCCAAACTTTATATAGGCTCATTATCTCATTATCTATCTGGCAGGCATGTGGAATGAGCCTTTCGGGGAGTAATATTTTATTTGGGGGGGTTGGTTGCTTCCCACTGAGGGAAGGGAGAAAGAAAGAAAGAAAGAAAGAAAGAAAGAAAGAAAGAAAGAAAGAAAGAAAGAAAGAAAGAAAGAAAAACAGCACAGCAATTTATGGCTAGAAGGCTACTCAGAGGTCATCTAGTCCAACCCCCTGCTGCAGCAGGAAATCTTACATTGTCTGGATTATTTTTGTTCCTCTAACAGAGAGGAAAATTGCCAAAAATGAGAAGGAGTTTACTAGGACAAGACTGCCATGCAGAGGAAAGCAGAGATAGTCCTTGTCATGACTACAATTGAGCCCAAAATTTTGGTTGCTAAGCAAGAGCGTTGTTAAGTGAGCTTCACCACATTTTACCCAATCCATGACATCTCCTGGTGAGTGACATCAAGTTGGTCACACCCACCCAGTCACATGACCGCTAAGCTATACCCATAAAATAGGCCACACCCACAGAATAGGTAGTAAATTTTTTTGAAACCCACCACTGACCCATAGGGATGAGAAATGAGCACACGCACACATCTCTATAAAGATAGAGAATATAGTAAGCAATATACATAAACTTTGCTGTTCATCTAACAGCAGTTGCATGGAGAATTCATTGCATCAATTGGTTTGCAAAAGACATCTAATATAACTAAAAACCCCACTTTCATTGTACAGCATATATTCAATTATGATTAATATTTCTTTTTTTTCCAGTAAACTTAATTCTCTTACATTCTTTTTTTTAAAAGAATTTTATTGGTTTTTACAAATATTTATAGGAAGGGGTAGATAGGTACAAAAAATTTTGACAGCTACATCGTGCAAAAGGTAGAAATCCCCCCAAATCTCACAACTTTTACAGAAAAAAATAAAGATCAAAAATTAAGAGATAAACATTGGCAGCTTTTTGTTTTACATTGTATCAACAATATATTCAATCATCTTATATGTCACTTCCAACAATTACATTATAGCAACAATTGCAATAATGTTTCAAACTTATTTTTGTGACCTGAGTCTTTTCAATATTGCTTCCTCCCCCTGTCTTCTGACAGAGCCATGGCCCCTCCCTCCTTCATATCTTGTGTAGTGTCCCCTGTTCCATCTAGAAAGGCACTGTGTTTTTTAATGAAGGCCTCTGCCTCCACAACTGTGTTAATTCTAATTCTACTGCCCTCCCAGAAAATCAACATTTCTTCTGACAATAACCATCTAAACCAAGCTCCTTTACTATATAATTTCTTTAATTCTCTTACATTCTTGATTGTCTGCTTAATAACAACGTACCAACGTAAGTCAATGTAATGAATTGTCAGACTGTTGCAATAAGCAATATGCTATACATTTTTGTATCTGACAGCCACCCTTTATTTGAAAATCCTGTTTTCTAACAGAAACCTACTTGTTAAAATCCTACCAAGTATAAGGTATCTTCTTCACTCCAGAAGCACAGGAACATACAGTCAACTTAATCTTGTCATTATCCAAATTTGTCCAGAAGGTTCACCATGCAACTTGTGGTGGGAAAGGGTGAAAGAAGTATTATAAAGGACTGTATTTTTAGTGAGGAGAGAAGAAAATTGGCAGCACTATAAAAGAAAAGGAGAGAACATTTTTCCCTCAGAATCAATTTAGGCTCAACAAGGAGAAATTCCTTCTTAGTCAAGCCGGTCATTGAGCAAAATAAAGTTTATCTGTCAGCTGTGTCTACAGAAGGTACTCAAAAAGTCAAGCCACAACGGCCACAATGGAGCAATTGAAACTTTGCCTCTTTTTTTATATGCATCACTGATAAAAGTCAATGCAGGGAATAAAAAGAGAAATAAAAGTGAAGAAGAAAAAGAAAATGAGGCAGGAAGATAGAGTCTGTATGAAAAGGTATTATTATTCCCAGAGATACTCTGTGACTTACCATCAGAAAACAGTGTTCTGTTAGCAGCATAAGAAATCTGACCTTAGCTTTAAAGTGTGGCCTTAAAAAACTGCCATGACCTTACCAAGCATAATCTTTGAGACCTTCGATAGAGTACTGTAAGAGATGAAGCAAAATGGGAAACATCTTCAAAACTGCTAGCAGAGAAAATTCCTCCATTCAATTCTTGACTTGAGAGACCTACCCACCTAAGGTACAAGTGCAAGATAAAGCTATTGTCAGGTTTCCGAAAGATACCCTAATTAATTCATGAGCCTCCAGCCAAGTTTCAAAAGAAATCCAGTCTTTTATTAGGAACACCATTTCAGCAATACCCCATTGCAATCAGATCTGACCTCATTTAAATTATGGCTGAACTTTGCCCCTGTTTCTTCCCTCCCCTCAGTCTGTGTCATAAATCACATTCTCCAACAAGATGCACACCTCGCAAGCCTGCTGTAGTAATTTGAGATCCGACTCTAGCCAAAGGTATGCGGGGAATGAGCTCCCCCCCCCACTTTCCTCACCGTGGCAACTTGATAACAGACATGAAAATGCTTTATGAGTTGACAGCTTACCATGTTTTCCCAAAAATAACCCTATATCTTATATTTTTTGCCACCAAAAAGCCACCAGGTCTTATTTTTTTGGGGGGGGGAATGTCATCCACAGACTCACCTCCATTGTGTGTGTGTCACCCCCAGCCTCCTTTTTGCTGTCAGAGGCCTTCAAGAACTTCTTCAGCTGGCAAGGCTAGCAAGGCTTTTTTGAAGGCCTCTGGATCAATCTGGAGCTCTGTTATTGGCTACAGAGGCCTTCAGGAGGGCCTTGCTGGCTTCAGAAAAAAAACGGGCTGGCAAGGCAGGTATCGGGTCGTGCGAGGCCTGGCTGTAACTGTCCAAAGGTAAGTAGAAGGGCAGCTCCACCCCATCCGCACCCTAGCTTAATTTTTACCAGTGCACCCTGGAGTGGGCAGGGTCTTTATTAGGGCTTATTTTGAGGGCAGGACTTATATTAGGTGCACATGTAAAAAAATCAAGCTAGGACTTACTTTTGGAGTAGGTCACCTCTTCAGGAAAACATGGCAAATCCATTTTAGCCCATTATTGCCTATTTAATTCCATTCTGGCCTGTTATTGTGTATTCCCACAAGAAACTGGAAGCAGGATCTCATTTGTTATCTGGTCTTTATATCTTTAGATGCCTAGAAACAAGTCTGGCATTTTCTGCTTGTAACATAGGTAAATATTTTAATATGGTATATGTTAGATCAGGTAATGGACAGGCACACACAGGCTAACGGTAACAACAGCTCTTTATTATAACCCAACAAGTATGAACAATCCAGTAAAGGTTGAGTCTGACAGCAGCCCTTTTATAGGGAGCTGTCAGACCCTTCGACCAATGAGATTGAACCTCTGTTCCGGCGGGAACAGAGGACCTTGGTGGAAACCATTATAACTGTAGCTAGTATCTAGCAGTATAGATGTGATATGTGATAAGGCATAAAGCAGCTTTCAAGGTACTGAGACTATCATGGTTTCATTATAGGACTAATTGTATAGGTGGGTTCCAAAAAAGAAAGTTATAGTTGCATAGCTACAGTTGGAAAATAAATAAAAGAGCATAAATAAATCAAGCAGAGGTGAAGCTAACTTCACACGTTTTCAGTTGTGGACAAATTAGCCTTAATATGAATGGCTAATTTGGTAGTACAGCTGTATGTTTCTAACAATTTTTAGTCCTGAGGAAAAGACAAAAAGCAAGAATAATTTTGAGTAAATTCTTCTATAAGCAGGATAAAAAATAAGTTTAAATCCAGTGCTTTTGAAACAAAAAAATAATGCAAGAGAATAGTGTTTTTTAAAAAATTTCTAAAATCCAATCTAAGTTAGCTCTCTCTGAAGAATAATTCACAGAAATTTCAAAAGCTGAGTTTAAAAGTCTCTGAAAACTCACAATCACAAAATGTAGGATTTACATTATATTCCAGAGCATTAATTTTCTTTGTTGTTCATATACAATTATATGTATTGCTGCAAAATATTTTTGCTGGCTTCAGACTAGACACTGAAAATTCTTTGATCAATATTTGATGTTCATGTTGAAAAGTTGGAGACCTACTTCTTCATAGTGTTTCACTGTAAGTTGAAAAAAACCTCCCTAGTAACTCTCATGCAAAATATAAAGAGTGCTTCAGGCTTTTCTCATTAACTGTTTCTTGGCTCCTCCAAGCAAATTTCACTGCTATCATCTAATACAGATTTTTCTACTCAAAGTACTAAAAAGCCAGAATCATAATATTCTGAATATTAAAAATTAAGCCCGCCTTCCTTCCTTCCTTCTTCCCTTCCTTCCTTCCTTCCTTCCTTCCTTCCTTCCTTCCTTCCTCTCTCTCTCCCTCCCAACCTCTATAGTCCCTTTAATGAAAAAATAGAAAATTACAGTATTATACAACAAAAAGTAGGTCCTGAATATTTTAAATGATTGAAGTATCTAAAACTGCCATTCTATCTCATTGTCACTTTGATTTGCCATGAAAATTCATATCAAGCTTTGAAGAGGAACTTACCATTTCTAAGTACTGACATTCATATACTCTGTGCAGAGCAATACATTTACCAAAATGAAAGAGAGGAGGATTAACCTAGAGCCCCAAAAGCAACATAGAGGTTTCCTGTGGAACAAATGTACTTTGTGATATTTGCTATTTTTAAAGCTTACTGTTAAATTAAGAACTCATTTAAATTACTCCTTTTCCCTTGAAATCTCTGAATGATCCAGTATACTAGCAGGCTGTGTAAAATCGAGGAATAAAACAGAGAATCTATGGAATGTTAAGAAATAAGATTAGGCATTCTAGACCAGTGTTTCTCAAACTTGGCGATTTTAAGTCCTGTGGACTTCAACTCCCAGGCTGCCTGGGGGATTCTGGGAATTGAAGTCCACAGGTCTTAAAGTCGCCAAGGTTGAGAAACACTGGTCTAGACTGTCTTGAAAATATATAGTATTACAGTTAAAAGAGTTACAAGAGTTTCATCTAAACGGCTTCATGTCCAAATTTCTTCTTCTTTTTGGTTTCTATGAACAAAGTTTGGAATAAATGTTTGCGACAGAATCAAATGTTTTCTGTAAGAATAACCATAACGGATCATTTTGAGGCATTGACTCATCCTTCCATCCTTCCAAGGTCAGTAAAATGAGGACCCCAATAATTGGGAACAATATGCTGACTCTGTAAACTGTTTAGAGATGGCTGTAAAACATTGTGAAGTGGTATATAAGTTAAAATGTACTGCACGTCTGAGGTAAGAAGCAGACTCGGCGTTAATGCAACTGATTTATTTTCAACTACGCAACCAGAACAAGAGAACATTTTGCGATCTGACAGTTCTTTTATACTCCCAGCTGTCAGCGCGTTAACCAATGACAACCCTCCAATTTCCCGCCTGAATGCAAAACACGCCTATTCCAATCATCTTGCGACATGCTTGATTGAAAGGCTAGGGTGGGACACATAGGAACATAACACTCCTTCCGCCCAGTTAGTGCAGACATAGTCTTTCATGTAGGCAGGTCTACGATGGCTCCTTCCAGAACGCCAAGCAGTCTATGCAAAGGTTCCACGGCGGAAGCCTTATGGGGTAAAAAAATAGCATAAAAATTGAGCAAGCCCAGGAAGGCTTGTAGTTCAGCTCTATTAGTGGGAGCTGGGGCATTCTGTATGACTTCCAATTTGGCCTGGGATGGATGAATGCCATGAGCATTAGTGTGGCTTAGCAAAAATATTTCCTTGGCCCAGAGAGTGCAGCAGATGCTGCACCACGGGAACTGAATAAGGGTGTGCTTGCAAGGCTTTGTTTATCATCGCCTTATAGTCGGCACAGATCCTAATGGATTGGTTCTTTACTATTACTATTGGGGTTTCCCACCTAGAATAATCTAGGGGCTCTAATACCCCTTGTTTTAACAATTTATCAAGCGCTGCATCTACCTTAGCTTGCAAGGCAAAAGGAATCGTTCTCGCTTTAAGGCGGATTGGCGTGACGCTAGGATCTAAGTTAAAAGAAATAGGAGACCTGTTATATTTACCTAAGGAATCATTAAATGCCTCACAAAATTCTTTGGTGAGGTCATCGAATTCTCCTGTATCCAGCATAGTGTGAACTCCCGTTATCTCTAACCCCAAAGCTTCGAACCAATCTAGCCCTAATAGAGTGGCTAAGTGGTTTGCCACCATGACCATAGGCAAATTTCCTTTAAATTGGCCGTGCTCTACAAAGAATTTACCACTTCCTTTAAGAGGAATTGGTTTGATTTGATAATCTTTTAAAATGCAATGACATTTCTCCAGGCACCTTTCCGGGAACGTTGGTACCAGCCGCTTGAGGGTGGCCCATGTGATAATGGATTTCGCGGAGACGGTGTCAATCTCCATCTCACAAGGGGTCCCTCAATTTGGACTGTGATGTACTTCTTCTTCCTGCTGCCCGTAGCGGCGGATGTGGTGTTGATGGCTTCATCTTCCTCCACATCTGGGTCAATGGCATCATCGGTGATTCTGCATGCCCGGCGATTAACAGGTCTGCCACTGGCACAATTAAATGGTTTAACAGCAGCATCTGATGTAGGTTGTGTGGCAAGGTGCCCTGTTTTACCGCAATATCGACAAACCGCAGGATGACCGAAAGTGGTTTCCTCCGCAACTTAGGCAGCCGGCCTGAGGCAAATTAGCAGGAATTCTCCTTCTACTTGCAGCACTTAGGTTCAGCTGGCTCACCTCTTCAGATAGCCAGAAATCTTCATTTCTCTCCACCTCTTATTGATTCACTGTAGGAGGTGGATTATGGAAAGATTGATACCTTTTAATCTCAGCAGCCGATCGATCAGATTGTTCAGCTGCTCGTGCTTCATCCATGGCTATGGATAAATTTAAGTCAGAACGGGTTAGTAATCGGCATTGTAAACGAGGGTCTTTCACGCCACAAATTAATTGCTCTAATAGCGCGTCATCCAGATCAGGGAATTCACAGTGGATGGCAGCATTTATTAAAGCTGCCACATATTGGCTCACCATTTCTGTCACCCCTTGAATACACTGGAGGAAAGCGTACCGCCTTGCGAAACAGGAAGGTTTTGGAGCATAGTGCCCTTTTAGTTTTGCTAATAAAGTGTCCCAAGGTACTGTGAAAACTTGAGCTGGGGCAGCTAAAGCTCGGGCTGTAGCAACCATCTCCAGCCCACATGAATTAAGAAAATACCCCCTTCTTCTTTCATCCGAAATATCTTTAAAGTCATTTGCGAATAGGAAGCATTCAAATCGTTCAATAAATTTTTCCCAAGATTCTCTCTCGGGCATGAAAGCAGTGTATGGGGCTGTAGCCGCCATAGTAATATGATCTAGTATTTAGACTGCTTCTAGAAATAACACTTTTATTTGGGAGAGACCTTTTCCTCAAAATCCCACCCTCGTCGCTAAGTAAAATGTACTGAGCGTCTGAGGTAAGAAGCAGACTCGGCGTTAATGCAACAGATTTATTTTCAACTAAGCAACAAGAACAAGACAACGTTTTGCTTTTTTATACTCCCAGCTGTCAGCGCGTTAACCAATGACAACCCTCCAATTTCCCGCCTGAATGCAAAACACGCCTAGTCCAATCATCTTGTGACATGCTTGATTGACAGGCTAGGGCGGGACACGTAGGGACGTAACATAAGTACTATTGCTATTTTGGTAATTGAATCCCCAAAAATGCATCCTTGGAAATGATGGTAAATAGAAATAAATATCACACAGGAAGCTGAAGAAGTGAACCAACTTTGATGTTGTGACAATGAAAAGTTATCACGAGCAATCTATTTCTTCAAATCGATGGGAAAAAGTCTGTATTCCACTGTTGTGAGTGAAAGCTGTCTCCTTTCATAATGGTGTTAAGTTACTTGATTATTGTCAGAAAAAAATCCAAAACAGGGATTTTTTTAAAAAAAATGATTTTGTGAATTTTCACTTGTAGCTAAATAATTCTGGATTAAATAGGCTTTTTTTGATTAATTCACCAACCTTATGTATATGATTTCTCTTAATGCATTGGAATAATTTTAATTAAGAACTATAGGTAATAAAAATAATTCTTGATGTTCTCTTGTGGGATCTATTCAGAGGCAATTTTTAAGCATCTACCTGTCCTTATATTTCTTCACTTCTCAAGTGATTACTATGATAGTTGAAATAACATCTAAAACAATCATATAGGTAATTACACCCATTTCACATTATTCCATTGTGCAATTTGTGCTGCTTTATTAAACACATAGACATATCTGTTGAGGAGTGATAGAGGAAATCCCAAATGAAATTAAACAAGCATTTCATATAGAATGTAACTCCAGAATTAATTTTAGATATTTGCTTAGTTATCCTAGAATTATAGAGGGACTGGATTCCAGGGAGATAAAATATTTTGAATAATAATGGTGTGTCATGAGAAATGAATTCCTTAGTAAACAAATAGGAAAGCTTATATTTATGAGCCTGTGAAGTGGCACAACTTCTTTTAGCTCTTATTATTATTTTAGTTTGTCACACAGACAGCCAGATGTTCAGATTGGCTTTGAAATTTTTGTCCATTTATTAAGTCCTTCCCAAGGAGTTAGCATGCTCACATTTGCAAACCAGTAGCAAAGGTAAGTGAATCCCACCACTGATTTACATCAATGATCCATGAAGGTAGTAACAACTATAAGTATGCTGACAATAGAGCAGTGACTATTGGATGAAACATTTGAGAAGGTTCAACAACATTTAACTAAAGCTCTGGTAGAGCTGAGTTGATACTATCATGATAACCACTTAAAACCAAATTCAGCAAAAACTCAGGTGCCTTCCATTTTCACAATAAGGAGGTTGCTTGAAAGCTGCATAATATATAGAAAGGGATGTTATTGGAGCATTGCACAGCCTAAAGATTTAGGGGTAACCCTTGATAGGTCACATATAAGCAGCACTATTCCAACACTAACCTGAAGATCAGTGGATGAAATAATATCCTCAGGAAATTAATGAGCTCTACCTGGGGTGCCAAATCAAGGGTCCTTAAGACAATAGCTTCAGCTCTTTGCTACTCAGTAGGTGAATATGCCTTCCCACCCTGGTATAAATCAACACAAGCTGGGAAAGTAGATGTTGCTCGGAATGAAGCTATCATATTTATTACCAGATGCCTTAAACCTAGCCCTCCAGATAAGATCTACCACCTAGCTGGCATTGCCTTGCCTGCTGTTTTCAGAGCAGCAGCAGCATACAGAGAGAGACTCAAATCATCAACATCTAGACAACACCCTCTCTATGACCTACAACCAGCTCAGAACAGACTGAAATCCAGGAAAAGCTTCCTTAGGTCGATGGAAGACTTTGAAGAATTTGAAAGCAGAGTGTAGCTGTGCAAAACTGCAAAGAAGCTACACTGGGTGGAACTAAGGAGGAGCTGGCACTTTGATCTGATGAAAGCTGGAAAATATGGAAACTGTGCAGGAGTACAGTATGATCCAGGGACCCTCTGAACAAATGGGGCTATCCTGTTGCTTCTGCTCTTTGCAATTGTGGTAACATGCAGACAACAACACATACGTATACCTGCCCTTTGTGCCCCAATCAGTGTATCTTGAGGATTTCATGGCAATGTAACAAAACACAATAAATGTTGCTAGTTTCTTGCCAAGATCTGTCTACATGTTTTATATTTTGTTTTATATGTTAAATGTTATGTCATATAGTATGTCTTATTTTATTTGGGATGCTTCCTTTTTTGTATTTTTTTTATTTTTGAATAAACACAAACAGACAAAACACACACACACACACAAAACACGAAACCATCTTCCATTACAAATTGTAGAAAGTGTGTCGATTGGTTACAAAAACTTCCATGCATCCCTTCCACAGTCACCACCTACAATTCATATCAAATCATATATTTTAAATTAAATATATTTATATATATATATATATATATATATATATATATATATATATATATATATATATATATATATATATATATATATATATATATATATATATATATATATATATATATATATATATATATATATATATATATATATATATATATATATATATATATATATATATATATATATATATATATATATATATATATATATATATATATATTACTATCATCATACCTCAACCTTCATTTGACTATAATTGTTTTTAGGTCCTTTTATATAAAATATTCCAGATTTAAAGCAAAACCGCATAATGGCATTCCATTAGCTCTTCCCAATATCATCCAATAACATTACATCTTTATAACATGCTCTAAATAAAAATTGCAATTTATATCAAATTTCCTCTTATCAAACCAATACATATATATGCATTATTGTCATTATCAATCATGTATTTAACTATATCCATTATCACTTCATTTTATACATAATGCTCTAAATTTAACTAAATTTGACTTAATTTTTTATTATAAGCTTTCATTACATCAACCTGTGTCTTTCCAGTAATAATGCAGTCTTATGTCTCTTTGTGGCATTAATATTCTGGTTATTTCCTTAGTAAGTTTTGTATGGGCTTTTCTTCACAACTTATTGCTTATTTCATATCTTGTATAAGCTCGAAACCCTCCATCTACTTCTTTGATCAGCTTATCTTTGGTTATCACTAGTGCTTCACTAATAATGGTTTAGTGAAGACTAATAATGCTCATGATATAAGTTGCTCTTGTAGCATTTAATGAGAATCATTAATAAGACAATTAAAATTAATAATTTTATGTTTTAATGTAATTAAATATGACACAAGAAATAGAAAGATTAAATGAAATTGATTGATTGAATGAATGAATGAATGAATGAATGAATGAATGAATGAATGAATTTGTATGGCTGCCCATGTTGCCTAAGTGACTGTTCACAACAGATTAAAAAGAACAATCCAATTAAAATAAAGTTAAAGTCCAATATACAAACGTGAGATCGTCAATAATCATTCAAAGCCAAATTAACCAGCAATGAAATAGATCCTTGTGTCAACTCCAACATAACCATTATAAAAGTTATCCACCATTGTTGGGTGGGATGCATGTGTGTGCTGCGCGCATGTGCGCACACACTGCACATGTTCATGTGAACGTGTTCCGGTTGCAACAGGATCCAGAACCCACCACTGTAGCACTCAGTTATATTCCATAGTACTGGCCATGGCACTGTCCCAACTGCATCACACCCACTACCAGTACTCCACAGCAATCAACTACGGCCATCTGGAGTGGTGGCAGGAGTTTTGAAACCCCTAAGTGTAGTTTAAGGCATGTTTTTCAACCCATGTCATGGGTCATCATTTGAAGTCTACTCATGCAGTCTTGGGGTGCTTTGTGGATCACAAAGAAGGGGCCAAGTTGGTTACATTTACAGGAGTGAGCTGCTGGGGGTTCACGGGGGTTCAGAAGAACCTCTAGCTAAGATTCTGTGCAGTTCAGAAAACCCCCAAATTCCACAACTGGGTGGTCACGCATCCCACTCCTCTGAGGACTCCCCACAAAGCCTGTTTTGGATGCAGGTGAGTGCAGGGTGTGCACGGAGTCTCGGGGAGGGCAAAAAATGGGCCTACTGGAAGTTTGGGAAAGCTGGAAATAGGTGAGATTAGCTGTGTGAAACTCCAAAGCCTGGAGAAGCCATTTTTGCCCTCCCGGAGACTCAAGAAAAGCCTCTGGAGCCCATGGAGGGCAACCCTTCCCCGGCCGTGATGCAGAAGGCTGACTAGGCCACGTCCACCATGGGCAAACCCATCCAGCAACTGAACAGAGAACCCCTTGCTAAAAGTTTTGAAACCCACCCCTGGTTGCATATGTTTTGATAGGTCATATATTACAATCTGTGGTAAAAACTAAATTGTCTGTGTTCTTATTATTTATCACATTCAATACTTCAGCTTAAATAAGGAACAAAGTGGCATGAGATTTAAACATTGCTTTTATGTTAGAAGTGTCTGCGTTGGAAAAGAAATTTCTGTCATGGATTTGTTTGCTCTGTTCTGCTGAAACAATTGCTATCATCTTACATAGTTTGCTCATTCAGATGTATTTGAGTAAGATTAGCTGTGTGATTTTATATAACCTTTATTTTTACAGCAAGCAGATGATTTTTGTCAACTGCTCATTTGGGCTCCCTTGAGTTTGCAGGTATTTTACTCACAGACTCAAGATGCTTTAACCATTTTTTAAAGCAAAATGTTTTCAATTTTCATATCAAGCAATTTTCTAGAGTTATACGTCTGAGAATTATTACTGCTGTGTTAAAGCGGAGGTTGTTAAAGCAGTGAGTTATTGCTTGTGGGCAGGTCATAGTATTTCCAGCAGGGGAAATCCAAAGATTCTGAATAGATCCAAGAAATCATTGTATCTTTTTTGTGTGAAGTAGAATCTGCCTGTTTGGGGATTTGTTCAGTTTTTCATTTTCTAAGGTATAAATTGTTGTGGTCTATTTTCATATCAATTGGAAGTGAGAGTCAGCATGGAAATAGGCAATTTATCAAATTTTCCTTGTGCACTAGCTTTTCAATGCATTCTTCCTAGGGTATGAATTTTTGTTTCTAAATGATTTTCCCAACCTATCCATTTTTTTCATTGTCCTTGTTTATTATGCATGTAAGCATGTGTTTTTCTGGGTGATGTGCTGAGATTTTTTGAGTTTTGAAAAACTATTTCCCAGGAAAGATTTTGGAAATTGACTGGTCGATTGGACCAGAGTCAGTAATTATGGATTAGGCAAGTTTTTATTTCTGACTAGCTGATAACCCGGTGTGGCCCAGATATTTATTGTATTTCTGTATTAGACAGAAAAAGCCCTGATTTCAGTTACAATTAAATTAGTTACATATGTGTTCCCTGAGCCCCCAGAAGCATCAAGAAAAGTGATACCACCTTAATTTCTAATGTTAGATTTTCCTCCTTACCAGAGGGAGCTCCCTTGTGGAGTACTGTGAAGCCATTACCATGGAACTCCACTGTGCTGTACAATAGAATCCATTCGATGGAAGTACATTAGAAGCCATTATAAGGCACAACAGGCTGCATCTTAATAGAACACACATCCCAAGGACTGTTAGGGGTGTCTTACCTCTGCAGTATTTGTTTCCGGAGAGTAAGTAATCTGTGTACCAAGTTTGGTTGAAATAGCCCGAGGCTTTCCAGAGTTTTGATGGAACATACATACACAAACAGAGAGAGACATTTTTATATGTATAGATAAAAACCCATCTTTGTTTTACCCAAAGCTTTCTTCTGTCCTCCAGGAAAATAACTATGAAAAGGTACGCATACAAGCAGCTTCTCGATAAATAGCCACAACGGATTGTATACAATAGAAACTCACCGCATTCATTGGAGAAGGTACTTGGAAAAGATAATAGGCCTCAAGGAGACCATGAGTTTGACTAACACTTGTTTAATAGTCTTTAATGAATCCTCAATATGTGATTAAGGATGTATTCTTTTTCCCCCATCTTTATTTCAACTAATGATTCTGCATACAGGGCTATAATGGGTGCCACTGAAATGCCTTCTATCATTGGCCAATGAATAGAAAAATGATTAGGGATGGACTTCAATCTGAAGAAAAGCATCCATAGAGTGGTTTCCATTCAAGTGGTTAATAGCAATCAATTCTGATCATGTGTTTTTGATCTACTTATCCTGGCTTTCTTTCCACAGAAGGACCAACATCTTGCATACTTGTTCATTATGATGATGAAAGCTAACACAGAGCTAATTTTCTCTAGATGCCACTTCAAATCCAAAGTGAAACATCCATTTCAAATAACTAATTACAACTTGATCTATTTTATAACAGTTAATTTACATTTTATGGCCAGTTCACAGTTGCCAATAATTCAACCGTGAAATACCGTGTAATTTTTTTTTTTTTACATTCTGAGTAGCAACAGTGAATCCTTAACTTTAAGATATTTTCAATGCAAAGTTTTTAAAGTTGAAACATAAACAGTATATTGTAGATTGCCTACTATATGAGATATTTAGATATCTAGTTCATATGATGTTTTGAGTCACTTTGTTCCATGAACCTTTAAGTGTAGGCTTCCCAGTTGATGCAATGAAATGTGTGAATGACCTTGGGAACAAGGGAAGAGATGCTGCCTATGAAATAATCAGATAAGAGAGGCTGGAGCTTCTGTAGTCAATGGTCACAGAAAGGAATCAAAATAGAGCTGGAAAGAACATTGGAGGTTTTCTAGTCCAACCCTCTGCTCAAGCAGGAGGCCCTCTACCATTTCAGACAAGTGGTGGTATAATCTCTTCTTAAAAACCTTCAGTGATGAAGCACCTACAACTTTTGAAGGCAAGCTACTCACCGCCACTGGTCTTCTTCCACCCATTTTGCCAATGCTCACTGGCCTCCGTTTGCATCGCACCACTATGCTCAGCTGCTGGGCTGGGTTGTTGGGGCACCTCTCTGTCTCTCAGATGGGCCACCAGGCCACCTCTCAGTTGGGACCCTGGGCTGCCTCTCAGATGGGCCACCTCGTTAAAATTTGTTTAAAAAAGGAAATTTATACTGAAGTTTCTATTCTTAAATATTAGTCTTCTAGAATAATAGAGTAGCAACGCTGAATGGTCTTGGGCCATTCTGGAAAAATGGCTGTGTAATCTCCTCTGAAGAAACTCTAGTGATAGACACCCACAATGTCTGAAGTCAAACTGTTCCACTGTTTACATTGTCAGAAAATGGTAACTTTGTTTTAGGAATTCTAAGTTTTCCTTTTGTCCCCTCCTGTGTACATCAAATTGCAATCTTGATGTTGCCCTCTTGTTATAGTTTGTAGTCCACACATGTATTGAAAATGACACATGAATAAAAGTAAAACAAGTATCTTAGCTGAGATATATGTTATAAAAAGATAATAGGAATAGAGCCTTCTCTGTGGCGGGCCCAGCCCTGTGGAATGACCTCCCTCCAGATATTAGGACTACCTCTGACCTCCGCTCCTTCCGTGTAAAGCTCAAGACCCACCTATTTCAAGTAGCTGGCCTGGCTCAACTATAGTCTGAACATATCGCTCCTGACGGGTTTTTTATTTTTGTAATTTTTTATCTAATTTATTTAGGGGATTTTAATATTGATTTTAATTGTTTCCATCCATTTGTCCACCTCCTCTTTGTATACGTCTTTGTATACGTCTTTGTATACGTCTATATTATATGTATGTTTGTCCATACTTGTATTTTTATGTTTTTATTGTACGCTGCCCCGAGTCCTTCGGGAGAGGGTGCGGCTAAGAAATAAATATTATTATTATTATTATTATATTATTATAATACAAAGGTAATCCACAAGAATATTCAAAAAATTAAAAATATTTAAAAAAACATTGCAATATCTGACTATTTATAATCCACAAAAGAAGGTAGAATGGTAATTGCAGCTCAAGGCAATAAAAGATTACCACCCAAACAAAAAAAAATTACAAACCTGCATTAAAACTTTATAATAGTTGTAAACAACTTACTGTTTAAAATGATCACTCAGTTTTCTTGAGATCTACACGCACACACACACACACACACACACACAAAATTTTCAATTCATCCATGATTATTTAGTTAGTAAAGATTGTAATCCTTATAAATCCTTATAAATATGCAGAGAGAGAAAGAAAAAAACCCTTTGCAAACAGATCTGAACTTGATTTATTAGAGGAGGAAGAACACTTCTTAAAGCAGAAACATCTATGTAATTCATTTTGCAATTATGTCTGTGTACTTATGCTCTGTTAACAGTTAAAAAGAACTATGCAGTCAATATTTAAGAAAACAGTTCGGTCTATATATAAAACTATACAGTTTATGTAAAAGCAGTTCAGTTTACATATATAAATTTAGGGAATATCACCTTAACTGATCAAGCAGTTAAAAGCTGCAGTGGGAAATTTGTACCTTCAGACTTGCAAGATTCTAGTAATGTAGCCTTACTATAAAGTAGAATTAGGTAATCTAGTTAGGTTTCTTGTCTGGTTCACCTGAGAGGACCGATATGGATGACACCTTCCTCTGAAATGAATAACGTAAGAACGCCCTTCATATTTTGTGATGCAGCATGAGAGATTCAGTATAGAGGGAGTTAGATAGAGATAGGGTTAACAAAGGAGGCTAGGTTTGCAGGATCTTCATTATTCTGTGTATTTTACAATTTTTATATGTCCATTCAAATCTCATGTAAGGCTGGTTATCTTTCCGGAACACAGGTAAATTTCTGTGGGAACAGCTACAGAACAATACAAAGATGATAATCTCCCTTTAAAAAATCTATTGAAAAGCTTTGCAGATCTAACACAGTAGTTTTATTAAATAAACCTCTGAAAAATCTTCCGACTTCCTTAATTTTCTCTGCTGCAAATTGGCTTTATTCTGGCTATTTGTTCATTGCCAGCAGGGAGACCATCTTGCTGCAATATCTCATCTTTGCTCCATGAAGATTCACTGTTTCATTTTCTTTTTGGCTGGTCTCTTATATAGACAAATAAACTTACTTGGCAAGAATATGCACACCCACGTGGGTTTATCTCGCCGTTAAGTCCCATTTTCATACATTAAGTTTGCATAGTCCTGCTCGTACAGTAAATGGCCTGCTAATTTACTTCTATAAATAAGTATCTTTCAGAATGTATATGTATATATATATATATTTCTTCATGTGGCCATCTGTGGTAGATTGATGTTAAGAATGTCTCCTGAGTTCCCAGTTCCTGAAATAACATGTATATATTTTTGAAGGCTCGTCTGTGCTGAAAATGGCTGCTTAGAGGCTCAATATCTACCTTTTCAGGTCTTCTCGATGAAGAATGGTTACAGTATTCCCTTAATGATTCCAACTTAAAGAGATAGGTTTGGCCATTTCTGTCCCCTTTCTACTCATTTTCCATCCTTACCTGCTTTCTTATTTGCTCTGATTGCCTGCCTCTCTTATTGAGCATCTGTCAAAAGATTCTGTTTACTGTTAAGCAGCAGAATGCAATTGAAAAAAAAAATACTATGGCAAGTTTCAGTGCCTAGGTTGGTACTTTACAAATAATGGATGAAAAGCTCCTAATTTTATTTGTTTGCTTGTTTGTTTGTTTGTCAAATATGTGCAAGATAACAAGTATAGGTATGAACATAAACATGAACAAAGGAAGTAAATGCAGGTAAATCGGACAGTAAGACAGGGACGGTAGGAACGCTGGTACACTTATGCATGCCTCTTTACGGACCTCTTAAGAATGCGGTGAGGTCCATGGTAGACAGTTTGAGATTGAAGCTGTGAGAGTTTGAGGCTGTAACAATGGAGTCGGGTAGAGCATTCCAGGCATTGACCACTCTGTTTCTGAAGTTGTATTTTCTGCAATCAAGTTTCAAGTGGTTTACCTTGAGTTTGTATCAATTGTTTCTCCGTGTATTATTATGGTTGAAGCTGAAGAAGTTGTTGACAGGCAAGATGTTATAGCAGACATTTTTGTGTACTATGCTTAGATTGAACCGCAGGCAGTGCAGTTCTAGATTGACCAAGCCCAAAATTTCAAGCCTGGTGGATTATATTGTGAGTAGAGGAGTGGAGTAGTCGGGAAATATCTCTGAACTGGCTCAATCGTGTTGATGTCCAATATAAAATGTATGATCCAGGCGGATGAGCTGTATTCAAGAATACAGGCAAAGGTTTTGTACGCCATAGTTAGCAATACAAAGCAATACAATTTACAATTTAAATAGTAGCCATAGTCACACAAGCACCTACAATCTTGGTGATTAAATCCTCACTGTTAACAAGATAACATCCATTTCCTACATCCAAGGGCATCAAGATGACTTATACCAGGAGTTCCTAAACTTTTTGCCATCACCGTTCCTTTTTGTGTAATCTTAAAGTATTTATCTCCCTAAATATCCAAGCACCAAAATGAACATAAATGAACAATGAAAACAGTAGAATAAAACTTTGGGAGAAGTGGATTTATTGTTAAATGTACAACTAAAGTTTCTGAAGCTCCCTGTCATCTCAAAATTTGGGAAACTCTGCTTTTAGGCTGTGCCTGTGGGCTGCCATAAAAAAGAATCTGAAGCAGCAATTTAATTCTGCTTTGGAACTTCTGAAAAGTGTGTTTAACAAAGCAAGTTGGTGATACAATTGAAGTTCCACCTGTTTTTTTTTAAACGCAAATAAAAAAACAGGCAAAGATTTCATTGCACCATTGTGACTATTACTCAGAGTTTTTTGGCCTATAGTCTGGGGACCCCTGCTCTGTCTAAAACTGACCTTGTATGCTAAATGGAAAACTTGAAGTCTGCTAAAACTCCAGCATTTAGAGTCTATCAGATAAAATCCCGCTCTGTGAATTTGGGGAAAGAAAAAAAAAGCTTAAGAAATAGTTCTTGCCAATCAGTATTCTCTAGAGCTAGTTTACCTTGCTGGCTTTCATTATATAGTAAAAATGATGTCAGGCTGCTTCAATATAGTAATATTTAAAGAACATGAATATTAAACTATTGACCGTTTCTTTACCACTTCTCCAGAAACATATTATTAAAATCATGGAATCCATTTAAGGCTTCAAACGTATTAGAATGCAACATATATGAGCCCCTGGTGCTTTTGAAGATTTCTGTGTTGTAGAGTACATGGTGAAGCCAACTGGTTTGCAAAATTGCATACTTGAAATCTATCAGAGCTTGGCATAGTCAGGTTTTATTTGTCCATAATTCATCAATATTCCTCTAATTATTAGACTGTAGTGCCAAGCTGCCAACTGTAGCAATAGTAAAGATTTGGTGTGAACGCTCAAGTCTTATCATTTAGATGAAGAGACTAGTCTGATGAGATCTTATGTCACTTCATTCTTAAGAAGCAATATGTGAATCCAAACTCTGTATTGCAGTGCAATGGTCTTCTCCTAATTAAAAAAAAGTTTAGAATATGTTAAGGAAAATTGTGCATAAATAAATATATAGACTGCAAGATAATTTAAACAGTGCTTTAAGGGGAATTGCATATATTTACAAAATTATATTCACAAATATGTTAAGAGGAATACACATAAGAATAGTAACCATTTTCTTGTATGTTGTTAAAACCAGTTCCATGGACAGCAGGGACATAAAACCAGGAAAATGGGGTACTGAAATAAATGGGTATTGAGTTTTGTTCAGCTAAGCTTCCAAAATATAAAATACAACAGATTTTGTTTCAAATTATTGTCTTGATTTCTGTACATAAAATATAAACAAGACTCATTATTTTCCATGGCAAAATGTCCTGGCACTATAACAATAATTTTGCAAATGCTACTTTTAACTGTAATAATTTTGAGTCCTGAAAATAATAGCGTCAATAGCTATGACCGCTGAAGAATATAGCTTGGTGCACGTGATGTGAAGTGATGTTTCTTTAGTTTAGTTTAATGTGCTATTGAATACAAAAATTATCAGGGTTGATCAATAAGATCAGTAATGAATAAGATGAGTAACTTTTTTTGCAAATAAGCCATCAATTGAAAAGATGGCTAACTCTGATGTAAGATGTGATAATGGGAAGAGTGTCAGGGTTCCAAATAACTGGATGGGTTAATTAAATCAGAGTCCAAGGCAAAGTATTGCTCAAAGTTCCAATTTATTAAGAGAGTCATGTCGGCACATCTGGGAAAACCCGAATCTGAAAGCTTCCTGGTTTCCCCCACCAAGTTGAAAGTTCAAGATCCTGCCTCCACACCCACAAGTCCATCACATGGTCCAATCTCCCACTGCCATGCTGGCAGTTCCACCCATCCAGTTCTGGTCAGGTGCAGAGGTGCAGAAACAAAGGATGACCTTGGCAATCTGAAAGGAATTATTTTGGTTACATCACATCCTACTCCTTACTATCCCCCTCCCATTTCCCAAAAGGAACTGGCTGCAGGCCTGACAATGAGTTTGACTGATGCCTTCATTCCTGTTCCATCCTGTTCTTACCTCAATCTCCTTTTTTAAAAAAAACAAACAAATCATATTATCAAAGCAAAAGCTCTCTTTTAAAAACGTCAACAATCAAAATCATTCATTACAAATTTGTGAGTGAGTCTTAAAGTATAGCTTTAGCCTTCCAAAAACTACTGAAGATGGAGCTGCTCTCAAGGGGCTTTAGTGACATATGACATGTAGGCTGGATCACAATATAGTTTAATAATTATGCAATTTTAATTTTTACTGTGGTTGTTTTGTTTTATGTCTTGTTTGATGTAAACAACAGAGAGTTTGGGTATTGTAGCTGGTAATAAATCCAATAAATTAAATTTCCATTTCCAGCTGTTCCCATTTAAATGCCATACCAGTTTGCCCCTCTGCTCTTAAGAATCCATCCATTCCGTCTTCATTGCTGGTATGGCTTTCTGTAGTCTTGCATTTTCATGCATAAGCAATCATTCTCAATTCCTACTAGAAATATTCAGACTGAAATTAAGCATTCCCAGATTTGTAGGACTTATATGACTTAATGTTTCAAAAGATCCCCAGCAGATCAAAGATCCTTCTGGTATGCTTAAATATTTTACTTGTGCTTCCTTGCATTTACTGCACATTAATAGAATCCAAACCCAGTTAAAGATGCAAAATGCTTCCTTTATCTCTGCTGGTATACCTCATTGACCACAATCAATATGGTCATTTGTATTAGTATTACAGATGATGCTATAACAAAAATATATATCAGAACAACTTTGCTTTCTAAAACAGTGTAGCAGAATAGCATATTATAAGTTCTGACTTCTAAATTCATTGAAATGAGAGACTGTAACTTCTATTGTTTCCTCCTTTTCATCTACAGACTAAGCAAGGATGCTGCAAGCAACTAAATTTTGGAAGTACTCAAAAGGAAATGTTAGACCAAGAGAACATGGTCCAAATTTTGGCTTATGTTCATAGATCATAGGGTAGCAGTGGCTCAGTAGCTAAGATGCTGAGCTTGTTGATCAGCAGTTCAAATCCCTAGTGTCGCATAATGGAGTGAGCTCCCATTACTTGTCCCAGCTTCTGCCAATCTAGCAGTTCGAAAGCATGTAAAAATGCAAGTAGAAAAATAGGAACCACCTTTGGTGTGAAGGTAACAGCGTTCTGTGTGGCTTTGGCATTTAGTCATGCCAGCCACATGACCACAGAGACGTCTTCAGACAGCTCTGGCTCTTCAGTTTTGAAATGGAGATGAGCACCGCCCCCTAGAGTCAGGAATGTCTAGCACATATGTGTGAGGGGAACCTTTACCTTTACCATAGACCAGAAATAAGTAAATGTGTTGGATTATCACCTAGATCAACGCTGTCAAACTCCAGGCCTGTAGGCTGGACATGTCATGTGTTGCTCATGCCCTTGCTCAGTTTAGTGAATGGGGGAAAAGGTCCTGAAAGGTCATGTGACACCACCCATGATGAGTTTGACACCCCTGACCTAGATATTTTCAAGGCCTTTGAAAGAGGTGCTTCATAAAGCTTGCCAATATTATCAAAGTACTTCTATTCGAAGCGTGACAGAAGAGACCACTTTGGTGAGGCTACTGCAACTGCTTGAAAGCTGTCCCAGTTCTCTGCATGTATGTACATGATGTATACAGCTACTTTTCTGGCAGCCTCATTGGAGAATGTTCTTCAAAATGTATTCCTATGAAGGATACGGCTGCCTTAATGTTTCATACACATTAATGTCTTATGAAGGAGCCTCTTTTAAGAGTTTGCAGAATCCCATTACTGCCTACCTTATACTAAAATTTTGACATTGTCATTTTATTGGAATTGTGTTATCTTACATTTAAGAGCTTTTTAGGTAGATGCAATTGTGCTTGTAGTTCTGGAAGAAAATTCACATTTAACAATCCACTTATCTTTGGCTGAATCATTTTCTAGAACAAATCACAAAATGGCAACTTAAACTCTTCCTATACACAAAAATCAGTGTTACATTTTCCATCAATCATACTTAAAATAGCTTTAATTCTTGAAGTAATTGATGATAACACAACTTGATAGCACCATGATAAAATTCGACTGTCTCTTGTCTTTAAATATGTATCTTACACAAACCTGTCATACCTTCCTTGGCAATACCTAATACTTTTTACTAGATGGTAATTTGATATTGCTAATAATGTTGGCAGTTTTGTAACTTCATGTCCAAGAATCTTGTATCATTAATAGGTACAAGATGATCTGCCGACATGCATATGCCAAGAAGCATCTGCATTCTTTTAAAAGGCTGCTGAAGATTTGTAAATCAACAAATTTTTTATTTAAATGTCTGCCTGCCTGCCTATCTATCTTTGTTCAGAATGAATGAGTCATTTAAGTACATTCATTGTTCATACATGGCAAGAAATTTCTTCTTCTTAAGTTAATGAATGCATGATTCCTAGTAAAAGTTAAAATTGCTTTATAGTCTAAAAATGAGAAAATTGGGTCCTAAAGCTTTGTAAGATCAAGATGTAATGAGTTAAAGTGAATTAATCTTACACTGCATGGTTCTTAGTTTATATATATATATATATATATATATATATATATATATATATATATGTATATATGTATATATGTATATATGTATATATGTATATATGTATATATGTATATATGTATATATGTATATATGTATATATGTATATATGTATATATGTATATATGTATATATGTATATATGTATATATGTATATATGTATATATGTATATATGTATATATGTATATATGTATATATGTATATATGTATTTGTGTTACAACCCCTGGTATGACTAAATACAACACAAACAAAACACACACACACACACACACACACACACACACACACACACACACACACACACACACACATATATATATATATATATATATATATATATATATATATATATATATATATATATATATATACCTTATTCATTAGAATGTGTATAGTTTTTTAAATGTACAATTGCTGATTTTGTTGTTGCACTTGTTGGTTGCTATATTTTATATTAATTATATATATTCATGCCTTTGGAAAAGAAATACACAAAGTTATTGTGGAAGTTGTACTGAATTCAAAAGAGTTCTTAGGAAAATAGTGATGTATGAATTGTCTTCAATTTGATTTCAACTTGGATCATGGATTGCCAACCTATAAAAGTATTAATTATACTTTTGCTTCATTCTGTTGGAATTAGGTTCATGATGTTTTCCACATGACCATTTTGTCAAAGCTTAAAACTTGCAGTTTAAGAAAAGAGAATGATGGGAATTTTGATTTTTCCCTCAATCAAAACCATAATTGCGTTATAACTTCAGTATGTATTAAATTGCGGATTGGTGGCCTGAAATAAATTATAGATTTATTATTATAGCCTATAGATTGTAGGTAGAGAACTAGTGGACTTATTATGGAGTATATGATAGCTACCAAAAGATTTCCTGTTGAACCTGTTTTCCAATTGTATCATCACTACCCTTTATCCAGTTGATAGCATCAACTTTGTTCTTGATTTGGGTGATCATCAATACCTACCTTTTGACCCAGTATACCATACTTCTGCATAAGACCATGCATCTACATGCACTAGTGTGGGCCCACTATTATTATGGATAATGTTCTGTATATCATAGATGATGCCTATAGTTGTGAATGTGTAAATAATGGCAATATGAGTCTGTAGATATTAGGGACCAAGAAAAGCACAGGCCCAGTTCCCCAAGCTTGAGCAAAACTTTGAAATAAATGTTTGATTGAAGTGTCCCAATTTCTACAAAGCGGAATTGCCACACCATTTTCAGTTTGCTTAACCAAGTTAGTTCTATGAATTCCCAGCAGTGCTTACAACTCTTGTTTAAAAATACAACATACCAATTCCATGATCACAAGTGACTTGTGGCCATGGATCATACCTGTCTAACATACCTCTATCAAATAAGCTCCTGGGAGAGAATTGGAAGACAATTCTTTTTATTAGGAACAGTAGTATTTTGATAGAATTACTTCACTATCAAAAACCTATTATACTTTTCATAATGGATATCCAAATTAGGATATATAAATCAATCTAAATCCAATTCATATTAGTTTAATTATTTTCCATTCAAAATATTTCCATCCATCCATCCATCCATCCATCCATCCATCCAAACATCCATCTATCCCCCCTCCCTCCCTCCCCCCTCCCCCCCCTCTCTCTTATCTTTGGCCATAACAAAATTTTTGTGTGCAATAAATTGTTTCTATGTATTTTTGTGATGGATTGCTTCCAGTTGCTTGATTCTCAGTGATTTCTCTGAATACAAAAAGAAAGATTTAACATGCACTGTTCATTGCTGCCAGTTCACACTGAGAAGGGGTTCATTTTTGTGGATGGTGCCTCTTCACTTCTATTGACCTCTGTGGAGAATTATTTTACCCTCTCTGATGCAGTCACATATCCATTTGTGACTTCCACTCCAGTGATACAGATAGTGTCACAAATGTGAGGAGACAGTTAAAAACCAGCACTGTAAAGGGAGGTAAATGGAAGGGAGCAATGCAAATGAAATTGCTTACAAAGCAATTGGTCTTTCATTATTGCACTACTTATCTGCCATTTTCACTTCGCCGCTCAGTGGTCTGCAGATTATATTCTTTTCTGAAAGGTGCAGTTAGGCACACAGCATTTCACATTATTATGGGCTAGTTGGCATTTATCTTTCAAGGATATGCTTTTGTATTTTCATAGCTATTTGGGAGAACAGGACAGTAATCCAGCAATATATGGTCCATAAATGGCAAACTCTAATTAAATATAATATTGTTGGCACTGGGCAGTTTTCAACTAGACCTAAATAAACTTAACTTCCTTTTAAAACAACAGAATATTGGCAAACAAAATCCAGACCAGCTTTACAGAGGAAGCACCAATGTAAAAAAATAGCATTTTAAAGGTACTCAGAATATATATAGGAGGGGGGGGAAAGGGGGAGGGAGGGAGAGGGAGAGAGAAAACAAATGAACTGTGCTGGTTCCTTACAGATGTGATAGATCACAACTTTCCCAGCTAGCATCTGGAAAACCTTGCTTGAAAAAAGACTGGAACAGCGCATTCAAGTGTTTGATATATTTTAAGTAGGTTTATCTATGTATAATATAGTGAATGTATAGTGTGGAGATGCAAAATAAAAAAATTGACATTGAAAAGGAAGCAATTTATCTAAAGCCACCGAATAAATTCATAGGACAAGATTCAAACTATAGACTTACTGACTCATCAGTCCCTTGATTTATTTGTATCAATCCTGGCAAATTCAGAAGTCAAATCTATTTTATTCACTTCAATTTACACATACATATACACATCATACAAGAATGAAGCATTAATTAAGTAGCAAATCTCTATCAAGGTGGACTCACAAGATACCAATGACAGAAGGAGATTTGAATATTCACATAATTTGGGGCCACATCTGGATCAATGCTTACATGCTCTACAATTGAAGAGTTATTTCAACTGATTGTTGGTTACATTTATAATAAAAAAAAATCGTCTGCCATTAATTTTTCAACATGGAAAGTTCTAAAATAAAATATTTATTAACTTTTAGATAAAAAGTTAAATACGTTTAGAAAGTAAAATTATATATTTTATGTTACCAAAACACACATATAACATTGTTCACGTTTTGTTTATAGTTCAATTTAAATAAAGAATATGTTGAAAAGAAAACATAGTTTTACTCTTTAAAGGAAATGTCTATCGAGATTCTCAAATCACTCAAGTCATGGTTGTCCCAAAAATGCTGTTTTTCCCCAAAAGGCAACTAAGTTCCTTACTTTTAATCCTAATGTTTTTAAAATTTACAATTTTGACCAAAATACTCCAGGTGCTGCAACATCCACTATAAGACTTTTTGTGTGTGTTTTTGATTGACAATTGTTAAATCTGGGGCAGATGCTTGTCTGTTTGAATTCTAAAGTCCCAGAGCACTTTATTGTCTTTAATTTCCCCTGCTATGTCTACTTCTTGCTTGAAGGCAAATGATATTTCTTGCAGATATTAAAGTGTACCATAATTGTCATTTTATCATGATGTTGTTTGTAGCCAGTCTATGTGATCTGATCTTAGCATGTTGATATTATTTTTCAGTTTAAATTTTTATGGTGCACTGTTTGGTTTTTTCCCTCTGTTGATTTTTGCATCGCAGGTATCAGTTATAACATTAGTCCAGCTTTATATAATTGGTTTGGGTTTTTTGCAATGAGTTGGTACTTACAGTATATTTGATATTACAATATTGGCATCTTTTCATACTTGTGCTAGCTGTTTCTTTGGAATAAGCTTCAATTAAGCAGTCCTATTCTGATGTTTTTGTATTGTTCTAGATCCTCAGCTTTTCTTTTCTTTTTATTCTTCTTTTTCAGTTAGAGGGCTTTGTTTTTTCTAGGAAGAAAGCAGAAGAGAGGGTGCCTGGTTTTGGAATGCAAATGATTCAATAACTATGCTAGCTTCTTGTACTGCTGATTCCTCCTGTCTTGACTCTATAATCTGAATTACTTCTAGTAAGGCTTTGATTTCTATCCCTTGAGTAGACCTTTGCAGTTTGTCCAATTCTACCTCTGTGAATCCTGAATTTCATATTATAAATCAATATTAAAGTGCTAGTCTCCGTTCCGTAATTTATGAAATTGGATATTATTCTTTCTTGAACTGGTACAATCTTTTCAGATATCCTTTCCTTGTTGGACTTGATTTGTAATAACAGATGATGATTTCTATCCTTTCAATCTTTATATATTTGCTTGAAAGAAAACATCTTTTCTTCCAGTAGACCTCTAGCTGCTGGCCCTGGTTGCTCGGTCATCTGATTATAGCCCATTTATTATCAGTGGTCCAGGAACTCCAATCCTTACTGTGGTCCTTATTGACCTAGGCAGTGACTGATCTAATATGAGTTTCTGTAAATTATGTCTCACCATATGGTTTAAAGGAGAGACACTCTTAATCTGCATCCTCTGATGAGACCTATGTAGATTGAAGCTCTGGCAAAGCTCTCATCTTCCTCAGAGAACACAAATCCACACCAAGATAATTCCTCACTAGGAGTTATTATTATTCTTTGCACAAACAGCCAGATATTTAGACTGGATTTGGCATATTTATCTACCTATCAAGTCCTTCCCAAGGACCTGATATAGGCAGATGCTGTTACTTGATGGTGTTAAAGGAATCGTATAAGATGCAAGCTGTTTCCAGTAAAGCTACTTTTTGCAGTTGATTGATGTTGATTTTGGCCATTGTTGATAACATTCGAGCAGTGCTGCAATTACTGTTGTTATTATTGTAATTGCTATTGTTATTATCAATTAATTCCACCTCTACTGATCATTCTGTATTTATCTTCTACTAAATATTTTCTACACATGTATTTATGTGGCTGCTTTGTCTCATCATGCTGCATCCATGACTTTTATAGAATTCAGAAGCATTTTGTGACAATAGATTAATTGCTAATTTCACTTATTTTCCTGGTAATATATGTTTATGCAGTTATAAATAAAGAACATAATCCCACTTTTCAGGGGAAACAGACATTGAAAAGATCAAACATTAAAGCTGTGAATAATCACCAATGAAGTTCACCAGCTTCTTTAGGAAATTGCATGTGTATATTCCAGGGGTGGGTTCCTGCCAGTTCTAACCTCTTCTATAGATGAGGTTCCACAAATCTACAGTGCCAGCTCCCTCCCCCCACCCATCCGCACATCATCAAGATGAAGAGCGAGAGGAGGAATTCTGGGAGTTGAAGTCCACAAGTCTTAAAGCTGTCAAGTTTGAACACCCATGGGTTTTTTTTTCTAAAGAGTTAGAGGTGTAAGGGTCTTGTAACTTGATAGCTTTAAGACTTGCATGCTTCAAATGCCAGCGTTTCTGAGCCAACATTTTGGTTGCTAAGCAAGAGTGTTGTTAAGTGAGTTTCACCACATTTTACAAGTTGGCCATGCCCACCCAGTCACATGGCCAGCAAGCCACTCCCACAAAGCAGGCCACACCTACAGATGAGGTTCTAAAAAAATTTGAAACCCACCACTGGTATATTCTCTCTATAGGGATGCAGTGACTCAGTGGCTAAGATGCTGAGCTTGTCAATCAAAAGGTTGGTAGTTCAGTGGTTCAAATCCCTAGCACTGCGCAATGGAGTGAGCTCCCGTTACTTGTCCCAGCTTCTGCCAACCTAGCAGTTCAAAAGCACGTAAATAATGCAAGTAGAAAAATAGGGAAAATTTTGGTGAGAAGGTAAAGTGCTCCGGCGTTTAGCCATGCTGGCCACATGACTACGGAAATCTCTTAGGACAGCTCTGGCCCTTTGGCTTAGAAGCAGAGATGAGTACCACCCATACAGCCAGAAACAACTAGCGCGCATTTGCGTGGGAACCTTTACCTTTGCCTATTCTTTCTCCATTTCTCTATATTACACTGAAAATGCAAGGTGCTTTTACTAATTGTGTGGAGAAAGTCTCACCATCAAAGTCCATAATTTACTTCTAATAGCCCATAAATAGCTCATTTTCTTTCAGGACACATTTAAAGATCTGATTATTGCATATACAATGAAATCAATGGGATGTATCTGATAAGACAAAAAGTAAATTTACTTACACCATTTGAATATCCACTACTTGTAAGTCATATAACATTATATAGATTGGGCAAAAGGTTTAAGGATTGTAACCTTAGGGGAAAAAAGGGTTGAATACTGCATTGTTTTGTGACATCAATTTAGTAAATCAATTTGCCGTTATGTGAAAAAAAGATCTCTATTTCTTTTGTGAGTTTAAGATTGTCATCTATTAAAACACTGGCATTTTAGTTGCAGAACTATTGTGGGAGTTATGCAGAAAGAAAAATTATCCTGGTTTTTCCAAATCTTTACAATTGTTCCAAGCGACCCTAGTATGATGGGAGATTGGAAGTTTCATGCACCATTTGACCCATCTATTTCTTCTCTGAAAGTTATCAGCTTTCTGAGGGCATAATGGGGATAAGAAAACAACACCACATTATGAAGCCTGTAGAGATTGTGTATGTGTGTGTTTGCATAAGTCTATGCAGTTAAAATATATGTAAATGTGCTACATGCCCAGAAATAATATATTCTTTCTCTCTTCCCAGCCCCTTGCTTTCCTCTCCCTTAGCATTTATGCTTAGTTATGCAAATGGATGCATAAAATGCATAGCTCTCAAGATATATATTCTGTGTACATAAGTGAACAGTCATAAGTGAAAGCAATACATGGCAGGGTTTTGATATGCTGTATATTACACTTGAGTAAAACTCATGGGCAACATAATTTGTTTTAATGCCTAAAGAGCAAGGTGTTACCCCTTTACTCCAAGGGTAAAAATTGATGGGCCAGATTGTTGAATCTTACTTCATTGCAGACAAGGGAAGAGTTTCCACCATATGTGATTTAGAAGGCTTGAGCCTCCATAGATTTATTGTCCAACTTTAGAAGTTTAGTAGAAGCAGCTGGCTCATTTTGCACACTCCAACACTCAGCAGTTCACTTGGAATCTTGCACTAGGAACTTTTCTCCATATTATATACATTGTTGTAAAAGGTTCACCCAATGACCAGGAACATACTCCTATAAACCGATTGTACAGTAGTCCATCAATAGAGAATGATTCTGCTTTGAGAGTTACGATTTGATGCAGAGTATATAAATCATCCTTGCTCATCACTGTTAGACTTGCTCTTTTATTTTCAGTCCTGCTGCTCTTGGCCTGGCCTTTCATAAATTCAGCTGAAGATGAGATACAGTACCTCCAATCCCAATATTTCAATCCTATTTCCCTTCCATGCATTTATTCAGCACATAGAAGAAGGGGTGAGAAGAGGACTACAGATGCTTTAGAAGTTGACTCTCCTTCTCCTGGTGTCTGCAGAACACAGATTTACTGACCCCAAATCAGGTCAACCTCAATGGATTTTTTTTTACTGATCCTATCCATTTCATACTCATACAGGTTTTCAACCTTTTCATTCAACTGTTCCATAACATTCTCTTTCCTTCTGGTGCTGAATAAACACACCAGCTCTTTCTGAGCATTCATGCTATGTATTCAGCCCCAGGCTGAGCCACAGATGGAGGCTAAATGCTGACTATGTGAGAATTTTATTCATGTAATATCTGCTGCATTTTTAAAGCTGGAAATCTTGCCTGCATGCTCATCAGCAGACAAAGCCACCTTGTGCCTCTTTGAGAAGATCAGAGCTCAACCCTTAGGGCATGTTAAATGCTAAATCCAGAACAGCAGATAGAATGATCAGTTGCTGCAGTTACCCAAGCATCCTGAGCAATTTTCTCAATGAGGTTTTGATAATATTGCAAATAATGCATCTCTGTTTTTTGATATCTAAATTTGAAAAAAAAATTGCATGAGAAGCTATTAAGCAGAGGAGTTTGGGGAATATCTGCAGGACAAAGTCGCTCAGATCCGGAGCGGATGGGCCCCCCTCAGTGGACCGGACGGGCCGCCAACAGCGAGTCTTGTGAGACCATCCTGGGAGGAGTTTGATTCTGTTGCCCCCGAGGATTTGGATAGGTTGCGTGGACGGCTGCGACCCACCACATGTTTAATGGACCCATGTCCCTCCTAGTTGGTACTGGCATCTTGGGAGGTGACCCGAGGCTGGCTTCTGGGCCTGGTGAATGCCTCATTGGGTGAGGGATCCTTACCAACCGCCTTGAAAGAGGCGGTGGTGAGGCCCTTGCTTAAGAGGCCTTCACTCGACCCAATGGAGCTAGCTAATTATCGTCCAGTCTCCAACCTTCCGTTTCTAGCGAAGGTTGTTGAGAAAGTGGTGGCGCAGCAGTTTCCACGACACCTTGACGAATCCGATTATCTAGACTCACGCCAGTCCGGCTTCCGACCCGGGCACAGCACAGAGACAGCCTTGGTCACGTTGGTCGATGATCTCTGGAGGGCCAGAGATAGAGGTTGTTCCTCTATCCTGGTCCTATTAGACCTCTCGGCGGCTTTTGATACCATCGACCATGGTATCCTATTGCGCCGGTTGGAGGGGATGGGAGTCGGAGGTACCGTTTTGCGGTGGTTCGGCTCCTACCTCTCCGACCGGAAGCAATGTGTGTTGACAGGGGGACAGAGGTCGACCCCGAGGCCACTCACTTGTGGAGTGCCACAGGGGTCGGTCCTCTCGCCTCTCCTGTTCAACACATATGTGAAGCCGCTGGGTGAGATCATCCGTGGTTTTGGGGTTGAGTATCACCTCTACGCTGATGATACTCAGCTGTATATTTCAACCCCAAACCACCCCAACGAGGCTGTTGAAGTGATGTCCCGGTGTTTGGAAGCCGTCGGGGTCTGGATGGGGGACAACAGACTTAAACTCAACCCCTCCAAGACTGAGTGGCTGTGGCTACCGGCACCTCGGTTCAGCCAGCTGATTCCATCGCTGGCCATAGGGGGCGAACAATTGCCCCCTGTGGAACGGGCGCGCAATTTGGGCGTCCTCCTTGATGCCCGGCTGTCAATGGATGACCATGTGGCAGCCGTGGCGAGGGGGGCGTTCCACCAGGTTCGCTTGGTGCGCCAATTGCGCCCCCTACTGGACTGGGATGCCCTACGCACGGTCACTTATGCGCTGGTGACGTCCCGCCTGGATTACTGCAATGCTCTCTACATGGGCTGCCCTTGGGACGCGCCCGGAGACTGCAGTTAGTTCAGAACGCAGCCGCGCGGGCTGTGATGGGGAGTACGAGGTACTCCCACGTAACACCTCTCCTGCGCGAGCTGCACTGGCTACCTGTGGTTTTTCGGGTGCGTTTCAAGGTGCTGATTACCATCTTTAAAGCGCTCCATGGCACGGGACCTAGTTACTTGCGGGATCGCATCCTCCCACATACATCCCTGCGGCCAATTCGCTCACACAGGGAGGGACTTCTCCTGGTGCCGTCCACTAGGCAATGCCAACGGGCGACACCAAGGAGTAGGGCCTTCTCTGTGATGGGCCCAACCCTCTGGAATGACCTCCCCCCCGACATTAGAACCACTACTGACCTCCGCTCCTTCCGGCAAAAATTGAAGACCCACCTGTTCCGATTAGCAGGCCTGGCATAATCACAACTGTCCCTCCTGGCAAATGTTTTATCAACTGGTTATTTTTAGGGGTATTGTTTTTAATATTGTGTCTATTTTAGGGGTTTAAAAACTTATATTTATATTAGCTTTGTACAGTTCTTTTAACTACATTTTAACCTCCTCCATGCCAACTGTACATATTTAACTTTTTATTGTATTTTGTTATATTCTGCACGGACTGTACACCGCCCCGAGTCCCTTTTGGGAGAGGGGGCGGTCTAGAAGCATCAAATATAAATATAAATAAATAAATAAAATAAATAAGCCGACACTATTTTAAAAGAGAGAGAAAAGTCCTCATGGGAGATCATAAGGTTGATGAATATGCAATGCAGTCCAAGTGTACACAACTTTATTCATAAGTGCTAATGTGCTAAAATGTAGTTGATTAGTTTGTAATTCAGGATACTGTGGGAATCCAGACAATTGGATTAATTTGACAAATTATAGGTCAGTGAACCATAGAGTAGTGGATTGTATGGCCACAGTTATTTTGCTCATGGGTTATACACCCTGGGCTGTGAAAAAATTTATAAATCGATGCTTGGAAGTAGGACAGTACATATGACATATTTCCATATCATTGAGGCACCTGGGTTCCCCCGTCCCCCCACTTTCGATTGCAGTGACAACTAAAAGCAGTATCTGAAGCAGTCTTGCATTTGCAGAAAAAGATGTGGTTGCTTTAATGCTTCAAAAAGAATTGCTACATACCTATTCCTGTCTTTTAAAGTGCTTTTTGAAGGATTCTACACTTAATAACTGTTTAAGAAACAGAACACAATAATGGAATCAGTCAAAGTTAAGCCCAGCAATAGCCCAAAGAAAATAAGGCAGCCCCTTCATTTTTATTCATCTAGCTACTTACTTCTTAAACAGAGCTTAACACTTACACTTTCTACTGCTTGTCTGTAATGCACTTTACACAGAAAACCCATATTATTTTGTCAGTGCTGATGGCAATATCATTACTACATATAGGAAGATATAAATTTGAGTGTGTTTTTCAAGTTAGACAGATATTTGTTTCAATTGTAAATGCTTGTGACCCAGTGGTGGGTTCCGGCAGGTACTCCCCAGTATGGGCATACCGGTGCCTGCTGGGAGCAGCAGGCACCGTAGAATGGTGCTTTGGAGGGCCTACCTGGCTGCCCGCATTCCTTACCTGTATTTGAGCCAACTGGGCAGACGTATGGCGTCTGTGCGATGCTCCGCCAAGCAGCTGGAGCGTCACAGGGCAGTAGGTCCACATGAGTGCGCAGCCCGGCCCCGTCGCAGTGTACCAGATGTGACGGGATCCAGAACCCACCACTGCTGTGACCCCATGCATGGAGGAACAGACCACTAATAGATAGACAAATATAGCTTTACTTTAAGACTTTCTGTCATGAGTAACATCTTGAAGATAAATTGTTCACAGGATAGAACAAGTATGTTTCAATGTACCATATTGGCTAGGTCCTAGAAAATAACAACACTTACATATCCCAGTCAATAACAGAAACGGAGCCCTAATATACTATCTGATGCCCAAAATGCAGATTACTATGTCTTTGATCTCGCTCTTCCTTTTCACAGATGTTTTAAGGTCAGCATTGATTCTGTCTCAGCCTAAATCATAGCAAGAAACTTTTAAGTCGGGCTCCACGAATACTTATTCGAGATCAGTTTGATCAATTTAAAAACATAATATTTATTCCATTTCTATAGCCACTCATCTCAAGCAAGTGACATTTTGAATCAAGTATTAAATAATTCTAAAATTCTAAAATAACTATTATTTAAATTATTAAATAAATTTACTAAAATCCTACTTCCCTAAAGAATTAAGAATATTATGGATTTATTGAGTTAGACCGGCAGATAAAGGATGATCTATTCAGTATGCATTCCCCAAATAAGTCATAGGGAATATTGGGGTGGCGGGGGGAGGCTTTGGCAACCATTTGTGATATTTGGATTTAGGCTCAAATAAGCCTTTCAGTATAAATAAAACTGCTCCCAGATTGAATTTGTTTTTTAAAAAATTAAAATGAGAACAAATAGTGCTTTGCATCATGTGGGATAAATACCTTGGAGGCCTGATCACTGTCCACCAAATTCTTCCCATTGCAAAGTAGATTTGGGATCACATGGTGTCCAATTTTCACCGGTATTCTGCTGCTATTATGTACATTAAAGGATCAAGTGTAGAAGAACAAAAAGACCATTCCCTTTTGGGCTGCCCGGGTTAATATCCATTAGTATTGCTTCCATGGCTCTGAAAAGCTCTGTGCTTTCTCATATACAGCTCTAAAGACAATGCAAATTGTTGTCGTTCATGTTTCTCAGTTTCCCAGCCTTTCCCTGCCTTTTATCCCATTTCATTGTCAGTTAATTGTTTTATGTTTGCTAATAATTAATAAATAAATATTAAACTACATCAGTAAAGTAGGCTGCTAGCATTTCTTGTGGGAACTGCTTTCTCGCCTGCCTGTCTTTAAAGACTGACAGAATAGCACAACTTTAAAGACTGACAGAATATCACAATGTTCTGAAGGACTGCAGGAAAACATCTAAGGAGCTACTGACATCATTAGTAAGTCCTACATTTTCACCTCTTGGAAGAGAGGAAGAAATAGGAAAAGAACAAGTATAGATAACAAACTGTTTCCATTCCCGTACTCTTCGAAGTTTTCCAACCATTCCAGAGGATCTCTAAAATACCATGAACCGAGCTAAAGGTTGCCTCCCAATGGTGATTGTGGCTGTTTTTAGGAGTTAATTTTGGGGAGGAAATGAAAAAGAAGCATTCCACTGAAATTCAGCTTATTTGCCAATAGATTTTGGCTGGATGACCTTGCTGTCAGCAAGTTTTATTGTTAGTGGGACCACGATGTGCATGGGCTGCGTACCCTGAAATAAAATGATGAGGCTTTTAAAAATTAAGGTTTCAAGTCGGAGCATAGGTTATCACATTACTTTGCTGCAAAACTGTGAAAGCTTTTTTTTTTTTTTGCAGGGATATCCCTAGGAAAAAGGAATGGTTTGCAGGCAGATTATCCTAGCATAATGTGTAAACATACAATAACTAAGCAGGTTGGGCTGATAATGTGTCTCTCCATAACAAGCAGTGTGTGTGTGTGTGTATATATATATATACATGCACACACACACACAGACACACACACACACACACAGAGACACTGTTTCTTATGGAGAGGCACATTATCAGCCCAACCTGCTTAGTTATTATATGTTTACATTATATATGCCTGCCATCTCCTCTTGTTCATTTAGTTCTTGCGGCATTGAATAGAAACATAAGACAAGATGGTAAAATTGTGGGAGTTAATTTTTTTGAATTTAAATACATATATTGATAAGACAGGATTTTAAAGATTTATACTCAGCTAAACTAAGCTAAAGATGTGGTGGCTCAGTGAGACACTGAGCTTGTCGATCAGAAAGGCAGTTCAGCGGTTCGAATCCCTAGCACTTTCGAACTGCTAGGTTGGCAGAAGCTGGGACAAGTAATGGGAGCTCACTAGGGATTCGAACCACTGAACTGACTTTCTGATCGACAAGCTCAGTATCTTAGCCACTGAGCCACCGTGTTCCTATCATTCACTTATTAGGGTTTATATGTTGCTCCAAACCCAAAATACATATTTACGTGCCCTCTTAAGTAAGAAGATTAAAATTAATTAACAACTGAATAACAACTACAATGCAATTACTTGGTGAACAACCAAGAATTTATAGGAAAAAAATGCATAACAAGACTTCACTGCTCAGAACCATTCTGTTAGATCGTGGGAAAGTGTTACACGGCTCTTCCTTCTAATGTAAACTTGTGAATCAGAAAAGAGAAAAAAATATATGTTGCTTTGAATCCCTCCCCTCCAGTCAGAAAGAAGGACAGTCAAATGAAGCTCTGTGAAGGTAGCAAGAGATCTTGATCATCCTGACTAATTATTTGAATGCATAGTTCTCTGTGTAATCCTGCATGCATCTGCCTAGGAACACAAACATTAGCATTGCTTTCAACTGAGTAATAAATTCTACCACTTTGAAGTAACTCCCATTGATGTCTGTTGACCTATTTCTAGGAAAATGGTGCCAAAAAATTACCATTTTAAGAATAATATCAAATTGTTGAGATCAAGCTGATCACAACATCTTCTGTTGATTTCTGAAAAAGAAAAAAAAAGCTATTTACCTAGCTGGCATGGATTAATCTACGTCAGTATCAAATGATTTATAATTCCAAATTCTTATCACCCTATTAATGAAACCATTTATACATTTCAGTAAGTTTATATCAGAAAATATGTTTAACAAAATCCTTACCTCTCTAATGTATTTAGCAGTTTATTTCCCCCACTAAAGAATAACCAATTCTAATTCTTTTTGTATCATTTATTAAAAAAATGTTTGATAAGTTCAAGAAAGGAATGAATTTATATGTACCTATAAATATATATTTTTTCTTTGCAAGTTTGGGATGCTAAAGAAAGAGATAAAATTTCCTTGTGTTGCAATTACTTTTCTGGTTATTATCAGCACAACTGAACTGCAGTTACTATGTGCACTGGTCCTAAGGCAAGGATGTCCCTTCTACATTAATATAAAGTGCCTAAACTTTTGTGATACTCATCAAAAGAATGTTTCCTAGAACTGTACATCTCCCCTTCCCTATTTCTCTATTTGTACTTGTACCTCCATTTCTTATGTCAGAATTCCACAGAAGATGTAATGCCAACACAGTCCATTTTCTCTCTCAGTGTTCAGCAATTTTTGTTAAAATTATGACAGATACCCACACATACATGCAATATTAAATTGAAGCAGCCATATTAACATCTGTGCATTGACTGTTGGGGATTGATGTCAGAGCTGGGCTTCTAGTGGTTCTTGTGTGGAGTGGTTAAGAACCTCAAAGGTTCATTTCCCATGGTCTTCACCTTATGATTGCATTGCAGATTCTGCTCCTACCCTCTTCATTAGGTCTACTTTCCATCTGAGGGGCCTTAGGAAGGCAAGGACCATGGCCATCAATCTCAGCCTAGGGATAGAGTTGCTACTCTGTCAGTTCTTCAGTTGATTTTTGCTCTGAGAAATGTGGCTTCACACTGGAGTAAGGCAGGAGGACCAAGAAGTGGCTGCATTCCCAGAATCATATCAGGGTAGGACCACAGTCAGAGTAGGATCTGCTCCAACTACCTCTCAACATTTCTCCTTTAGGATAAACAGGATAAACACCTTCTGTCACAAATTTTGTGACAGAAGGTGAGCTGTCAGGATCTGAACTTGGATGTGAATATATCTCAGTGTGGAATCAGGATGTCAGCATGCCCTGACCAGGCACAAAGCTATGTTTCCCATTCTACAGCCACAGCAAGAATGATACCTTGGCTTGTTCTGCTCAAAGTTGTGAGTTTCAGCCACATTTCTCATATCAAGAATCCACTGAAATACTGACAGAGGAGCAACTCTCCTTTCTTAACAATATGGAGGAGGATTGGAAGTCTCATCCCCTTCTTCTGCTGTCATTCTCCTGCAGTGTGTCACTGAGCTGAGGCCTACACAAAGTGTTCTGAGATGCGCCCCATTCAAATTGTTCTGAAAGCCACATGTCTCCAATTGCTTAAGATCCCTGTTTTGTCTTTACGCACTCTAATACCCCTAACATAAAACAAGACTGAATTATGTTATTTTTTCAACAATTTGAAGGTTCTGCTGGTACCTGTAATATGTTTACAATAATACAATAGCAGAGTTGGAAGGGATCTTTGAGGTCTTCTAGTCCAACCCCCTGCCTAGGCAGGAAATCCTATACCGTTTCAGACAAATGGCTATCCAACATCTTCTTAAAGACTTCCAGTGTTGGGGCATTCACAACTTCTAGAGACAAGCTGTTCCACTGATTAATTGTTCTAACTGTCAGGAAATTTCTCCTCAGTTCTAAACTGCTTCTCTCCTTGATTAGTTTCCACCCATTGCTTCTTTTTCTACACTCAGGTGCCTTGGAGAAGGCATTCATCATATGTGGCATGCATCATACTTTGAATATTTCTCAGTATGAGAGACAGTTTGGTGTAGTGGTTTGACATCCAGTTTGTGTAGTAGTTAAGGCACTGGGCCAGGAAATAATCAGTTTGAGTTTCACCTTCGCCATAAATTCCGATGGGTAAATTTGGGCAATTACTCTCTCAGCCCTAGGATGAAGGCAATGGCAAACCACTTCTGAAATAATGCTACAAAAACTTCTGGAATTTGTCCAGATAATTGTCAGGAGTCAACATGAAGGCATGAGGGAGGCCACACCCTGGACCTTGTTTTTGTCTCTGGCCAGTGGACGAGTGATCTGGGAATAGGGGATCTAGACACTATTCCCCTGTCATGGTCGGATCACTCACTTCTTCGGCTGGACTTCCCTGGTGCTACCCCCCGCCGCGAGGAGGCGGAACTGGAAGGTATTAGATGGTTCCGCCCCAAGCGCCTGATGGAACCGGATAGGTTCCAGACGGAACTTGGGCCACCTCCTGTGGACCTGACCCGCCCCCGAGTAGAGGACCTGGTAGTCGCATGGAATAGTGCGGCTACCGGGGCCCTAGACCGGGTGGCGCCTTTGCGGCCTCTCCTGCGGCGAAGAACCACCCTGGCACCTTGGTTTACCGAGGAGCTAAGGGTGATGAAACGCCACAAGAGACGCCTAGAGAGTCGTTGGAGATCCTCCCGTTCCGAATTTGACCGAGCACAGGCACGAGCCTATTTGAAGACGTACCTTGTGGCACTAAGAGCGGCCAAACGTCAACATTGCGCCGCTCTTATTGCGTCTGCAGATAACCGCCCTGCCGCCCTGTTTCGGGTGACCCGTTCCCTCTTGTTTGAGAGATCACGGGAAGCCCCACTACAGGGCAGAGCAGAGGAGTTTGGGAATTATCTACAGGACAAAGTCGCTCAAATCCGGATGGGATGGACCCCTTTCAGTGGTCCAGTAGAGACGCCCGTTGCGAGTCTTGAGGGACCGCTTTGGGAGGAGTTTGACTCGGTTGCCATCGAGGATTTGGACAGGTTGCGTGGACGTCTGCGACCCACCACATGTTTATTGGACCCGTGTCCCTCCTGGCTTGTACTGGCATCCTGGGAGGTTACGCGCGACTGGCTCCTGGGCCTGGTGAACGCCTCGTTGGGTGAGGGGTCTCTACCGGCCGCCTTGAAAGAGGCGGTGGTGAGGCCCCTGCTCAAGAAGCCTTCCCTGGACCCAACGGACCTAGTCAATTATCGTCCAGTCTCCAACCTTCCTTTTTTAGCGAAGGTTGTAGAGAGTGTGGTAGCACAGCAGTTCCCACGTCACCTGGAGGAAAATGATTATCTAGACCCGCGCCAGTCCGGCTTCCGACCCGGGCACAGCACGGAGACGGCCTTGGTCGCATTGGTCGATGATCTCTGGAGGGCCAGAGATAGGGGTTGTTCCTCTATCCTGGTCCTATTAGATCTCTCGGCGGCGTTCGATACCATCGACCATGGTATCCTGTTGCACCGGCTAGAGGGGCTGGGAGTCAGAGGCACCGTTTTACGGTGGTTTGGCTCCTACCTCTCTGGTCGGACGCAACGTGTGTTGGCAGGGGAGCAGAGCTCGACCCGGAGGCCACTCACATGTGGAGTGCCACAGGGATCGGTGCTCTCGCCCCTCCTGTTCAACACATATATGAAACCGCTGGGCGAGATCATCCGTGGTTTTGGAGTGGGATATCATCTGTATGCTGATGATACTCAGCTATACATTTCCACTCCGAACCACCCCAATGAGGCCGTCGAAATGATGTCCCGGTGCCTGGAGGCCGTACGGGTCTGGATGGATGGCAACCGACTAAAACTCAACCCTTCCAAGACGGAGTGGCTGTGGCTTCCGGCCTCCCGGTTCAACCAGGTGCTTCCATCTCTGGCCATCGGGGGCGTCCAACTAGCCCCCATGGAACAGGTGCGCAATTTGGGCGTCCTCCTGGATACCCGGCTGTCCATGGATAACCATGTAACAGCCGTGGCAAGGGGGGCGTTCCATCAGGTTCGCCTGATGCGCCAATTGCGCCCCTTATTGGACCGGGATGCCCTACGCACAGTCACCCATGCGCTAGTGACGTCTCGCCTGGATTACTGCAATGCTCTCTACATGGGGCTTCCCTTGAGATGCACTCGGAGACTACAGTTGGTCCAGAACGCGGCCGCGCGGGTGATTATGGGGAGGACCAGATACTCCCCTGTAACACCTCTCCTGCGCGAGCTGCACTGGCTGCCTGTGGTCTACCGAGTGCGTTTCAAGGTTTTGATTATGATCTTTAAAGCGCTCCATGGCACAGGGCCTAGTTATATGCAGGATCGCATCCTGCCCCACACATCCCTACGACCAATTCGCTCACACAGAGAGGGACTTCTCCGGGTGCCGTCCGCCAAACAGTGTCGGGGGGCGACACCCAGGAGCAGAGCCTTCTCTGTGATGGGCCCAGCCCTATGGAATGACCTCCCCCGTGACATCAGGATTACTTCCGATCTCCGCTCCTTCCGTGTACAGCTGAAGACCCACCTCTTTCAATTATCCGGCCTGGCTCAATCGCAATCGTAATTTTCCCATTCCTCCAAACTGTTTTTTAAATTGTTCTTAAATATTAATTTTATTGGGTTTTTACAATTGGGGTATTTTAAAGTAGATTTTTAACTGTCTATTGATGTAATTTGTTTCCTCCTCCGTGTATATGTATATGTGTTGTGTATGTATGTACGTTTGGTGTTGTTATGTATTTTATGTTATATGCTCCATTGTACGCCGCCCCGAGTCCTACTTGGAAAGGGAGCGGCTAATAAATCCAAATTTATTATTATTATTATTATTATGCTCACACAGACTCAGACACACAGACACAGAGACACACAAAAAAATGGAGGAAGGGAAATTACATTTGCTGAATTGTATATTGAGTCATAATAGTTACAGGCCTAAATAAGGCTAAAAATCTGTAAAGCTATGAAACTTCAGAAAACCAGTTTTAAATGGTCATTGGATGACAAGGAAATGAAAGAAGATTGAACGAAAGGTAGTGAATTCTTCATTATTGTTTTTATTGCAAAAGTTGTAGGGCAAATACTGATGCTTGAAATGATATTTTCTGAAAACACCCCTGAGAGTTGAGAAAATAGTGGTTGGTGAATGGATATGTATGAAATTATAGCTGTAATGTTAAAGTAAATAAATAAAGCACTGTTACTGGGTCAAAATTATATCTGTAGAATGTCCTCTAGGTTAATATGCTAATCCTAAAACATTTGTAAAAAGTAACACATTTACAATAGTAAAAACACAATCGCACAAATGAAGCTCATAATAGAGGACTATCAAGAGGCTCATGCAACGCTGATTTTTAAAAAGATGTCTAGGTTGTTCCCAAAAATTGTAGTCAGTTAACTCCTGTTCTGGGAAAAGTTGTAGGAAACATTTTTAGAAATAAAATGACCAAGCAAATTCAATCAATTAACCCAGAATAATTAACATACTTTCTATCTGATGACCATTTCAAGATTGTCATTCTAGGTCAATTACATGTCGTCCATTATCATTTGTAACTTCAACTGGCAAAAAGCTATTGACAACAGGTCTACTTGATTGTTATCTGTGATCTTCAGTTTTGCAGGTGGTCCTATTTCTAATCCAACCACCTGATTGGCCCTATCAACTTGATCATTTATTATATTAATACATATTTACATACATACATACATACATACATACATACATACATACATACTACATAACAATCAATTTCTGATCACTGGTTCATAGCTCCCAACTCCTTCCACATGCTATCAGCTTGTACTCATATAGAATAGATGTCCACTACCAAGGTGAAAGCTGCATCTGGTCTTTATATGGCCATGGTAAAGAAATGGGCAAGGGTAGGTCAAATAATCATGAATATCTTTACTAATTCCTAGTAACATTTATTCAACTAATTAGCATCCATTAATCAATTATTTAACAGTTAATAGATCATTGTGCCAACATTTAAATAAAGTTGCCTTTCATGCTGTTGCAATTTGACAGAAAGTTTTGAAGAGCCACTTTCAAGAAAGTATAGACCATGCATTTTCTTACAGAGGAATGAGCCAACTCACCGCAGCCAACTCACCATGGGACAACTTACTGCAGGACAATTTAACAAGTCAATTTATTTTTTAAAAATAAATATTACTTTTTAAAGTTTTTGTCATTCACAGTTCATTCTGTTCTTTGGCATCCTTTCTTTAATGATTCTATTCCACCATTTCTTTGATATGTAACTCTTGTCCCACACCAAGTTATCCCATGATGAGTTGGCTATGGTGACATGTCCTGCAACAAGTTGATAACTGCAAATTGGCCATGGCAAGTTGGCCATGGAGAGTTTGTCATGGAGAGTTGGCCACCACAAATTTTCATAGACACTATTCTAACAGGGATAGGGTCAACTGTTCAGGCTAAATGACTGGTGGCAATGAATAAGAAGAAAAACCTATTCATGTTCTAGAAGGGATTGATAGTTGTGTCCACTCTGTGGCATGTGGGATAATTGTGTCCAAATATAATTCATTGCAAATATTAAAAAGTCTTAAAGCTGTTGCAGAATATATAATTAAAATAGTCTTGTTAAATATCAAGGTGAATATGTGCAATAACAACACATATGGATCTAAATTATTTTTATATCTTTTATAATTGTCTGCCAATTTTCTAAAGCACTAACGGTTGTCTGGATATGGTACAACTGATTTTTATAGTGTCTGCAAAAATTATATTTGGCTTTGTAAAAATGGTTGGTTGATTTTTGCTGCCTACGTGTCCTTCATCTCCCAAATGTTCATTTATATGAGTCAGAGCTGATAACTCATTTATGCTATTTTTATATGAATCTCAGATTTCCTTGCATTGGCATTATTTTATCAGAACATTCATAGATTGGCCTGTAGCCACTTGATTATAAATGCCATCTTAACTACAGTTCTAGTAAATCCTCAAAAAGTATAAACAAGGAAAAGTAACATACAAAGAATGAAATGAGACAACTGAAATGGTTTCATAAAAGGCAAGGCCTGAGGGGCAGGCAAAAGAGAAACAATTCATGAAGAGAATTGGAAGAGGAAGAGACAAAAAAGGGGAAAGAGAGTGTGAAAAGATTTGGGGAATATTAGAGCTCAGATAATCAGTGTTTCTCAACTTCAGCAACTTTAAGAAATGTGGACAGCAAGTCCCAGAATTTCCCCAATTAGCATGCTGGATAATAGAAGAAATAAAATATAAAAAAGAAGATTATAAGACAGTGGAGGAATGAGCCAACAGAACAGGACAAATGATGGAACTAAAAAAAGAATTGATCCCCAATGAAGATCCAGAATAGATAAAAGAAGGAAGAGTAACATGAGGAAGAAGTTTTTTTTCCTTCAATGACCTCAAATATATTCTTAACCATTTACAGTAAGAAGGGAAGAAGGAACAATTCTCATACAACCCGTAACTGAAAAGTAGAAAACTTCACTCATACCCTAACAGTCCTCATCAGTCAGAAAATAGGCTCAGGTTTTCTCTTATAATTATGTCTCACTTAACTTATTCCGTGGAAAAATGATTAAATAGCATTCAGGAAGAATTAATACACACAGACACCCATCTGTGCTTAGCCACTGAGAATGAAGGAAGCCCTGGGATGCTCTCATGGCTTGCAGAGCAGATGTCATCCTTTGAATAGTGTTCACAACTTGGTTAGAGTTAAGCATGCGGCAAATCATAATTCAGTTCCTGCAAAGCAATCCTGGAGAAGATGGTTACCTCGTAGGGAGCTGATGGGCAAAGTCTGCTTGAGGCCCCTCTATCCTATAAAAATAAATTGCTATCATATGGTTAGAGGTACACAAGAGCAGATGAGGAGCGGAGACAAATATGCAGCATTAGAGGAAGTTGTTTCCCTCAGTTTGATTCTATTCCCATTTAATGACAAAACTGAAGTGAAATCAGGCATAGGCAGTATTTCTTTTGAGTTATGTTTTTGTCAATCATTATTTAAGGAAGAAGTTGGCTTTGCTTTATTATGCTGACACTGAAAGGGGCTCTCTCCCATCTTCCTTTTTCTCCTTAATGTGTTTTTGTAACACAGCTGCGCAAGCAAATTGCTAGCTTTAGTTAGAACAGTGTTCCTCAGCCTAGGCAATATTAAGACTTGTGGACTTCAGCTCCAAGAATGGCCCAGCCAGAATGGCAGGGTGGGAAATTTTGGGAATTGAAGTCCACATGTCTTAAAGATGTCCCCAAGTTTGAGAAACACTGAGTGAGAAAGACATTTCAGAAATATGGTGAGAACAGAACTAGTTCACTTTTATTTGGACCTGAATTTTCAAAATATAAGAAAGACAGAATACCCCAATAACTGGGGAGACATTCAGTGGGATAGGTGACCTTAAACTTCTCACCAATGTATTTCTTTTCCATGCAATTTAGACTTGGCTCAAAAATTATGAAGCTTTCTCAGCAGTCCTTTTGAATACATGCTGTCTTTTCAGGGAAGTATCTTGTTTGCAATATCACCTTTTAGATAGCTTATTAATCGATTAATCTTACAACCATATCAGAAATATAAAACAAACATAAAATACAGGATTTAACTTCAGGATAATATAGATAAAAGAAAATGTTATTTATTGTATCAATTCCTTGACAATTGTCACTTTCACCACCAACTATTTGGGAAACAGTTAGAAAATTCTTCCATTTTCACATATATGCTCTTCCCCAAAAGAGTTGTAGAAATGGCTGGAAAACAATGATCAAGCAATATGCAATAGAAACAAATAACTCAAATGGAGAAGAAGCACACTAAGAAAGCATCTGCATTATTAGATATTCTGCTCACAAATTGTCAAGTACTTTATGTAAATTTTGCTATTAGCAAGGAGCTATCCATATCACTAGGTCAAAGGTTCTGGCAGCACAAAAAGTCATTGAATATTATAGATGTAAAACAACAGTATTTCCATGGATTTAAGTAGCTATAATCCCATAGTCCTGAAAACAAGTTAGATGTATTGGTTTTGGAATACTCTCCAAGCACTTATTTATTTCTTATCAGGCCTATATTCCATTTCAATCATATCCAATTGTGAAGAGCTCTCAGTAGAAAACGTAGAATAATTTACAACGATGTTAACATAAATGTCCACGGTTTGAGGAGCAACCCAAAGATAGAAATTCACCCACCCAGGAAGAACAACAAAAAGATTCAGACTTCAAAAGTGCATTGAAAAAGCTGGGTCTCAGTTAGCTTTGAGCAAAACCAGATAAGGAGGACTTATCTATGAGAATGCTGTTTCAAAGAAAAGAGGATAGAAAAGACCCAGTCCTGTGTTCTCTGCAGGTAACATAACATAAGAATCCCAGAAAGCCAGTAAGATCTACTGGCTCTCCAGATTCTGGTCCTCACTTAAGTATGGAAGCTGTCATAAGTCTTGGCATCAGGTTCTGTGACAAACCAGGTGACAAAACAGTCCCTCCTAACATTGTGTACTAATGGCTTTGCCATTTAATTTAACCAAGTGAAGCATAGACTAGTGAACTTGGACACCAAGCAGGACAAGATGGAGAAGAAAAGGGAGGCTGTGAGAGCACTGTCCTAACTTTGTTCTGGGCCATTCAGGACTTCAAAAGTAAGATGGTGAGCAAAACCTCTAATTGTATTCAAAGGATACTCTAACCAAGGGGTGTCAAACTCAATTTTATTGAGGGCCGTATCAGGGTTGTGTTTGACCTCGGTGGGCTGAAAGCTTGTGGCTAGGGTGGGTGTGGCCAGCTTGATGTCACTCCTGTCGGGGCCTGAGTGCTCTGCAAGCAAAAACAGGCTCCCAGGCTCCGTTTTCAGCTGCCACAGCCTCCTGCAATCTTCTGTCAGTGAAAATGGAGCCTAGCCCTTCCAAGCCCTGTTTTCACTGGTAGAAAGTTGCAGGAGGCTATGGCAGCCAAAAATGGACCCCGGGAGCTCCATGTTCGCTGGTAGAAGCACCACAGACTAATCCTTTGCTATTTCCAGGGCAGCTCCACGGTCCAGATCTAAGTACCTAATGGGCTGGATCTGGTCCCTAGGCCTTGAGTTTGACACATCTGCTCGAACTAGTTCTGAAGCAGAGATATTTCTGAAGAACTGTTTTTTTTGTAAGCCTCAAGAGAATAACTGAAAGCAGAGCCAGTTTCCACAAATCCTTTTATTTTGTTTAGGGTTAATCATCATATGCTAATATGAAATTTAACTTATAAATATCTAAGAAAACAATGATCATCACATAAAATAGGTGCAGAGGGGAAGGCTCCTAAATCAATAGGCAGGGAAAAACCATTGGAAAAAGTCTTAAGAGATAAAATTTATCTCAATATATTTTCATGTAATGAACCAGAAACAATATCTGATGTATACATGTCAAAGTATCAAGTTCTATATTGATCACTTTTATTTTGAAATTATTTATTCTTATATTGTTAGCTTCAAGTCAGTCTTGACCCATAGCAACCACCTGGACAAATGTAAGTAGGTTTTTTGGCAATGCCTTTGAAGGAGTTTGTCATTGTCTCTTCTTAAGGCTGAGAAAGAAGGATTGGCTCAAAGTCACCCAACTGGTTTATTTCCAAGGTGAGAGTAGAACTCATGACCTCCTGTTTTGTAGCTTGATACCTAACCACTATACCAAACTGGCTGCCAATGCTTATATTAACCACAACAGCTTAAATGATTCCACATTCAGTATTATAAAGCAATGTAATCTCAAAGCATATGCAACAACTCTCTTGTGCCTTTCTTGGTTTCTTTTTAGCACCATCAATGGAAGCGGAATCAGAAACATACTGTTGTTGTTGTTAGTTGTGAAGACATGTCATATCCATTGTGACCCCATGATCAATGTTCCTCTAGGACTTCCTGTCCTCTACTATCCTCTGGAGTCCATTTAAGCTCATGCATATTGCTTCAGTTACTCCATCCAGCCACCTCATTCTCTGTCGTGCCCTTGTTCTTTTGTCCTCAGTATTTTACAGCATTAGGTTCTTCTCCAGTGAGTCCTTCCTTCTCATTAGGTGTCCAGAATATTTGAGTTTCATCTTCAGGATCTGGCCTTCCAAAGAGCAGTCAGGGTTGATTTTCTCTAGGACTGACTGGTTTGATTGCCTTGCAGTCCAAGGGACTCACAGGAGTCTTCTCCAGAACCATAATCCAAAGATCTCAATTCTTTGGTGCTCAGCCTTTCTTATGTTCCAACTTTCACAGCCATACATTGCAACTGGGAAAACCATAGCCTTGACTATATGCACTTTTGTTGACAGGGTGATGTCTTTGCTTTTTAGTATGCTGTCTAGATTTGCCATAGCTTTTCTCCCCATGAGCAAGCGTCTTTTCATTTCTTGGCTGCAGTCCCCATCTGTGGTGATCTTGGAGTGCAGAAAATTTTTAAAAAAGTAAAACATACTGTAGTTGTATTTAATTTTGTGCCTCTGAATTATAACATCATCTTAAAATTCTGTTGTGTGTACCTCCTGGACTATCAGAATGCTTTTACTTGATTGAATTGGAATTAAAACATTCAAGGGAATTAAACCAGGTTAGGTTATTTTCTAATTGTTATGTGTTCTGTCTAATTGTAGCTTTCTGGAAACCAGGCTGAGGTCTTTCCCATTGCCAGATTCCTTTAATCAGAAATGTCAGAAATTGCTTCTTTTAAACAGAACCGCCAGAAATGAATATAGAACTCGTTCCCCTAAATTGACCTGACTTTGATAATGCTGATAAACTTGTATTTATGCAGAATATATATAACTTCCCGAGCCAAAGGAGCCACCTGGGAATAATTTCTTGTTAGTTGTCCTAATTTCAGTGAATTTATCTCTGAGTGAATAGCAGGCTAGTAAACTATCCATGAAATGCTGAATGACAATATGTTATTGGATCACAAGTAAAAGGCTACGGTTTGAGAAGTCACCAGTAATGAAAATAGAAACTGTATGATTCAAAAGCTGATATGTCTAATTAGTTTTCATATGCAAACACAGCATTTCAACTTCACCAAATTAACTAGCAGTTTCATGATTCAATGACACTGGGTGTTTATTAAGCAATAAAAATGCCTCTTTATTAGAAATTGATTACTTATTCCTGCATATCCCAAAAGTATAAGTGGACTCATCTTAACAAAGGAAAGGCTTGAATTACAAACAGATACGTACAGTATATCAATGGTTTATATATATACACATACCAATTTATGACTACATGACTGCAAGGAGCAGCTTTTGAAAAATTATCTAACCAAGTTAATGCTACTTGCTTCTTTTGGCAGCAACCCTTCATGATACCAGTTACAATTCCTTTATAGCTGGATTGCTTAAAAATATTCTGTTCTAATTTAAAAGTCTGCAATTGATGCTGCAACTTTGGCACATAATATGTGAACCCTATTACAGTCCTACATCCTTTTTTAGCTGAGAAGGGTAGCATTTTCTGCACACAATGCCAATCTTCGCAATAATGATGTAGGTAAAATGACAAATAATGCAAAACTCCAAGCCGGCTCATTCGTTACTTTTCTGCACTTGTCAGAACATGTGCACATTGCATTGCAGGCTATAGCAATTCAAAATGCATACATTAGTGAAGAGGCTGATTATGCTAAAATACATACTGTGAATAAAAGTGTGTTAATTAAAGAATCTTTATGAAAAGTAATATAGAAAGAAAGTTTATTAAGTAGAAATGGAATGTATAAAATTGTGGTGTAAGTAGATGGAATGCAATGGTTATCAGTCAAAATAAACCCCTTGTAATTATGATTAGCTTTAACATCAAGAATATGAAGGTTATTTCCCTAAAACTAATAGCGTTCCTTTGTAGTGTCTAATGACTAATATTAGCCATTTTAAACTTTTCAAAAGGCAATATTTTCTTTAACGTCATTGGCTACCTTGAATGCTCCACGTCTAGAAAAACAGCAGACAGATTAAGTAAATAAATAATATTAATGGGGTTTCTTCGTTTTTGGTTCATCATAAAATGAAATACAAATAAATATTAGGTTGGGCATCTGTAATTACAGGGAAGGAGGGAGGGATTACAAGCAATTCCAATTATTATGGAATGTACAGTGGTGAAGATGTGGATCCCTAGGAAAGAGGGGGTGACCCAGAGGAGTAAAAAGCAAATGATCCCTGATAGTATGTGTGATAGAAACAGGTTGAAGACAGCTCCTCCCCATTAGTTCATAGAGTACATTGTAAATGCAGGTAGTGGAATCTTGCAAGTCTGGTAAGAGCTTGTCTATAGGTATAAAACAATAAACAAACCAGCTTCGAAGAATTGCCCTTTGTCATTCTTACAGCAATTCTTTATGGCTTAACATTTATTTATTAACATAAATGTTTGCTACCATTCAGTATCAACTTTGGTGATGGATAGAGGAATGCCTAACCTATGTTGAGCTGCCAGCTAAAACCATCTAGTGCTTATTTCTATCCAAAAAGGAGGAGGAATCAAGCAAAATCTTCATTCACTTCTCCATGATTATGATGATCTTCCTTTATCTCTCTAGCTTTTTGCTTTTCTCTTTCATTTCAGACAAGAGCACAACCTTTTCTTCCTTTCTTGTTTTTCTTTTTAATATTTTGACTCCAACCTACTAATTTATAATTTATGATATTAATTCTATAATCAGGTATCAAAATGTCATTCATATTGATTTAAACATCTGATAGTCGATTGTAACATATGTGCACATTGCACCCGCACTAGTTCAATATTGCTACTCAAATGAAGCTTTGAAAGTTGTAAGCAATATCAGCACGGTAGCTGTTGAAATATATTCACTGACAACAGTCAAACATTATGAAATGCACATTTCCTACCTATGTCTAACAAGAAATATACTTCAAACTATAGCAAACAGATAGAACCTGATTGAAATTCTGATTCAAATAATTCCTACACCACCTAAAAATTCAAATGTAAAATTTACAAAGTAAATGTTTTAGAAGCAGATATGGCCAAATAACATAATTTGGGGAAGGGGAACACAGACCTGTAATCCTATGCACGTCAACCTGAAGGAATTCTCAGTAAACACAACAGTATTTCATGCCAGGAGTTCATAGAAAAAAGGTGGGTTTTTTTTGCAAGGAAAATGCGAATCATTATATATTAAGCTAAATTATAATCTATAACTTTGCCATAAACTAAACTGCTAAATATACTGGTCCACAGCCTGATTCCAATTCAGGTTTTTAAATTATATACTGATGAAATTTAAGAGGCGACAACAAAATTTAAGAGAATGTTATTAGACGTACAAATGGTAACAGTGCTCCATGACATCATGCTGGCCTCATGAACTCAGAAATGCCTTCAGAAACTGCTGGCTCAATGACCTTGTAACAGAGATGGGCCTGCCCCTAAAGTCAGTAAGTATTAGCAGAGTAAAATGCAGGGACTCCTTTGCTATATATATATACATACCTGTTGTGGCCCAGCAGGATCCGGTTGAGCTACTGATGGACTCGGATAGCGAGGAACCATATGAGTCTGCCCTGGATGATGTGGAGAACCCTGTGCAGGGTTCAGACTCAGAGCAGGGACCAGAGAGGCTGGTTGGCCACCAGTAGGCACCTGAGGCATGGAGCAGTGGGGAGGATCAAAGGCAGTTTGTCCCTGATGCTAGATTGAGAAGGGCTGAGAAACAGAAGCAGCAACTCCGTAGGCAGACTCACAGAAAATGATTAAGCACAGGTGGTTGTGGATTGGCCCCTCAGAAGAGAGATTATAGGTGAAGTGTTAGGAGGGGACATTTGCAGGAAACAACTTAGTAGTTAAGAAAATATATGTGTATTCTAGCCGTGTCTGCTCATTTGGACTATCTGCGTTGCTTCATTTGAATTATCTGGGTTGCTCTATAAAACATTATCTCAGTAATTAAACAGTGGCAAACAACCAAGCCTGTGTTCTGGTTTATTCACAGGCGTGGAGAGGGGGTCAGAATGCATAACAGTGATGGGATTTAAATACTTTTTACTACTGGTTCTGTGGGCGTGGCTTGGTGGGCCTGGCGTGGTTTGGTGGTCATGGCTTGGTGGGTGTGGCAGGGGAAGGATACTGTAAAATCTCATTCTCATCCCATTCCAGGGAAAGGATACTGTAAAATCTCCATTCCTACCCCACTCCAGGAGAAGGTTACTGCAAAATCCCCATTTCCTCCTGATCAGCTGGGACTTGGGAGGCAGCGACTAGATGGGGGCAGGGCCAGTCAGAGGTGGTATTTGCCAGTTCTCCAAACTAATCAGGGTTCTCCATAACTGGTCAGAACCTGCTGAATACCACCTCTGATCATACATACATGCATACATGCATACATGCATACATACATACATACATACATACATACATACATACATACATTATACATACATACATGCACACACATCCTCTCCTTTTCCTTGTCTCTGTTTCTCTCTTGTGTGTGTGTGTGTTTTTCTTTTTCTCTCACACACAAACAGGTTTGGGGGAGGGACTCTAGACAGAAACCCTTGGGAACTATGCAATAAAATTGAGCAAAAATGCTAACTGTATTGGGAGACAAAGGAAAAGAAAACCGAAAAGGAAATCAGGTATGTTATAGAATGGAATAGAATGGAATAATGGAAATGAAAGGTGGAAAGAAGTTGCATAGATAAAGGAGAAAGAAGCACACCAGTTATGGAACATATACCATTTCCTGACTCATCTGATGATTTTTGTTAATTAGAACCAGGGAACAAAATGAATATATCTGTGATTTTAATCTAATTGTGATTTAGCACAATTTTTATTTATTTATTTGATGTATACACTACCTTGCTACCCAGATTTATCTGGATAGTAAGGTGGTGTATAAATCAAATAGCAAAATAATTTGTGGCTAAATCACAATTAGATTAAAATCACAGATATAATCAAAATATATTTTATGACATAATTGTAATAGAATTAGCCTCTATCCCATCCTCATCTACTGGAGAAAGCACAGGCTCTGGGACACATAGAAAATGGGCAACTATTGGTGGGATATGGACAAAAGAGGAATTGAGCGAAAACTTTAACTTTGCCTAGCAGGATCCTTTGAATAGTGAACTAAATCAGTCAAGTCAAGAAAATTAGGGCCAGAGCAAAAGAATGAGATGGCTCCTGAATATCTCCATGTCAATGTTTATACATTACATGCCCATAGAAGCCAAAATAAAAATAAGATAATTTTATCTAAATGCCGTTACATTTTCAGTAGACATAATAGAATAGAATAGAATAGAATAGAATAGAATAGAATAGAATAGTTGGAAGGTTGTAGTCCAACCCCCTTCTTAGGCAGAAAACCCTACACCACTTCAGACAAATGGTTATCCAACATCTTCTTAAAGACTTCCAGTGTTGGGGCATTCACAACTTCTGGAGGCAAGCTGTTCCACTGATTAATTGTTCTAACTGTCAGGAAATTTCTCCTTAGTTCTAAGTAGCTTCTCTCCTTGATTAGTTTCCACCCATTGCTTCTTGTTCTACACTCAGGTGCCTTGGAAAATACCTTGACTCCCTCTTCTTTGTGGCAACCCCTGAGATATCGGAACATGAAACACTGAATACAATTTGGAAAAGAAATATAGGCAGCTTATTCCAGTTATATATCTCCAGCCTTTATCAACCCAACAGTTGCATACACAGATACAGGGAATATTTTTTTTAAAAAAATTAAAAATAGGGCTTTTCTCAGGGGATAGATGTGACCAATTGCTCTCAATGATGGGCGAAGGGAAGATTCTAGTTAGATAGTCTTCTGTAGTACATCTGTTCCAATCTTCCTTTAGGGACCGTTCCTATAGAATACTTGGTGCTGATAATAAAGTGAGCTAACTATGCACTTCTTTAAAAAAAGAACAGAAGCTATTAAGATATTCCTAACTGTAAAATATATTTGAAAAAGAGGCAAAACCATTAGACTATTCCTCACAGTATAATTAAAAATCTACCCACATTGATTAAATGAATGAGACATGGGGCATGCCTGTATTTTAATTAAGCCCCGAATAAGTTTATTTACTCATAAATTTAATTATATTGGATGTCTGAACAAAAGGGCAATGCCTGTTATGGAAAAGATGAATTATTTTCTAATAACCATGGCTTTACTACTAGCTCATACTTTAGTTAATGGGACCTTTCCATATAATGCAGCATTCTTTTCAAGAAAGTCCATCTTTGAAAATCAAATTTAGAGCTATTGTGTATATATCAAGGAGCAAGAAATAAATATATGGATTAGTAATAGACCAGTGACATTAGGGAGAAATTTGGTTATTTTTCTTCTTCTCCCTTTCCCTTCTTTTTTGTCCACTATGTTAAGACTATTTCAAAGTTGCCTTCATGTGTTTCTGTTCTGAGCAAAGCTGTAAGCTGTTAATTCAGAAAGTTAGTCAAAAGCCGTCATAAATTCAGAAATTAGGGAAAGAGCAGTGTAGCTAAGAAGAAAACTAAAGTTATAGTAGATAACCCAGAAAGAGATAAATCAGTGCAATTACAAAAAAATAGAGAGAAATCAACATAATTACAAAACAAGCCAGTCCGGTGACAACGGCAAAGTTAGCCCAAGTGGCCAAATGTTGGTTAAAAGACAAATGCTTGCTATCAACAAAGCTGAGTCTGGTTAGGTTCTTTTCATATAATTTCAAACCCCACTGATAGGAAGATTGGTTAATGTAACTTCTTTTTTATTCCTTTCTAAACAGCATAAGGAAGTATTTGTTCTGTTCTTCTCAAACGTTTAAGGACTTGGCACTTGGTCAAGATCTGTTGACTTCTCAGTATCAGAGCAGTTAGCCAGTTGCGTCTAAATGATGTTTGTTAGCAGAAGTAGCTGCCTTGATTGGCTGAAAGCCAAATTGCTCTCCCAGAACAGGCTGGCAGATCATTTGGTTTGCATTTTCTTTCTCCAATTCTGAGAAATGCACTTATACTTCTATTGGCAATAGGGCTCAAAGGGGCTCTGGGGAATCACCTCTGATTTGCTCAGCTCTGGCTGGTGTTTTACTAGTTTCATATGCTGTATCTTCAAAGCTGAGTGTATGAGTCTGTGAAAGAGAATTATGTGCCATATAGCAGTAGAAAAATAAAAGAAGAGAATCACTTAAACTATCTATCTAGATAACTTTATTCTAAACATATCACTGCAGCTATATGCATCTAAGCATCCCTTTAAAATGTGGTTTCACACAAAGCCATATTGGTGTGGAGGAATTTATTTTAAAAAGTACTCATTCTTGTGCTCTTTGAAAGCTCAGGAGTGCAAATGAATATCATGAACTAATTTTAATAAATTATACTATGACATTATGGGGGGGGGGAATACATTTTTTTCATTGAGTGCAAAGTATATCCATGGTTGGGGCAACTCGGTACCCAGTCCTTTGATGCAAATGAGTCTTCACATTTCTGTTCTAGGTTAAAATATGAATCCTAATGCAGTCTAAGAAAATGTAGTAGTCTCTTGGTATTTATTTATTTATTATTTATTTAGTTTGTCAAACATGTACAAGATAACAAATATAAACATAGACATGGACAAGGAAATGAATACAAATAAATGGGGACAGTAGGACAAGGATGAGTACTAGTGCACTTAAGTACACCCCTTTATGGACCTCTTAGGAATGGGGTGAAGTCCACAGTAGACAATTTAAGGTTGAAGCTGCGGGGGTTTGAGGATGTAACAATGGAGTGAGGTAGAGCATTCCAGGCATTGGCCACTCTGTTGCTGAAGTCCTATTTTCTGCAATCAAGTTTGGAGTGGTATTATGTATAAGAAACAGAACCTCAACGAAATATCTTCCTTTAGTTTGAGTTGGTAATGAAAGTAGATTCACCATTGGATTTATCTCTGTTGACAAAGACTCACCAATGTATGAGTGAATGAACCAAGAGATACAAATTACTGCTAGCAATTCTAGTATAGACCAAACTCATTCTGAGATGGGTTTAAGCTGACAGTGGATATAATGACTAGGCCCATTAATAGACAATAATTGCTCTACACAAAGTTTTCTCTTGTTGGCACAAGCTAACAGGGCTTGCCACATAATTCAGCCTGGGGGCCTGATCCTAGAAATGGGATGATGTGGATTCCCCTATAAATAGGGTGAAAAAAGGATGTTAAAGAATCTTGAAAAGCTCGTGAAAATACCACGTAGTAAGCTTAATGTAGTCATTCTAAATTCAATCATGTTTAGCACAATATTAATGGAATATCTGCATTAGTGTATGTCAAAGATTGGGAGTATTGAAAGTTTATTGTTGAGGAGATCGCTTGGACCACACATGTATTTCTCTATCTATGCTCACCTTGTCTGATTTATTCCCTTGAAAATACTGAATATGAAGATGAATTGATATAAAAGCTTTTTGGAGAAATCAGATATAGTCTTTTCTCGAAGTTATAAGCTTTAACACTCACTGAAAGAATCTGAGACCATAAGCTAGTAATTGAAGGAGAAGTACTATTCCCTGGTCTGACAAATGTTCTTTCCCCTTTTCCAATATTCTTTTAATAGGAAATTGCCCACCAATTATTTAGCCCAAGAGTTTAAAAGTTCAGGCACACATTGCATCATGATTAACTGCAAAATATGTTTGAAACTAATTACATCTGACAACTGCTGCTACCCACATATTTAGCAAACATGTTCTATAATTCATTAGTGGTGAGAAGTGCTACTTATCCTTGAACTTTAAAAACTCCATTTTTAATACCAATGCAAAAAGCACAGTTGAATTAACTTTTAATTATATTCATTGTAGGGTGCCTTTAAAAATTCTTCATCAACAACCTTTATTTTCTTGTGCTATGTATTGGACATATGCACCTTCAGCCCTCATGTTTGTCAGGTGGTTAAGCTTCTGCCCTAAATGGGAAATAACACTCAGATGTTACGAGGGAGAATGATAAGACATAGATGTTCCAGCATTGAGTCAGTTTTTCCAAGAACCCTTTTCTGAAGCCTTCCAAAATGATAGGCAGTACCATATCTTTGATTGAACTACAGTGTGTAGCAGTGGTGGGTTCCGGATCCCGTTGCAACTGGTACAGTGCAACGGGGTCGGGCGTCAACCACATGAACGTGTGCAGCATGCGCGCACACGCTTGCAGTGCGTGCATGCATACTTACCACCCACGATGCTCCACAATGCCTCCACGATGCTTCCACAATGCTCCAGCTGCTTGGTGGAGCGTTGCACAGGCGCTTTACACTCCATGCATGTGCACAGAAGCCCCGAACAGCTCAAATACAGGTAAGGAGCATGGGCGGATGGGTGGGCCCTCCGGGGCACCATACCAGAAAGGTAGCTAGTGGTCCGAGCAGGCACCGGTACGCCCGTACCAGGGTGTACTGGTCATATCCTACCACTGGTGTGTGTGTGTGTGTGTGTGTGTGTGTGTTTTGAACAATCATTTTTGTCCATCTGAAGACTATAAGAGACTGGATGGAGAGAAACAAGCTCAGAATAAGCATTAAGAAGACACTAGTGCTATTCATCTGTAAACATCTTAGCTATCCATAAATAATGGCTGAATCTTAATGGCTGAAAAGTTGATCCAGGATTTGAAGAGTCCTCCAAGGCTTACGTTTCTGCTTGAAAAGTAGCCATAGTGAGGATGAACTTTGCCAGTGTCCGTTATTTCAGTTGCATGCCTTTCTGGACCAGGCAGTTAAACACCATAAAGTAGATGATAATTCTGGTGAAGATATTGAAAGAAGTACGGTAATCTCAGTAAGGTATTATCACAAAGTACAAAACTGAAAAAGCTATCATTAAGATATCACAACTTGCACAAAAAGATGTTCTTATAAGAAACCCAAAATGGATAGTAAACACCTTTGTCTTTTATCTAAAGGTTTTCATCTTTACACCAATGACCTAAATTATTCTTTCTCTCTCACACAAACATACACACATACACATTCTCAATCTATTGTCAATAAGCACTAATTATAATTAGGTTTTTTTAAAAAATATTCTCCATAGCTGATAAGATAATCATTTGTAGTTATATATGATTTTTCTCTCTTTACAAGTGACACTAATATCCGGGTGCAGAATTTGATATTTAAACTTTACAGATTGTTAAATGCATTGTAAGGATGAGAGTCTACTCAAAAAATAGGGAATATGCCACAGAAAAGGGAAACAAAGACTAATCTAGATCAGACATCCCCTAATTCTGTTGGGTGAAATAAGTGTTTTAATGTAGCTCTCTAAAGGAACATGTAATTTTGATCCTTGGAATTAGAGATGATGGATTGAGACATCAGAGTAGGGATATTTTCTCCCATTTGCCACCTCAGAGATACATTTGAACTGAGAAAGGGTTTCTAGCCCAAAACCATCCCTAGGCTTCCATGATGGAGAGAGGACTTTAGCCTCAATCTCCCCAGTTAGAGGACGTAAGAGCTTCATCCAATACTTTTAACTATACACCAATACAACTATTCAAAACACTTGGAAAAAAGTTTTCTTCTTTATCTACCCCTTGTCATCATCCTATGGTTGAAAAAACAGGAGAACCAACATTTCTTTGGAGTTTATATATGTATCCTTCTCATTATTTCTCAGAAATAATGAAAATTTGGTGGTTTTTTTAATATACCAGCATCACTTTATATATAATATTTATACACAGAGAGATACATGCACATACCCCACCATCCTTCATTGGGATTACAAAGAAAATAATGACCTTACAAATGAAATGTAGGTTGGGAGCTTATCAATAAAATGCATTCATCAAGCTAGTTCACTCAAGATCAGTCTAAGTGTTCAGCAAAGTCACATTCATTATGCAACTTTCTTTGATAGACACAGGTTGAAGCTCACAGACATGCCTTGGATGATAACAGACATTTGTCATCCGTAGTCCTTCTCTTGCCAAGGAATCTAAACATGCAAATTAGACCTTTGGAAAAGGGAAAAACATTTGACTAACAAATGTAAGACTGACCTTAACAACCCTCTCAACGTGGTTTATTGGACATGAATAGGAAGATACATTTCTTTTCTCTCTCTCTCCAAGAATTCTACTGCAGCTCTCACCCCCTCAACAATCAACATTGGTGTCAAATGTGCCATGAGCGATAGGCAAAAGTAAGGCATTTCACGTATTGTGTTCAATGTGTATGATTTCAATCTCAGCATGATTTAAAGTCCAATTTGGTGAAATTGACAGAGTGGGCCTTTTCATTAAAATCTGTGAAACAGCTGATATTAATGAATGTTGTACTATCTGAGCTGGAACTGACACCTTAACAGATTGTAATTGGCATTTACAGAGTTCTTTAGAAGCTATAAATTCTACTATGCTGTATTGCGGATTATTGGCACTGTGATATTACTCAAAAGTTATTAGAATTTTGAAATCACATGTAACAAATTATATTAGCATTTCTTTTTAGATGGCAGGATATTCTTGTACATCTTCATTACAATGATAGAAAATATTTAAATAGCTCTTCTGCGAAAAAAGACCGCTCAAAATGAACCACATGGCTAATTCTTATTCCAGTTCAAGTTTTTGGACATTGTATTTATTTAGTAATTATGTTTAATCATGCATTTGCCATCTTATCAAAAGTTAATTGAAATGGAAATCAATTTTATAACATTTTCCTCCTTGATTTTCTCTCTTTGTTCTTTGACATGTTCCCATTTGAAATGATTTTGAACAATGATCAGTTTCAATAGTGCTTGACATGGAGTTCTTCAAACTCTGTGCCTTGGGTTTATAACTGACTTTGGGATAGAGTGTTTCATAATGGTTGGATATAATTTTACCTTCAGTAAATTTGAACAATTTTCCTCTTATGCTATTCAATTATGCTTTGCAGAACGGCCATGCTTGCGAATGATGGTTCATTTGATTCCCATTATAAAGTAAATTTACCTAATTTCTCATTTATGTATGCTGAATTTATGTTTACATCAAAAGGCAGAAATTTGCAATACTTTTCTATATTTTATATAAAAATACATCAGAATTTTAAAAATGAAAACAGTTTATAAAAAGGTATTATGTGTTATAAAAATGTAAAAGGTGTTCACAATTTAATGTGAACAAAAGGAAACGAACTAGGAAAAATTGAACTATGAAAAGAGGCTTTTTAGATATATAGTAAACATTCTTCCAGGTTTTTCCAATGTATAATGCACCAGTTTGATCAACGGTCCACCACTGTTGAATAGGGAAGTAAGAAGAAAATTCTACTCATATTTGCTTGGATATTAATCAAACTTACTTGACTCAATTTTTCCAGAAGAGAACATGATACAAACCAGTTGCTGATCCTATTGTCATGATCAGGTAACTTAACCACCATTAAGTTTCATTCCATTACTTAATGACCCCACTTACAAAACTCTAAACACAGACCCCACCACTTACCTGGAAAAAACCACCAAATCCAAAATAAAACCCTCTCCCATCAGTGAAGAGATCCAGCAAAGAATCATCTCCAGAGATAAATCTTCCAGATGCCCCAAGCACTATGGCCTCCCCAATATACACAAAGAAGGAACACCACTCAGACCCATAGTCAGCTCCATAGGCTCACCTCTACAGAATCTTGTCAAATTCCTCACTAAACAACTCCAACCCTACGCAGAATCCATCACCTCACATGTACAAAACTCACTCCACTTCATAGAAACAATAAAGAAACAAAACCTACAACCCAGCAACCTACTCGTGAGTTTCGATGTCATATCCCTCTTCACCCAAATGCCTATAAAAGAAGCCTTGACTTCCTCACACATCTCAATAGCCTATACCCCAAAATACAATTCACCATGGAAATAGAAGCAAACAACCAACTTCCCTTTCTGGACATCCTAATCTACAAAAACCCAATGGCTCCCTAGGACACATCATCTACCCAAAAAAACACACACACCAACTGCTACTTAAATGCACAATCCCATCACCACCCTGCACAGATCAACTCTGTAGCCAAGACCCTCACCTCCAGAACCAAATGCCTAGCCAATAAAGACCACCTGAAAACTAAATTACACACTCTCACAAACGTATTAATCTCCAACGGATTCCAAAGAAAAACAATTACCAACCTAATCCAAAGGGAGACTCCCCCCCCCAAACTAAGACACAGAACAGGACAAGGGCATCACCCTCCTCCTTTACATCAAAGGCACTACAGATAAAATCAGCAAAATTCTCCACAAACACAATATCAATACAACCTTCAACACTGACCAAAAATAGCTAACATCTTAAGAAACCCCCAAAGACAAAATCCAGCTAGAAAACCAAGGAGTCTACGAAATACTATGTAAAATCTGCCCTGCAACATACATAGGACAAACAAACAGGAGAATAAATGTATGCATCGCAGAACACAAGAACGCAGTAAGAAAAAAAAGAAAACATTTCCTCCCTTTTCCAGCACCTTAAAGCTACAGGACATGAAATTATTTTTTTTATTAAAAGTTTTTTTAATTTTAAATTTTCAAACCAAACACAACACAAAGAATCCTCTTTCTTTACATACTGTAGAAAGTGTATCAGTTGGTTACAAAAAGCTTTTGTGCTTCTCTTCCACTGTCATCACAAAATTCGTATTAACTCAAGTATTTTAAATCAGGTATTTTTATACAAATAGGAGAATAAATGCACGCATCACAGAACACAAGAATGCAGTAAGAAAAAAAAAACTTCCTCCCTTTTCCAGCACCTTAAAGCTACAGGATATGAAATTAATTTTGAAGGAACCAGGTTAATCTCCAAAACAGAACACTTCAACAAGAGAATAATTATGGAAGCTATAGAAATAGAGAAACACCCCCACAACATGAATAAACGTGATGATACCTCCTGCCTGCCAGACATATGGAAACCAGCCCTAGTCAACAAATGAGCCTCACCCACCACCCAGGCCGTTACAACATGAAACAACAATAGACACACAGCCAGCACCAATCAGCACCAATCTACCAATCATGATACAACCACACAACCAATCATTCCACTTACTGAAACAAAGCCAGCACTCCACACACCCTCACCAAGATTTATAATGGCTCAGAGTTCACCAGAAATTTTCTAATCTAATGCAACATAATTTAATAGTTTAACTGTAAGAAAAATGAGGCAGAGTTCAATGACTTGTTTCATTCATCTGACAGATGAGAAATGCCATTAAGTGCTTTCCTGCAATATAAAACTATAAATGCCAAAACCTAATTTTCAGTTTATTCTGAAATTCCACCTGCCAGTGTGTGGGTGGCATTTTACTGAAGGAGCGGGAAGAACAATTTTTGAGAGCTGAGAAAAGACAGTATATTATGTGTAGTAATTTTATTTTCAAACCTGGCAGATCCGTCATTCATATTTTCAAAATGGGCATCTCGAGATTGCTCATTCATCTAAGTTGCATTTATCCTTCCTAAAACTGTGTTCATATTTCATCACCATCTAGTTTTCAGAGAGATGGAGGAAAAACCACAACTGAGAGCAAATCCAAGGGAAAGAGCTTCTAGATTGGAGCAGGAAAGACACTCTTCCAGCCATCTGGATGAATCTGAGTTGGCTTGATATGATAGCCAAATTCCTAAATATCCCCCTCTGTACGCCTTGTTTCTGAAATTCTGGCCAGGAATTGAAGCTTTTCCCACTCTTGTTGCTGCCTCAGATTTAGCTTATGTAAAGATTAACCATGGATCTTTTTTAATGGGGACTTTTCAAGCACTGTTGTGGGAAAAGATCTGTGAATATCTTTTGTTGTGATGATGCTTATTGTCAGGTCAGAACTTGGACTCATCACAACTTGGACTGTCAGCAATCTGGCTCATCTTCTTATACCTCTTCTCTACTGTATGTACTAAAACTTCCATTCCCATAACCTTTAACTGTCTGAAATGGTGCATCATAAGGCAACATTTATTGAAGTGAGGTACCTGAAATTGGATAACACATAGAATGCATCCAAAATCAGTGACGTGCAGTCAGGGGAGGCAGGGGAGGCACAGCCTCACCACTGTCATCATGAAAAGGAAAAAAATGTAAAAGGAAAAAGACGAGTGCTGAAGTGAGGCTAGCTAGCTGCTGCCTCACCGTGACTGACTGCCTAACTGTTTTAAAAAAGCCTCTAAAAATCACCCTCTACTATGAGGCAAGAGAACTGTGTACCTCATCTAGTCTAATCTGACTTCTAAGGCATTTTATGATCACTCGAGCAGAGTAAAGCGAGGGTTAAAAGCCTAAAAAATCCCGAGGTAGGAGAGGCACGCAGTTCTTCTGCCTCCAACTCTCTCCTGAAGTCAAGGAAGACTGCCCGGAGACTGATGACGCTGCAGAACGGAGAATTCCCATTGGTCCTCTGGGGCTTCATTGGTTCCTGGGAAAATGCGATTCACTGATTGTAGCTTGCATTTCTCTGGACATCCGGCATTTCTCAGGCATTGCTTCGACTTCTCCGTTCGCTTTGTGGAGACAGGGAAGCAGCATGAAATTGGACTGCCTGAGCCAAAGTGGTCAACGGGATTGTGAGACTTGATTTTTGAGCAGTACCAATCCATTCCACTCTTTCCCTTTCTGTCCTTCTATCTTCCTTTCCTTTTCCTTTTCTTTCTCTTTTCCTTTCACTTTTCTTTTCTCCTTTCCTTTCTCCTTTCCTTTCTTTCCTTTCCTTCTTTCCTTTCCCTTCTTTTTTCTTTTCCCTTCCCTTCCCTTTCCCTCCTTTCTTCATCCTTTCCTTTCTTCTTTGCCATTTCCTTTCCTTTTTTCTTTCCTTCTTTTCTATTTCCTTTCCTTTTTCCTTTCCTTTCTCTTTTCCTTCCCCCTTTCTTTTCCTTTCTCCTTTCCTTTCTCCTTTCCTTTCTCTTTTCCTTTTCTCTCTCCTTTCCTTTCTCCTTTCCTTTCTCCTTTCCTTTCTTTTCCTTTCCTTTCCTTATTTCCTTTCCCTTCTTTTTTCTTTTCCCTTCCCTTCCCTTTCCCTCCTTTCTTCATCATTTCCTTTCTTCTTTGCCATTTCCTTTCCTTTTTCTTTCCTTCTCTTCTATTTCCTTTACTATTTCCTTTCCTTTCTCTTTTCCTTTTTCCTTTCCTTTCCTTCCTCCTTTCCTTTATTTTCCTTTCATTTTCTTATTTCCTTTCCCTTCATTTTTTCTTTTTCCTTCCCTTTCTTTTCCCTCCTTTCTTCATCCTTTCCTTTCTTCTTTGACATTTCCTTTCCTTTCCTTTCTCCTTTCCTTCTTTCCCATTTCCTTTCCTTTCCCTCCCCCTTCCTTCCTTTCCTTCCTTCCTGGGGGTCTGAGGGAGAGGGAGTGGACCCATTTCCTCCTTGCCCCCCTCCCCTTTGTTCTGATGGCAAATGTGCTTTTTTGTGTGCTACAGTATGTGTAAAGAATGCTGATATGAGACCTTAAACATAACCCTTTAACTGCTGCCAATCAAATATTGGATAAGATAATTTGTAGGATTTTAATGTTTGTAAATCTGATTGTGATGACATCAGTGTCTCACCAGGCATAAACCTCACCGCACGTCACTGTCCAAAATATGCGACCTATGACTCCTGAGAGATTGAAAATTGGGGACATTATGGATTCTTCAGCTCTGTCAGTCTGCTGCTACAATCACAAATGCTAATTTTGAATTTCCTGTGGGAGTTTCCCTCATTCCCAAGCAATGTATTATCAGGGGAGAGATGATAAGAGTAATAACTAAAAGCTTTTCTGCAGAGAATATTTCTATAGAACCACCACACTAAACACTAAGAAAATGTTGTGCACAATTGCTCAAATTACAGGAAAAAAAACAACCTCCAGTAATCCAGAATCCAAAAATTCTTATTTTAGAGAAAATATATTGCCCCCTCTTCTTGTTTAGCAACAGCAGTAGGTTCCTCATATTGGAAGCAAATGGTCACTAAGTGAACACATAACCAAGAGGGATAGACACTGAGAAGACCATTGGTTGCTGCCACCTCATGTAGCTCAATTTCTCCTCTACAGCAGAGGTGTTAAACTCCATTTCATTGAGCGTCACATCAGCATTATGGTTGACCTCAAACAGCCAGGTGGCCATGGATGGGTGGGTATAGCCAGCTCAACCTGGCCAGCTCAACATCACTCACATCAAAGGGGTGCCTGTGGGGGGCCAGACAAGGCTGGGAGAGGGAATCTGGACATCTCCAGTGGAGGAAAGCAAGACCAAAGCCTTGTTCACTAGAGGAGCCTCACTGTGCCTCTCAGGCCATGAAGAGAACCCTTGGATGGCAGCATGGGCTGCCCAGAGCCCTGGGCAGTGGAGGGCAAGCACCCAGCCTGGCTCTTGAGCTCCCGAGGCATGGGGCTCTCACAGCCCATCCCAGCCCAACTTCACTTTCCTGACAGGGTGCCCAGCCATGCTTAATCATTGAGGCTTATGCTACTACCAGTACTGCCAGTACTGAGATGGGCGAAGTAAGGCGAAGTGAAGTGAGAATCTGTGAGGATTCTGATCATTTCTGATGGTCTGAACTGAGACCAATTCATTAGTTCTGTCGGTGTAGCCAATTATAATATGTCCCCCTGAACATCCTATATCTATAACCCTCTCAATTTATGAAAATATAAGTGATGGTCTGCATTATGAAATGGTTATTTCAGCCACGTATATATGTCATTTATTTCTTGTATGCTTGTGAGTGGCATTCATATGGGCGAAAAGACTCCAAATAAAAGCACTGTGTGACATTCCCATTACAAAATGCCAGGCAATATTTATTGCATTTATTAATGACTCCTAAAGTAAAGCGAGCTAGTTAGGAGTATAGAACTTGGCAAATGCTGCTGAACCTGCAAGGAACTCTTCTCCAGAAGTTACTCCTTCCAAATGGCAGACTGGAGGCCAGGGGATTGGGAGTTGCCAAATGCTGCCTCAGCCTGCCCCTGGATCAGCCTTGTGAACCTGGTGGTAAAGCACAGGACAGCCAAAGCTCATGGCCCAAGTGCTCTCACTGCTCCACCCTGTGCCCAGGAGAGGTTCATACATGGCAGTTGCCGCTCATACATGTCCCACTCAGCACCATCGCCAGTCCAGCCCAGCCCTGTGTGTGGCTCTGCAAGTGCCCAACTGGCCTCTGTCCCAGCCAATTGCAGAAACAAGAGGTGGCAGAGCATAAGAGGGGGAGGGTGGCAGCTCTGAACCAGCTATGGAGCAATGTGAACACTGTCAGCCAATCCACATCAGCAGTAAGAGAGGGCATGTCATTGAGTGACTTTTGGGTCAACAGGGATTGGCCAGTCGTAGCAAGGTTTAACCAATCAGATGAAGCAGAAGAACAAATGAATACAGAGAAGTGGTATGCAGCCAGGCAAGGCCTGGCAAGAAAATGAGCTGCAGCTGCTACTGAGCATCGCCAGCCCAGGGTGCTTGCTACCTCCTGTACATGTACCCAGGAGAGCGCTTAGGGAAAGCACTGTGCTGGGCCGAGGCAGCAGGGGCTTTGCTACTTCCATAGTGGCTCCATGGGCCAAATCTAAGCACTTAGGGGACTAGATGTGACCCATAGGCCTTGAGTTTGACATGTCTGGTCTATAGTATTATGTGCCTGACCTGTTCCCACCCCACCCCCATTTTTTTTTGCTCCCTTACAGGGTGGAGATATTGCTTAAGCAAGCTATCTCTTGTTGACTGCTTTTCTCCACAGCACAGTACTTCCAAAAAAGTGCTAACTGCAAGTATACAAGTCCATCTCTGTGACCATCATTGGTTGATTAGAAGCCTTCAGCAGGCTTCGGCTGCTACCTGAAACTGACCAGATCTCAATTAATTTCAACTGAAGGCTTTTGTTGTTAGGCACATGAAATTTGGTAATACATGCATGCATTGTAGGAAAATATTTTTTTTAAAAAAAATATTAATCTCAGATTTTTAAATGGTTACTAAACCAGGTAGCTGCTAAACTAGGAGTGACTTTACTTTTAAGAAATCTTTTAATTAGCAGAATAATTAACAATGAAAAGGGAATTGTGGGTCATGCAATTCAAAGTATCTGGAAGTCACCAGCTAGCCTAGCTCTTGTATAAATCTCTATTAATTTATATGCAAATACCTTAAATGCTATACACAAGACCCCAATATAATTTATCTTATCCCACCCTTATTCTATTCACCTGCTGATTCCTGATATTGTTCCTAGAATATATGTTTGCTATGGAGAATATTTTGGCATAGATAAATAAACATGTTGAATTCTTTTGGTTAAAAAGCATTTTAGAAAATAAGCTAATTAGGTTTAAGCATTAAATTGAATTTTATTCTAAAGACCTTTTCAAGTAAAAATACCAGTCAGATATTACCTTGTTTACTCGTACATGACTGCTAACCAGCTATATTATTAATTTTACTGGGATTGTATAATAATAATATGGACAGAGTTGAACCACACAGAATTTCAAATATTAATTTAGTATTCTCCTTCGTATTCAAGTCAGGAATAAGGTATGCTGACATTTGATAGCACAGGTAAGTCAAAGGTTCAACCACAAAGGTTATAGTAGTTCTTCAGTGTAAAAAGAAGCAAAATAAAACAGTATGGGAACATACAAAAGAAAAAAATACATGCTGTTCATGCTTTTCATTTTCTCAATCTAACCTACAACCCTGAACTCTCTGTCCCCATATAGGTCCTAATGAGGTATAAGCCTATTTATCTTCCAAGCTCAAACAAGGCCAGTCATATCCTACCTCTTCCTAAAGGCCCACAAATATATTGGGCTTTATATTTTAATAATAAGAATTGTACTGCAATTCTTACTGCAGCTGGATTCAGTATGAGTAAAATATTGCATAACATTGCAGTATAAGCATCAGGTTTATTACTGGATCTCCTTTTATTGAATAATACGCAAGCTCTCTTATATGTATATAGGAACTATTTCCGATAAAGCACTGGAAAAATGATTTTTTTGGAGTTAACGATACATGTAAAACTTAGCAGTGATAATCTGACATTTCATACATTATCGATAATGATTTTGTTTATAGCCAGCAGGCATGCGTGAGGATGTATGTGTTTTGACACCAAGTCAATCTCTTTTTTTCCAAGGCTGAAGTAATCCTATTCCTTGCTGCATATTTCAATAACCTGTTTCAGATTATTGCTATTAGATGACTCAAACTAAAATTTAAAGGTGCAGATGAGGTAGTTTTGTTTGTAAAATAGAGTGTGCTATTTTTTTTTTAAAAAAAGACAAAATGATGAAAGACAAAGAACATACGTTAAAGAGCACAGGTAAAACTGATTTCTCCCCTGCGTGCTCGACGTGAAGCAATTAAAAGAGGCCCAGAAGAACTCAAGAACTTCTGATAAATTGTATTTATGTAGAAACGGTAAGAAGCTATTACAAAAGAATTTGAGCAACTGCTGTGTATCAAATGCAGGTTCTATTTATAACAATCAGTTTTCACATTTCTTGCATTTAAAAAAAAATCTTACCTGTGGTTACCTTCTGAGTGAGAGATTCAGTTTCCAGCTGAACTTTGTTTTGCTAATGCCCTGATCTAGTATTATGTTGCTTAACTTTTGATTGGATGAGAACTTTACTACTATTTGCATTTATTTTTCTATCCACAGTTTATACACCTATCAGAATGTATCACCTTCCACATACTTCATGTCAATTATGGCCTTTCAAACTGACATAGCTTGCAAGTTATCTATATCTTTGGGGGGGGTCTTTTTTAGTGGGAGGGAAGTCTTTGAATTACAGATTACAGATTAGCAGAGTTGGAAGGGACCTTGTAGGTCACCCTACACCATTTCTTACAAATGGCACTCCTTTAGAATTAGTGTTGATCCATGTTGACTATTTTGACTAGTTCTGATTGGAGTTTTTGTGGCAAGATTACAGAAGTAGTTTGCCATTGCTGCCTTCTTCCTCGGGCAGGGAGAGGGGGACCCAGTTCACCCAGTTGCCTAATGAGGAACCAGAACTCATTGCAAGGCCCGGCCTCTGCCTTTAATCAAGGAAGTAAAGACTCTTGAAACTTAACATTTCAAAAGGAACCTTTCATTGAAAAAGGAGTGATAGCTAGACGAAAGCAAAGCAGGATCTGGGGTCCTTAAGGCAATACAATAGGAATAAAGGAAATTAGAGTTCCCTCCCAACAGATGTGGAGATGTTTTTGTTACAGACACTCTGGGAAAGTGATAAGAAGACTTTCTCAGGCTTGCTTCCTGAGTGATGCAGTCCACATGGCCCTCCCACAAAAGGTGAGAAAATGCCAGGCCTCTAGGGCACCAGGCTAGAAGTTATAAAGCAATTAATTATATGGTACAGGATATATAGGAAAGAATGCTAGAAAGGTCTATGTCAGGGTTCCAAATAGCATCCAAAAGTAAATCAGAGTCCAAGGCAAAGTATTGCTCAAATTTCCAATTTATTAAGAGATCTGGGAAAACCCGAATCTGAAAGCTTCCAGGTTTTCTCCACCTAGTTGAAAGTTCAAGATCTTGCCCCACATCCACAAATCCATCACATGGTCCAATCTCCCCCTGCCATGCTGACAGTTTCACCCATCCAATTCTGGTCAGGTGCAGAGGTGCAGAGATAAAGGAAGACCTTGGGTTTCTAGTAGGAATTTTGTTTTGGCTACATGGCATCTAACTCCATAGAACCCCCCTCTCATTTTCCCACAACAGAAAATGAAACGTAGAATAATAGAAAGTGTGGCAGGCCAAAGATCCAAGAAGGATATGGCTCCAGGTCTGACAGTCTAAAGGAAGTCTTCCCCTGAAGAATGGCAGATTCACGGCTATGACACTCATGGAAGCCTGGTTTCTATCTTACTGCCTTAATCCCTACACACAACTAGCTCTTATACCTTGATTACATCTCAGTTATCCTATTGCAAATAGCTTATATGGTGGTGTGGAAACTTCAAAAAATATATGGCACTTTGAAACTATTAGAACTGCCTGGAACTCATGCTACAAGAGCTGCACCAAACCAAAATTTTATAGGCTAGATCAGTGATGGCAAACCTTTTTTGGCTCGTGTGCCACAAGTGGGGGGAGCGCAGGGGGGTTGAGTGTGGGCGTGCCGCACCCATAATGCAACGCACGACCCCCCCAGTGCGCATGCACGCACAATGCGCGACCCCCCCATTTTTACATGCTTTTTTTGCCCTCCCCAGGCTCCAGGGGCTTTATAGGAGCCTGGGGAGGGCGAAAAGTGCCTCCCCCAACCCCCCGGAGGCTTCAGGGACCGTCCCTGAAGCCTTCGGAGCGCTTAAAACCACCCTCCGAGCAAACTGGAAGTGACTTCCGGGTTGCTCGGAGGGTCGTTTTAAGCGCTCCGAAGGCATCAGGGAAGCCTCGCGTGCCCTGACAAATGGCTCCCCGTGCCACTTGTGGCACGCGTATCATAGGTTCGCCATCACTGGGCTAGATTAATAACTTATTCTCAGTCAACTGGAGAGGATGGTGACAATTCACTTGCTTAATGTCTATGGAGAGTCTTAGTCATCCACATCATGATTGTCCCCAAGATGCTGTTTTCAAAAGGCAACTGGACTGTCTTTGTTTTTTGTTGAAGACATTTGTTTCTTATACAGGAATATAAAACCTTCCATTCTCCACTATTCAATCAGAACTAAAGAAGCTTCTTGGATGAGAAATGAAATATCTTCAAAGGAGAAACAAAGGAAGTCCAGTTGCCTTTCGAAAAAAGCACCTTTGGAACAAGATTACCCAGTCACCATAGGTTCTCGTCATACACAAAACAGCATTTAGAGATAGTACCTTGGCTGACCTACAAAAAGCTAAGTAATATTTGACGTAGGCTGGGAAGCTTTATCCTAGAAAAACGCAATATAAAATATAAAATCATATCAGTGTTAATTTTCAAAAATAATATGAACATTTCTATCTGTCACCAGCAATCTGGATGAATTTGGGCAGGGTATGTATTAACGCAGGGGTGTCAAACTCAATTTCACTGAGGGCCACATCAGGGTTGTGTTTGAGGGGCCACAGTTGGAATGGCCAGGGTGGGCGTGGCCAGCTCAATGTCACTTGTGTTGGGGGTGTCTGGGTGGCCCGAGGACTCTGCCAGCAAAAATGGCTTTCAAGCTTTATTTTCGGCTGTGATGGCCTCCTGCAACCCTCTGCCAGTGAAACCAGAGCTCGGGAGAGCCACACGCGACCCTCTCGAGCTCTGTTTTTAGCTGCAACAGTATCCTGCAACTCTCTGCAGAGGCACTGCAGGCCAGTCCTTTGCTGTTTCCAGGGTGGTCCCGCAGGCCAGATCTAAGCACTCTGTGGGCCGGATCTGGCCCCAAGGCCTTTAGTTTGACACCCCTGTATTAAGGTCTTTATGTTGCCCATAAAGTTCTCTCCCTTTTCAAGTACAAAAATCTTACAACTTTTTATATGATTTTCTTTTTCTTTAAATATATGGTACGTGCATGGACAAAAAGTGTGCTTAGTGTTCTGGATCACCCTACCTATATGGTACTACATATTTTATTTAATTATAATGTGATTGGAAAAGCCAGTGTTTTAGCTAAGTAATGCTGAACTTTGAAGCCGTCAAGAAATCTGAACAGACTATGAAATAATGAAACTGGAAGAAAGCAGTGAGGTCTTAAGTTAGCTATTCTGAAAGCGAGAAAAAGCTGGACTAGTAGCAATTGCAAGATAACATCTGTGTTAGTGAGCCTGGAATGTGAAAATGCAATAATGTGAGTGGGCCTAATTTTCATAATGAGATTGTAGGGATCATGGTGTGAAGAATATTCCATGCTGTGAATATGCTATCTTAATATTTTCCACAGAAGATCTGACGGTAGGAATTCTTCATGTACTACACATTACATTAAAAATAAAAATCACTTCCTCTAATGTTTATGGTGCTATGCAGTGTTTCAGACATTTATGAACAATATAGAGGCTTTATTTATTAGCTTCCCTCGGTTTATTTAACTGTCCTGCTGGCTGAATCTGAAGGTCTCAATTGTAGAAGTTTCATTTCAAAAATTAACTTATTTTGGGAGACTTATTTTAAAAAAGTTTTCATAGCAACATGGTTTCAAGAACACTGATAGCAGTATCTTTTTTAAAAATCCCTTTAGCAGTTAAATAAAAATCTGAATCACTGGTATAACCGATATCTGTCTTTTCCTCTACGGTCTCCTGGTGGTACTTTATGAAAAGTCATCATGTTTGGGCACAGAATACAAATAAAATATCTCAGTTTGAGGTCTTTTGATGCTTCACTTTCTTGGCATGTTTCATGCACAGCACTTTATTGAATGCTTTGTACTCTCCATCTATGCACACATCAAATTTTCATGCACCCCCCCCCCCCAAATCCACTTAAAACCCTTATTTAGCATCACTTGAATAATGCATTAATTTTCTTTTATGGAAAAAAAACTGCATAGAAGAACAACATATACTTAAGTCATTGGCATTTGGACTGCTTGGTGCATTGACAAAGCACAACCCTGCATTTTTGCTGCTGACAAAAAGACAAAGGCAAGGAATGGTGAGTTGGACATCTTTTATATACTCTTCTTACATAAATCAAGGCCTTAAAAGATGCCATTTTCAGATTCAAGAGTGCATGAAGTTTGAACATGCTATTCTTAATTTAATGTCAGCTTGGTGTAATTAGATCACAGGGAAAGACTTCTTATCTTTAAGTCCAAGTGGCCTTTCCCAAAGACCCAAGCCATCTTTTTTTTTCTTTTTGGTCCAAACGTTTCATTTTAAAACATTCTGCATTTATGGTAGAAAACTAAACTTGACATATTTTAAATAAAATGGACTACTTAAAAGATTCCATTCAGTTATCCTAACCTTGGTATTTTATTCAGTACGAGTTGATAACCTGGTCTTGCCCGAGTATTTATTTATTTATAGGGTGAAAATGTCCGGATCAAACTTAATTTCTAACGTTGGATTTTCCCCCTTACCAGAGGGAACCCCCTTGTGGAGTACTGTGAAGCCGTTACCATGGCAACTCCCCTGTGCTGAACAGCAGAATCCATTTTATGGCAGTACACTAGAAGCCATTTTAAGGGACAACAGGCTGCATCTTAACAGAACACACACACCCCTGAGGTAGAACACCACCACCCCCAATTTGGTTGAAATTGCTGGAGTCATTCGAGAGTTATGCTGGAACACACACACACACACACACACACACACACACACACAGAGCCATTTATTATATATATGTAAATGAGAATGGCCAAGCCCAAGCTTGAAGATGGCAGGTGAGATCCTGCCGAAATGTTGCAAAGACAATCTCAATCTTACACGGGAAAAGACCCGAATACAACAAAACCAGCATACCTACACCCGTGAAAATCTACGAATATATATATGTCTCTGTGTGTGTGTGCGTACGTACGTACATAATATCTATCTATCTATCTATCTATCTATCTATCTATCTATCTATCTATCTATCTATCTCTCTATCTATATCTATCTATCTATATCTATCTATCTATCTATCTATCTATCTATCTATCTATCATCTATCTATCTATCTATCTATCTATCTATCTATATATATATATATATATATATATATATGCTGGTTTTGTTGTATTCGGGTCTTTTCCCGTGTAAGGTTGAGATTGTCTTTGCAACGTTTCGGCAGGATCACACCCACACCTGCCATCTTCAAGCTGTGGGCTTAAAATGGGAACGGAGCTGCCGTCTTTCTGTAAGTCTTGGTGGGAGAGGATGGGGTGGTGGCTTTGTTTCAGTAAGTGGAATGATTGGTTGTGAGGTTGTATCATGATTGGTAGATTGGTGCTGATTGGTGCAGGTTGTGTGTGCATTGTTGTTTTGTATTTTAACGGCTTGGGTGGTGGGTGGTGTTCGTTTGTTGGCTAGGGCTGGTTTCCAGATGTTTGGTAGGCGGGAGGTATCATCACGTTTGTTCATGCTGTGGGGGTGTTTCTCTATTTCGATGGCTTCCATGATTATTCTCTTGTGGAGGTGTTCTGTTTTGGAGATTAACCTGGCTCCTTCAAAGTTGATTTCGTGTCCTGTAGCTTTAAGGTGCTGGAAAAGGGAAGAAGTTTTTTCTTTTTTTCTTACTGCATTTTTGTGTTCTGTGATGCGTGCATTTATTCTCCTGTTTGTTTGTCCTATGTATATTGCTGGGCAGATTTTGCATGGTATTTCGTAGACTCCTTGGTTTTCTAGCTGGATTTTGTCTTTGGGGTTTCTTAAGATGTTGGCTATTTTTTGGTCAGTGGTGAAGGCTGTCCTGATATTGTGCTTGTGGAGAATTTTGCTGATTTTATCTGTGGTGCCTTTGATGTAAGGGAGGAGGGCGATGCCATTTTCCTGTTCTGTATCTTGGTTTTTTGGGGGAGTCTCCTTTTGGATTAGGTTGGTGATTGTTTTTCTTTGGAATCCATTGGAGATTAATACATTTGTGAGTTTGTGTAATTCAGTTTTCAGGTGGTCTTTGTCGGCTAGGTGTTTGGTTCTGGAGTTCTGGAGAACAATCAATTCAATTATTTTTTGCTTTATCACATGTTCATCATAGATGATAAAAAGTCCCTTCTTTATTTTTACACTCCCAACAATCATTTGACATGCCTTTATGCATCTTAGATAGCTTATATCTGCTGTTATAAAAATCTTATTTTAAAAAAATCTCTTTTAAATTATAATTTAATGTAAATTTTAAACCCTTTGTCTACATAGTTTCCCATTGTTCATTCATCACATTATATTCAAAATCCTTTGCCCATTGAATCATGCAATGTTTTACATGTTCCTTTTCTATGTTCAGTTTCAATAATATCGATTCTAGGATTTCTTGGTTTGGGGGAGCCAGTGTTTTGTTCAAAGACATTTTCTGTAATCATGTGGCCAACATGGCTATATATGCCAAAGACACATGGAATACTATTGCCATCCCAGGGAAGTGGTAAGTATTTATTTATCCACATTTTCATGCTTTTGAATTCCCAAATGGGCAGGAGTAAGGGTAAGCATGGGAGGTCACCACGCTGTGTGGCACTCGAGTCTCAAACTCATGCTATTAGCTTTGCGGCTGACAAGTTCAGCATTATTAACTGCTGACACCCCCCCCCCCCAAATTGGTTCTTATGCAGTGGAAAACAAAAGAAGAAAATACTTTATTTCTTCCACTTCCCCACAAAATTATTTACAATAATTGCAATTTGAACTGGGATTTGAACCTGGGCTGTATTATACCTTAGGCAGGAGTCTTAGCCACTAAGCCACAGGCTCGCCTCCTTATCAATTGAGCCAGGGAAATAGGTATGTATTTGTGTTACAACACAAATACAACACAAATACAACACAAATATAAAAAGGCAACATTAAAAATAAAAATATGGTTTTTTAGACTCCTGCCTAAGATATAATACAGCCCAGGTTCAAATCCCAGTAAGGGTATGGCAAGCTGATGAGAGCTAATTAGCTCGAAATAGATCTATACTAGTCTTCCTTTATTTATTTATCAGTACAAATACAACACAAATATAAAAAGGCAACATTAAAAATAAAAATATGGTTTTCTGCCTGCATGGTCTTCTGTGATGAGCCGAAAGAAAGAAAGAGGGAGTAGTGACCTTCCTCCCATATTTAGGCATACCAGGGGTTGTAACACAAATACATACCTATTTCCCTGGCTCAACTGATAAGGAGGCGAGCTTGTGGCTTAGTGGCTAAGACTCCTGCCTAAGATATAATACAGCCCAGGTTCAAATCCCAGTAAGGGTATGGCTAGCTGATGAGAGCTAATTAGCTCAAATTAGATCTATACTAGTCTCCCTTTATTTATTTATCAGTACAAATACAACATATATATATATATATATGTATATGTGTGTGTGTGTGTGTGTGTGTGTGTGTGTGTGTGTATGTATGTATGTATGTATGTATATATATATATATATATATATATATATATATATATATATATATATATATATATATATATATATATATATATATATATGGCATACCAGGGGTTGTAACACAAATACATACATACATACATACATACATACATACATACATACATACATATATATATATATATGTTTTCATAGATTTTCACGGGTGTAGGTATGCTGGTTTTCATACCCTAATACAGAAAATTCTGAAAATGGAATTAGAAATGAAACCATTTTTTTTTTCCCTTTTGGGACCAATGGAAAAAGAACTGGAGAAAAAAAATTGGAACTTTGTTACTATATATGTTGACAGCAGCAAGATTATTGTATGCACAAAAAATGGAAGGACACTTCGATACCTACCATGGAAGAACGATTGCAGAAGTTGAGGGAGTTGGCTGAAATTAGATTACTCTGATTAAAGAAGAGAACATAAGTACTTTTGTTTCCACATGGAAACTGCTTCTGAACTTCACGGTTGATGTGGAAAAGAATGTAACTTTGACTTTGGGTTTTATAGATTAGATTTTTATAGAAATGTTCATGTTATTATGGAAAAACAAACAGCTGTGATTTGATGCTAATGCCTTCTTCTACTGCAGAGAGAATAGAAAGTCAATGCTTCTTTTTCTTTTCCTTACCTTTCCTAACTTCTCTTTCCTTTTTCCCCTCCCACCTAACTGCTCTTTTATTTAGTTTTGTATTTTATAATACTTTATGACTTAATTACAAAATGTGGTTTTTCTTTAAATAAAAGAAACCCTAGAATCAGACACAGCTAAACAGGGAAACCTTTACATAAGGATTAAAAAAAGATCAGTAATATAGCTTTCTGTTGGAGGATGTCTTTTGGATCTTATTTCAATATCAGCCAGCAAATCATTTTAATTTCACAGACCCCAGAGAGTCATGGGAGACCCCTGGGGGTTCTAAAACCACACTTTAGAAAACACTGCAGTAATCCCAGTTCATGAACTATTTTGATGGCAGGGGCTTTCAGGTTGATATCGCCTGCAAAGAAGTTTCTTGGTTCCCCCCTCCCCCATCATCCTGTTGGGCTAATTGTTGATTTTATTTGTTTTTAATGCTCAATCAAACAAGCTTTGCACATTAGCAATGCCCAGAACAGTTTTTTTGAATTGGGTAGCCTTACAAGTGTGTGTGTGTGTGTGTGTGTGTGTGTGTGTGTGTGTGTGTGAGAGAGAGAGAGAGAGAGAGAGAGAGAGAGAGAGAGAGAGAGAGAGAGAGAGAGGTTACTATTGTGTTGCTTATTCTTCCTATTGCTTTGTTCTTTTTCTCTTTTGACATAATGTCAAACCACATCTCCACGTGCAACCTACTTATCTCTATATTTCTGAAGGCTATTAAGTTAATAGTCACCAAATCAACTTTAATTCCTAATGAATTTGTAGTTCTACTCTATTTGTAACCTAAGAGAAATATACAGATGGCAAGAACAGGGAGATGATACTTTCGTACAACTGTTCAATTCGGATAGCTGATACATATTCTCGATTCATTACAGTTTTAGATTGCAAAGAGACTCAGTAGTATACATTTCCCTCAGATAACCAAATGAATAAGTATCATTTATGGAGGATAAAGGCAATGCTGAATGCATGGCCATATTTCCTATGCAGAAAGTGTCCTTCAAGGAACTGAATCCTTTACAATTTTGTAATGGTATTCCTGCAAAATCCTGAATGAAAAACTACTCAGCCGGACTCAGCCGTTGCCCTAGGTTTACTTTATGTGTCATGCAACATAGGTTGAGTAAGTCATGGTTAAGCTACACATGACTTGCAAATACGTGGGTGCCTGCTGTCATATCAGAAGTTACTTATTCTTATTCTTACCTGCAATTTTTGCTGCCAGTTACATTAATCTCTTGCAGTCACCGATACACAAGTCACCACTTAAGCAGTTATTACTCAAAGACAGATAAAATATGTTTACCTTTTTCGATAGTTCTAAAGTGCCTAAAAGCAACCAAATTCAAAAACCCCAAATAGGGCATTTGGTTTTCTTTTACAAAGGCACCTTGCAAACTGTCATTAGATAAAGCCATCTGTCTTACGTATCTAACTATAATGCAATCAAAGATTTCTGCCTTTCAAAGGAAGGATATAGACACAATTTTATGTTGCCTCAAGTGAGGTCTGAGCCATCAGCGGGTATTGTAATGCCCACATTTATTTAAACCTTTTTTTCATCAGTCATAAGTGATAGAAACATAATACTGAAATATCAAAGTCTCTCTTCTTTAGTCAGCAAAAAGCTAATGTGCAGAGGCTGGTTGATTGAGTCTTAAATGAAATTGTATCCAGACTGTAAGATGCTATCGCCCACTAAAGCAGCTTTCCTATGAGTTGTCCCACTGATTTAAATTCATTTGTTTCATATTAAAGAACTGTGTTAGCTGTCCTTTGGTTGCTACTATTTATTAGCAGTGGAATTACAGTTAAATGCCAGCTCAGAAGCAAACTAGGTATGCCTATAGGCACAAGTGGCAATTTAAACATGCAACAGCATTTTGCAGTTATTAGTCACCCAATTATGCATTTAATTTTAGTTGATTCTTTTGCATATATGAGAAAAGAAAATGGATTGTAAACCATAGCTGAGTTTACTCTATTATTTCAATCAAATGAAACTGATCCAAAGAAACAAAAGAAGTGAATTGAAATTACTTTCCAGTTATAATCCTCTACAGAGTTAACCAAGAGTAAGCCTCATTAAGTACATAGGCCTACCTTTAAAAAAGCATACCTGTATTGTACTATTCCCTCTTGCCCTTCCTTTCTCTTCCTTCTTGTTCCTCTATCACTCTAGTCTATGCCTTTAAAAGTCATACTCAGTGTTGAGAAATCAGCAATAGGAGATATTTTTTTTCATGATTATGTCAAGGACCATGATGTTAAACCCCATGATCAAATTGCTGTTACATAAAGTTAAACTGTTTTATGCTTTCCGAATTAAAATCTAGAGGTATTTTTCCTAAAATAAACAAACATAAATAAATAAATAAATAAATAAATAAATAAATAAATAAATAAATGAATGAATGAATGAATGAATGAATGAATGAATGAATGAATGAATAAATAAATAAATAAATAAATAAATACATGAAAATTCACAATATTTGTAGTGCCCCAGTATTGGATCATCTCTCTGTCTGTCCAGCTAGCTAGCTAGCTAGCTAACTATCTATCATATTATCTATCATTTATCTTTCTTTATTTTTACAATCTTAAATGAAAAATCATGCCTTTTTTGAAACACATGGAAACAATATGAAATGTTGCTCATTTTATTATTCTTAAACACCTATGTGATAGAGAAAGAATATCTAACACCTATTCCAAGATGACAACTGCAATTGCATAACCATGCCCTGTTGCTTCTTTCACAGGTGCTACTTTGATTTCAGCAGGGGTGGGTTTCTGCCAGTTCTAACCTCTTCTATAGAAGAGGTTCCACAAATCTACCATGCCATTTAGATCCGGTTCCAGCTCCCTCTCCCCACCCGTCCACGCCACACTTGCCCCGCCTGCCGCTCACTGATTGGCTGGCTCACCAATCGCCCCGCCCGCCTCTAAGAGTCCTATCTAAACCTTAAAATCTTAAAGCTGTCAAGTTTGAACATCCCTGGGGTTTTTTTCTAAAGGGTTAGGGGTGCAAGGGTCTTGTAACTTCACAGCTTTAAGACTTGCATGCTTCAAATGCCAGAGTTTCTGAGCCAACATTTTGGTTGCTAAGCAAGAGCGTTGTTAAGTGAGTTTCACCACATTTTACAAGTTGGCCACGCCCACCCAGTCACATGACTGCCAAGCCACTCTCACCCAATCACATAGCCAGCAAGCCACTCCCATAAAGCAGGCCACATGTACAGAAGAGGTTCTAAAAAAATTTGAAACCCACCACTGGATTTCAGGCAATTCATATACCCTCTGCCTTGACCTTTTTGAGTACCCTGCTAATCCACAGATATCCTTGAGCCTGAACTTGGATCCTATATTTACAGAAGTGCTGAATCAATTGTTCTCTCTATTTTTCTGACAGCCCTATGGCAGACACGTCCATGATTCTTTCCATTCCAAAAACAGTGGACCTTTGAATTTGGCTGGTATAGACACATGTTTCATTCAGTTTGATTTATTTAGGTCAGAATCTATCAACCATCCTTTCCTTTAGGAACAGCCCAAAACAGCATGGAAAACTATAAAAAAATCAAATCCAGGGAAAATGAAAAGAAAATATTTGCCTTTAATTTGCCTTAGTGCAGATGCAAACTCATGTTGTCACAGTGGTGTCATGTGACATATTGGGACTTTTTTCCCCTTTGCTGTGCTGGGCCTGGGTGTGGCCAGCATGTGAACCCATCAGGACCTGGGGCCAGGAGTTTGACAACCCTGCCTTAGTGAATGATCTCATAAAATAGCAGATCTTCTGAAGTTTTAACAATTTATTGTATGAATTAATATTTTAAAGATTTTTGCATTGGTAAATTTAAAAAAAGCAATTGAGGAAAAGTGTATTTTTACATAAGAAAAAAATATTCCCTTCAGCAATAGAATATTCCAAATGGTTATGTTTCTTGTTCTCTGTTGAAGGAAAATAGCATCCATATTACATATTTTAAAGCATTAAACATTTTTGAAACCCATGGTATTATTAAGAATGCTGAACTGTATCTCAATAGAAATAAAAAGTTCATTATTAAGTAGTCATGTTTCCAATATAAAGTTTGCAATGTAAAGTTCATTATTAAACATTCAGTTTGATTTTCCTAAAGAGACCAAACAGAGAGCTTCTGGTAACATTCCTCAAAATACCAAAATAAACAAGGGTTTCAGTCAAGTCTTTATGTCAATTAATGGAAAATATATTAAAACAATACTTGGTACAATACATCCCAAATGAGACATTTAGAAAATGTAATTGTTACATTGATGTCCAGCACATAATAAAAAGTCTTTGATACTATTTTACACTCAAAGTTTATTCTGGTTGGGACATGGTGATCTTGATGACTCTGATGAGTAATAATTATTTTATTATTGTAAGCAATGTATTTAACATTTTTGTTTTATTTCCTTATTTTTATTTTGACCAGCTCAAACTGACTTTTGAGATTTAAGCAGAATATATACATTGAAAAGAGAAACATGTCTACGTCATCACCATCACTATTTATCACCCAAATGCCTGCTCGCCTAAAATACTCTAGATCTTGAAGAAGACATAAAGAGGGTAACAAGGGATCCTTGAGGACAAACAGGGATGGAAGCAAACGACAGAGGAGACTGTGGGTCTATGGTTGTTGTTTTTGTGGTTGCTTTGTATACACTAAAGAATGCCAGGCAATATAGAATCTATGATTTAAAGAACTTTGAATTGGTGCAGAGATCTAATTGTAGGCAAAATAGTTACCTAGAAGCTCTCACGCACTAATAATCAAAGCACAATACTCTGTGCCAATAGTGGCTTTGAACCATAAGAAAGGTAGCCCCATGGGGAAATATGTTGCAATTATCTAGACAAGTGGTTAAAAAAACACAGCAACATCCTGGTCCAGTTAGGGACACAATTGATAACCAGCTAGATCAAGGTTCCTTGGCCATGACTTCTGTCTAAAGTTATAAGAGGATCCCTAGTTTCTTTATAGGGATAGGAACAACATCTAGAGACAGCATAGGAGCCATTGAAAAATCAGAATGTTGTAGATGAATGGCAACTACATCTTTCTGAGCTTAAGTCTAAGCTTGTTTCTACCCATCTAGACTGTCACAACCTCCATACATCCAATTAGGACTTCCATTTCCAACCTGGCTCAGGGTGAAAAGTTGAATATTATCAAAATACTTTACTCCAAATTATTGATGACCTCTCCCAATGACTTCATACAAATTTAAGAAACTGCTTGCTAGCCCTGCAGAATTTGATGTATAATTACTTATATAATTTATGGGTGCCATATAACTTTGGGCAGCTTATAACTAGGAACCCATCTACAGACATATATATATACAGGCATACACAAGAGAGAGGAAGAGAAAGAGATTGGATGACCCAGGTAATCAATGCAATGCAAGCAAATCACAAAATGCAAAAGGCTTCCAGAATCACCATATTCACAGTACCTGGGAACTGGAAGAACAGCCAGATCTTCAATGGTTTCTTGAACAACATACTTAGGGGCTGAAAATGGGCTCTTACTGTATCTGTGGTTAATCATGCTCACTCCTTACTTTTGATGTTGTTCATCTGTTGCTTCACCTGCTTCATTTCTTTGTTTCTGCTGCTCTATGACTGTAAAAATGTTTGGTTTGGTTTGGTTTGGTTTAAGTTGGGTTGGGTTGGGTTGGTTTAAAGATTGCTTGGGACAAATTCCATCCAATGCCTTAGTCACTTTTTTCTAACTTAAAAATTCCAAAATATGTTAACATCTCAATTGAAGAATTTGCTCCTACCCACTTTATTGTGGGTTTTTATTGCACTTTATATTTCCCAACACGTCAGTATCCACCTTGATATGAAAAAGCCAAATGCATTATATTTCGAAGGCAGATGCATCACAGAAATCTATAAAACTGTGTTATGATTTCTTCTGTCTGATTCACACTCCCTTTCTTTAAAAATCTTAATACAGATTTGCCGTCTCTCGCTTCCATTGCTACTTTACACATCATAATACTTTAAGGGATAAAGCAGTATCACTGTTTCTTAATTTTTTATGCAATATCACTCCTTGGTTATTCCTCTCAAATTGCTTTTTTAGTAGTCAGAATTTATATTTTAAATATTCATGCAAGATTAGGCTTCCTATAGTTTCAAATGCCTTTTACATTATGCTTCTAAGAAATGAATTTTCTGAATGTTTCTAAGTAGACTGTTCAATCGAGCTGTCTCCAGGTATGCTGTTCCAATTCTATCCAGGGTATACAAAGAGTTATGAGTGGTTTAAACCAACCAATTGGAAGAAACTTAGCTGAGAATGGCTGATTTAAACATGAAGATGGAAAATGAATTATTAGCATAAAATGTGAGAATCTTCTTCTTGACTAAACTAATATCTATTCAGACTATTAGAGCTTCAGTCCCATAGCTGCATAACTAAGCATCCCTAAACCTAATGCTTTTGAGTATGTCCTGGAATGCTAGGCATTAGACTATAAAAGATAGAAAGAGACACTGGAGACATCAAGCTGGAATATTGACTGATCTGGCCGTAAAAGGAGAAAAAATAACTTCTCAGAATTTCAGGTCTATGGATTGTACTGAACAACTAGATTTCTTCTTCCAAAAAGATGCCTTTGTCTTACGTGTGCTGCAGTTTGAGAACTGCTCTGGAGATGGAACAGGTACCGTATTCATTTCATACTAGTGAGGCATGGATCACTGACATAGAAGTCACACAGCCTAAGTTTGGTGAATGGGCTAACTTTGTGGTTGCCCATAGCAATCGGTGAAATCTAGGAATACAGTTTTGTTTTGAGTGTGTGTGTGAGTCCATGGGTAAAGTGTGAGATATTCTTGAAGAAGGAAAGGGTTGTGACCTAGGCTTCACCAAATCACGAAGCAGACCCCTTGTCCCAACAAAACTCCTTTTTATTAAGTTAATGTGAATTCCTCTCATTCACATTCAGCAAAGTCCCGGCAAACTGTCTTTCAAGAGTGAATTTATAACCACAGACCTTATCAGGTTTGGAGAGTTGCCAGACAGATATCTTTCAAATACAATGCTGTACAAGAAAATACTTGGCAAGGAGTCTCTGAGAGTCATGAACAAATCTTCACACTAATTAAGAAAAACTAATTGTCTCCTGCAAATGTTCACTCCTCTTTATTCCCTATGGGAGGGACCATTCACCTCCACCTGTGCCTTTACTTCCGAGTTGGCCCTTGTTCCTTAACTGTTCCCTTCTCCTGGCAGCTCTGCGCATGCACACATTGGGAACAGGCTCCAGCTGTTCTTCTGCTCCACTGAACTCTGACTCCAAAGGTAGCTGATAACTATCAGACGGCCCTGGCCCCATCTCTGCCTCTGACACAGAGTACTCATCAGAGCCTTCCCAGGACTCCAGAACTGGGCCATGTTCCTCCCCAACCTCCTCATTGTCTGAGTCTGTCACTAGCTCTGCTGGCTGGTGGTGGACCACAACATTAGGAAGGCAGGAAGAAGACGAGAATGCGTGATTGCTATTATTAATGGTGAAGATTGGGGAAAAACATTTAAGATCCAGTAGATCTAGGTGACTGTAGGCTATTAGTCCTCTGGAGTCTCCTACCTGTATCACATGCTGTGACCTGGCCTGCTTCTGATCTTCCCTGGTGGCATTGCTGCTAAAAACCAAGAACTCATTTATCCAGCTGAACAAGCACCTGGGAAGGTGAGCTGATGGCATGAAGTTGATTTAGCTATACTAAATTGCCATTGAAGGATCAAGTGATCTCTTTGGTTATGACCTCCTATTATCTTTTTCAGTTAGTTTATCATCCGCATTCTTTCATATGATATTAAATAGTATAGCAGAGCAGATAATAGAATTTCTGCTTTTATTGGAGGGCACTTTCAGATACTTTGACCAGAATGCACACACATTCTACCCTGTTTCCCTAAAAATAAAACCTCCCCAGATAATAAGCCCAATCAGGCTTTTTGAGTGCATGCACTAAAATAAGCCCTCCCCTGAATATAAGCCCTCCCTGAAAATATTGCAACACAGCAGCAGCCATGAGGTGACTACACTTGCCACCTCCTGCACCTCAAAAATAATAAGACCTTCCCAAAAATAAGGCCAAATGCTTATTTCGGGGAGGGGCAAAAGAAAATAAGACCCTGTCTTATTTTTGGGAAAACACCGTATATATACATACACATATCTGTATATATTAGATCCATCCACCACAAAAGAAGTTTTTTTTTTCTCCTGTAAAACAATTACATTAGTGAAAAACAATGGTTTGCCTTCCTGATTGCTTTCAATCACATTGACCCAGAGATGATTAATCTACAAAAAAAGTTCTAAATATGGCTGTATGAATTGATCCTAGATTAGTTGCAGTCAGTCAATGTAAATGAATCAGAATGAAATTTACTCCTTCATTCACAATTGAGAAATTGTCCCTATTTTGATACCTCCAGAATTTGTTTTTTTTTCTTTTTTGTCGACCTTAGGTTCTTTCCATATCTCTTATCTATTACTTTCTGGAATCAGCATTTATAGATATTCCAGTAGGCAGAGTGAGTTATGAAATTTCCTAGAGGGCTTAATAATAGTTCTTTCCAAAATGACAGCTCAGCAAGGCTAATGTTATTTTCTATAGAGGTCTCCATTATTTAGTATAAAACTATACACTATCAAATCACATTAATGCACAGGATCAAGCCACCGGTAAGTTTATACTTAATACAACTGAGTTTTATTCTGATGATTTATTTTGGGTGGGTTCCTCATTTATAAATCTGTATTAACAAAGAAATACTTCTTAGCTACCTTAGGAACCAAAAATATGAAAAATGAATAAAGTATATAATTCGAGACAAGAACTGTTGTCCATATTGGATAAAAATAAACTGTATATTTCTCTATTTTCAGTGTTTTAGGCATTACTGCATCCCATATCTCACCATTCCATATTCAGGTCAGTTCAATTATTCTTGTCCTGTTGAAGTAGGAAATCATTACTGTATATTTGTATACACACACATATACACATGTATACTGTATGTATGTGTGTATATACATGCTGTGTGTATGTGTATGTATGTATGTATGTATGTATGTATGTATATATATATATATATATATATATATATATATATATATATATATATATATACACATACAAATACAACATATATATATGTATATATATGTATATATATATGTATATATATGTGTGTGTGTATATATATATATATATATATATATATATATATATATATATATATATATATATATATATATATATATATATATATATATATATATATATATATATATATATATATATATATATATGTTGTATTTGTACTGATAAATAAATAAAGGAAGACTAGTATTGATCTATTTCGAGCTAATTAGCTCTCATCAGCTAGCCATACCCTTACTGGGATTTGAACCTGGGCTGTATTATATATTAGGCAGGAGTCTTAGCCACTAAGCCACAGGCTCTCCTCCTTATCAGTTGAGCCAGGGAAATAGGTATGTATTTGTGTTACAACCCCTGGTATGCCCAAATATGGGAGGAAGCTCACTACTCCCTCTTTCTGTCCTTCGGCTCATTACAGAAGACCATGCAGGCAGAAAACCATATTTTTTTTATTTTTAATGTTGCCTTTTTATAAATATAAGTATAAATATAAAAAGGCAACATTAAAAATAAAAAATATGGTTTTCTGCCTGCATGGTCTTCTGTAATGAGCCGAAGGACAGAAAGAGGGAGTAGTGAGCTTCCTCCCATATTTGGGCAAACCAGGGGTTGTAACACAAATACATACATACATACATACATACATACATACATACATACATACATACATACATGTGTTTGTGTGTGTTGTATTTGTGCTGATAAATAAATAAAGGGAGACTTTATTTATCAGCACAAATACAACACAAATATAAAAAGGCAACATTAAAAATAAAAATATGGTTTTCTGCCTGGATGGTTTTCTGTAATGAGCCGAAGGACAGAAAGAGGGAGTAGTGAGCTCCCTCCCATATTTGGGCATACCAGGGGTTGTAATACAAATATATATGTGTATGTATGTATATGGCATGTGTGTGTATCATCTTTACTATTTTAATTTAATTTTTATTTTTACTTCTTTTCCTATTTTCTTTTTTCCTTTCTGTACTTTTTGGTTTTAGTCCTTTAACTATATTTTAATAAAACTAGTATTAAAATGTTTCTGACATTAAAGATAATGGTTCCCCTTGCACATATATACTAGTCATTCCCAACTCTAAGGGATGGTGCTCATTTCCATTTCAAAGCCGAAGAGCCAGCGCTGTCCGAAGACGTCTCCATGGTCATGTGACCGGCATAACTAAATACAGAAGGTGCATGGAACACTGTTACCACTGTTACCTTCCCACCAAAGATGGTTCCTATTTTTCTAATTGCATTTTACATGCTTTCAAACTGCTAGGTTGGCAGAAGCTGGGGCAAGTTAAGGGAGCTCATTCTGTTAAGCAGCGTTAAGGATTCAAACTGCCGAACTGCCGACATTTCTGATCGACAAACTCAGTTTCTTAGCCACTGAGCCACCATGTTCCCATTTTTCTGACATTACTGAAGCAATATTCTTAAGCAGAGAAACAACAGGCAAGTACTGTAAAGTTAGAGCAATTTAAATGTTCTACCCTTGCTGTTCATTATTGACAAATTTATATTATGTGGCTAGGTTAAATGCTTTTCAAGAAGTATTCATTTATCAATTGATGTAAACATTGGAGTTATTTTGCTCCATGTACAAAATATAGCCTTTCTCTCTAAGGATCGACTTTTGTTTTCTATGACAACAGCAAAAATATTCAAAGCAAAATAGGCTTGGTCAGTCCAGGCAATTAAAGAAACATCAAATTTCTGTAGTGAAATTGATACTTATTTCTGAAAATAGCTGTAGTGCATAGCTTGTTTCCTCTGGAGATGTCTCACTGGTTTCACTGTACTTCTCCAAACTAAAGTGCATGCTAGGGCTTACGGCAAAATCCTATATAGAAGAATGTGCATAGAAGCGCATTCTCCTGGATTCAACAAGATTTATTGGAAATAAGCCTGAGGCTGGTTTTCTTTACCTCCTTCTATGGCCACTTATTTTGGTGGGATATACTTCTCAGTAGACGTGTATAAGATTGCACTGTTAATAACTTTGCCAACTAATGTAGTTTCATGTCAGTAAAATTCTTAGTGAGGTGAGTTTGGTTAATTCAATCGTTCCCACTAGGCTCATCTTGCTCTTGTATGCACAAGAACAAAACAAAAATACTCTGAATTATATGTCACTTACCTTGCATGGAGTTGGAAAAGATTCAGATAATTACAGTACTACAAAAGCCTGATGTTCTTATTTGTTATTTGCTATTATGTTTGTAATAGATGTTAATTGGTTTGTGAGTTTCATGCACTCTGTATGTTATTAAGATAAAATTGTTCTCCGCAACTTCTGTTGTCTGTTTTACTACAGCTAATGAAAGCTTAGTTTGAAAAATGACTAATTCAAGCTTCAAAGCAAGATCTTTTTTTGAAACTTTCAAATAGGTGAAAGTCTTACAGTATCAAGGATTTTTCTTTAAATGAAGCCCACTGTAAGTAGTATTTTTAAGATGGAAGTCTCTTCCCACAACTAATTCAATTGTTGATGAAATTTTCATTAATGTTTCATCAAGAGGTGGGAAAGAAATGTTAATTTCTTTAATAAATTAATGCATATAAATAGGCTACAACCTAAAATGATTTGTTTTTTTAAATGCTATTCAAAATTGCTCCAGATCTTTGTTACAGTAGATGGCAGCATGTAACTGATCTAGGGTGATCTTCACACAACTAAATAGAATATATGACATTATTAATACAATTAGGAAATTCCAAGGCTATAGGTCAGATTGGGAACTCACAGAGGAAAACAGAGAGGAAACTCCTTCCATTTTGTTGCCAAAGAAAACCATATAAATCTGAGCTCACTTTAAAGGAGTCTTCACTTTGCCTTAATCAAACGATTTCTATGATTGGGTGATCAAGATCTAACAACATAGCTTCCCTTTCTTAACGGATGCCAAAATCACTCAATATCATAGATCACAATTCAAGAACAAACAACTGCTCTGCATTTTATTTGGTGTCCCATTTGTATTGTCCGTGTTGTTTGAAACAAGATTAGGCTTGATTCACCTACCTGAGTTTTCCATCAATATCACTGCATCATTCTCTTGCTTTACACTTCCTATATTCTGACTATGGAATATAGAGAGACTCTAGCTATCAATGAATCTCCCATGAACACTTGCAATTCTTGGATATTAACTGAAGAAAGAAAAGTGCAGGTATATGCCCTGGCACATACCATCTTCCCTTACGTTAATCAAAATTGTGATCACAGTAGAAGTAGTCAGTAAAAAGAGACCCTCAGACCAAAAGGTCCAACACTGCAAATCATTCACATGAATTTTGACCTCTCATAATAAACTTTCAAGAATTAAAAAGCACTTCACTATCCCCTCCCCCCCCTAATTTAAACATTCTAGATACAGGGACATGGTGGCTCAGTGGCTAAGATGCTGAACTGGTTGATCAGAAAGGTCAGCAGTTTGGCGGTTCAAATCCCTAGCACTATGTAATGGAGTGAGCTCTCAGCTTCTGCCAACCTAGCAATTTGAAAGCATGTAAAAATGCAAGTAGAAAAATAGGGACCACCTTTGGTGGGAAGGTAACAGAATTCCATGCACCTTTGATGTTTTGTCATGCTGGCCACATGACCACGGAGATGTCTTTGGCCAGTGCTGGCTCTTTGACTTTGAAACAGAGATGAGCACTGGCCCCTAGAGTCGGAAATGACTAGCACATATATGTGAGTTTACCTTTACCTTAGATACAGAAACTGTTTGATAATAGGATCATATGTCTTTTTTTTAATAATATTTGAGGGGCTGTTAGAGAGAAGAGGGAGTTGACCTATTCGCCAAAGCACCTGAGCGCAGGATTAGAAGTAACATGAGGAAGAGCTTTAAAAAGAGATTCAGCCTAAAACTAAAGATAAATTTCCTGACAATGAGTACAATTAATCAATGAAATGGAGTCCCTCTAGAAGTTGTGAGTGGTCCATCACCAGAGAAGTTTAAGAAGAAATTGGACAGTCATTTGTCTGAATGGTATAAGAGCTCCTACTTAGGCAGGGGGTTGGATTGGAAGGCCTCCAAGGTCCCTTTCAACTCTATTATTATGAATTCTGTAATATTCCAACATGGACAGATTACATACAGGGAATTTCTACCTCCAAGTGATTAAAATTTATGACTATATTAATAAGCAGGCTGTGTTTATTTATGTTAATAACATACTCAGGCTCAGAATTTTGCAATGCAAATTCCTCATTAAAAAAAAAACTACAAAAAACACCCATGCACTTGTTTTAGAACAAACAAACTACTATGATTGTGAAAAAGTTCCTTGTAAGAACTCTGCATGCTTAAAAAAAAAACACCAGTGGAAAATTTAAACATGTACATTAAGAAGAGCATACACAGAAATGTGTTTGAATATTCATACACATCTTTTTGTTCTCCAAGCATATGAACTGATGCATAAATGTGGCTGAACTATAGTTGTTTAAATGAACATTCTAGCCAAAAATGACAATGGAATTGCCTATGCATACTTGAAACACAATGTAGCACATCACACATGTGATACTAAATTATGTAGCAGCACATTACGGTAAAACTTAAGTATAATTCTGCCAATCACTCAGTTTGATATTCATTTTGGTAGAATACAACATACATAAAGGACCGAACAATCTTACTGAAGCATCAAAATAGATTGCATATTTTTTTCTTTTATACATTCTGCCAAGATTCAGATGTTTATTGATACAAATAAAGAGGAAATACTACACTCTGTGAAGCAGATATAAATCTTAGTGATTTCAGTGAACTGTACAAGCTCATAAAATGCACAAGATTGCAGCCAAATGCACTGCAGATGCATGACTTATAATCAACACATGTGGCAAATAAACAGAATAGGAACTAATTTTGATTATCTTGCTTTGATGGCTGGGAGCAAGTGGTGGAATTAAGCTTCTTTATCCATCATCCGGATGCTGGCAATAAATTGAAATAATTTTTGTTGTGCTTGGTTCTTTAATCTTATGTCTTAGCATAATTTAACTCAACTCAGATTATTAAGACCTGAAGCTATGTGATGTATAACAGAAATCCGTATTATAGTAAGAGAGCCATCAGGCTATTTTCCAAATTGGCTCTGTGCTTTGCAGATGACAAAAGTAGAAAAAAGGATGGGGAATATTCTGAAGTGACATATGTAGAATACACATATGGCCACCATTATGGAGAAAAAAATACAAAATCAATAACACGGGCTTCCAATTGCATTGAAAAAGCTCTTGGAAAACCAGTAAAAATAATCAGTAATAATTAAATAATATTCCCATAATTTGGAAGGTTAATAGAAATGTAAAGGTGAAGATAAAAGTTGCCACTCGCACATTTGTGCTAGTCGTTCCTCGCTCTAGGGGGCGGTGCTCATCTCCATTTCAAATCTGAAGAGCCAGTGCCATCTGAAGACATCTCTGTGGTCATGTGACTGGCATGACTCAATGCCAAAGGCACATGGAACACTGTTAGCTTCCCACCAAAGGTGGTTCCTATTTTTCTACTTGCACTTTTACATGTTTTCAAACTGCTAGGTTGGCAGAAGCTGGGACAAGTAAAGGGAGCTCACTCTGTTACATGGCACTAGGGATTCAAACCTTCAAACTGCTGACCTTTATGATCAACAAGCTCAGTATCTTAGCCACTGAGCCACCGCATCCATTTATATAGAAATGTACACTACATTATTTATTTATGAAATTCATATAATATGAATATGAAAAGACATAGATTGTCAATAATGTGGCTATCACCTAACCAAATATAACCAAAATCATCTCTCATCCAGTTCCTCAGATTTCATAATACATTCCGTGTGAAGATACTAAGAGAATATTTGAGAATATATATATATATATATATATATATATATATGTGTGTGTGTGTGTGTGTGTGTGTGTGTGTGTGTGTGTGTGTTAGTTACAACCCCTGGTATGCCCAAATATGGGAGAGAGCTCACTACTCCCCCTTTCTGTCCTTCGACTCATTACAGAAAACCATCCAGGCAGAAAACCATATTTTTATTTTTAATGTTGCCTTTTTATATTTGTGTTGTATTTGTGCTGATAAATAAAGGGAGACTAGTATAGATCTATTTCAAGCTATTTAGCTCTCATCAGCTAGCCATAACCTTACTGGGATTTGACATAACCCTCACCACAGCTGAAACCAATGTCCTTTCCAGAGGATTCAACTTTGCAGTCGCCCATAAACGCATCCCCACTGAAAACATCATATGCGGAGTTGAAGCTACACTCACCAAAATTAACCCAGATGAAGCCAATAAATTCAGACTTGCAGTCAGCAACATCCTTTGCTCCAGTATTCCACTCAGAAGCAACTTACAGCAACAAGCAGAAATAGCACTCACCAACCTGAGGAAAGACAACAACATAATCATTCTCCAGCAGACAAAGGTAATGCCACAGTGGTGATGAACACATCTGACTACCAAGCCAAACTATCCAACCTACTCCAAGACCCTGCTTACAAACCTCTAAACAGACCTAACCACCTACCTGGAAAAAAACCACCAAATCCAAAATAAAAGCCTCTCCCATCAGTGAAGAGATCCAACAAAGAATCATTCCCAGAGAGAAATCTTCCAGATGTCCCAAACTCTATGACCTCCCCAAGATACACAAAGAAGGAACACCACTCAGACCCATAGTCAGCTCCATAGGCTCACCTCTACAGAATCTTGCCAAATTCCTCGCCAAACAACTCGAACCCTACGCAGAATCCATCATCTCACACGTACAAAATTCACTCCATTTCATAGAAACAATAAAGAAACGAAACCTACAACCCAGCAACCTACTCGTGAGTTTCAATGTCATATCCCTCTTCACCCAAGTGCCTATAAAGAAGTCTTGACAGCTATCCAAAACAAACACAACCCCTCTAAACACATTCTGGACCTGACCAACCACTGCCTAACCAACACATACTTCATCCATAATGGACAAAGATACAAACAGATAGAAGGAGCACCCATGGGATCATCCCTCTCACCTGTCATTGCAAACTTTTGATAAATCTGAACACAAACCCAAAGTCTGGCTTAGATATGTTGATGAGACTTTCATGATTTGTCCACACGGGAAAGCAAAACCGGACAACTTCAGCTCCAGAGGCTCACCTCTACAGAATCTTACCAAATTCCTCACCAAACAACTCAAACCCTACGCAGAATCCATCACCTCACATGTACAAAACTCACTCCACTTCATAGAAACAATAAAGAAACAAAACCTACAGCCCAGCAACCTACTCATGAGTTTCGATGTCATATCCCTCTTCACCCAAGTGCCTATAAAAGAAGCCTTGACTTCCTCACACATCTCAACAGCCTACACCCCAAAATATAATTCACCATGGAAATAGAAGCAAACAACCAACTTCCCTTTCTGGACATGCTAATCTACAAAAACCCAATGGCTCCCTAGGACACATCATCTACCCGAAAAAAGCCACACACCAACCGCTACTTAAATGCACAATCCCATCACCACCCTGCACAGATCAACTCTATAGCCAAGACCTTCATCTTCAGAACCAAATGCCTAGCCGACAAAGACCACCTGAAAACTGAATTACACACTCTCACAAACGTATTAATCTCCAACGGATTCCAAAGAAAAACAATTACCAACCTAATCCAAAGGGAGAGTCCCCCCAAAAAACAAGACACAGAGCAGGACAATGGCATCGCCCTCCTCCCTTACATCAAAGGCACTACAGATAAAATCAGCAAAATTCTCCACAAACACAATATCAAGACGAAAAAATAGCCAACACCATAAGAAACCTCAAAGACAAAATTCAGCTAGAAAACCAAGGAGTCTACAAAATACCATGCAAAATCTGCCCTGCAACATACATAGGACAAACAAACAGGAGAATAAATGCACGCATCGCAGAACACAAGAACGCAATAAGAAAAAAAGAAAACACTTCCTCCCTTTTCTAGAACCTTAAAGCTATAGGACATGAAATTATTATTTTTCTTAAAAGTTTTTTTTTATTTTAAATTTTCAAAACAAACACAACACAAAGAATCCTCCTTCTTTACATACTGTAGAAAGTATATCAGTTGGTTATAAAAAGTTTTTGTGCTTATCTTCCACTGTCGTCACAAAATTCATATTAACTCAAGTATTTTAAATCAGATATTTTAATACATATTACCATCATCATACCTCCATTTTCATTTGACTATAATTGTTTAAACATCCTTCATCATAAAATGTACCATGATTTAAAACCTGACCACATACTGGCATTTCATTTGTTATTTCTAATATCCTCCAATAACACAATAAACTTATGGCCTATTCTGACTAAACATCAATAATATTTAGTAACAAAATTTTCTAATCCTCCTTTCCAAATCACTGTTTACAATTTACATCCAATTTCCTTATGTTGTGTACACGTACACACACACACACACACACACATATATACATACATTGTTATCATTATACCTCCTTCATTTAACTCTATCCATTATCATAGCATTTCTCCCCTAATAATCAAAACTTAGCTAAATTCAACTTAGTTCTTTTTTATTAACCTTTATATATAACCAAATAATTTCTAATATTCCTTTCATAGGTACTATTCAATATTCATATCCAATTACTACTTGTCATACTAATACATATGTATACATTATTATCATTATCAGTTGTTTATTTAACCATATCTATTTTCACTAAGTTTCACTAAATTTAACTAGTTTTAGATTATACACTTTCATCTATCAATCTGTATCTTTCCAGTAGCAAAACAATCTCATGTCTATTGTCATTTGTGGTATCAGTCCTCTAATCATCTCCTTAATCAAATCCATTTTTAATCCATTTTTAATTTGACAAAAGACAGAATGTGGCTCCATAGATAGTTCCACAATCTATTTTGTTATTTTATTTAGTGTTTTTTTTTTAAATTTGAAAAAATACCAAGTAAACTCATTGTCAGTAAAATAATGGAAAGATGATAGCTATCATTGTAGGGAATAATCTACCTGCCTTCAAATAGTAAGAATCTTCGCAGGAGGAGAACCAAATGCAGAGTTTTATAGAATCCTTTAATGAAAGAAGCCATTGCCTTATGCTAAGATGACTTAAATTGCATCTCTGCTCCTCTCTAATATTCAGCTGAAATAATTCAACAATGATGTGGCTTTAAACTCCGAACAGCTTTCTCCTGCATCAATTCTTTAAAAAGAGGAGGAGGGGAGTAATAGATGCACATTCTAATAAAAAAAGTCCAGATTGTTCAGGAACTATTTTCTTAACTGATAAATGAAAAAGAAAGAAAGAAAGAAAGAAAGAAAGAAAGAAAGAAAGAAAGAAAGAAAGAAAGAAAGAAAGAAAGAAAGAAAGAAAGAAAGCTGTAAAGAATTGTTGGAAGAAATGTCCTTCTAGGTTCAGCTCCAAGTAGGGAAAAAGACACTGGAGACATGGAGGCTGCTTGGAAAGATGGATTTAATGGTGGACAGGACCACATGGCTTGAGTCCTGAACAGAAAAGGTGATCACATGCTTCAATGTTGGTGGAGAAGAAGAGAAGGGAGGCTGAGATGCTGAGTCCCTGGTTTTATGCCCACTCTGGCCTTTGATCTTGAGTTTGTATTCTGATTGATTGTCAGATTCCCATGGGGCCATGCAGGGGCAACTTTCTATGCTGTATTTTGAATCCAGGTTTGGTTGAGTTCTCAGATGCCATGTGGGGAGTTGGATAAAGGCCAATATTATGTCTTAATCCCATCCCCCTGGAGCTGAAGGGGAGAACTCTTTATTATGTAAAGGGACTGGCTTGGCCTTCTTAATGGCCCATTGACAAAGTGGGTGGGGGCAGGAAGCTGCAGGTATTTGTGCATGTATGTTGTGTGTGTAATCATTTCCAGACCTGGAGGGAAGTTGAGATCCCTTAATAATAGAAAATGGAGCTCATTGGCTTATGTACAGCTCCCTGAAATAATTGTATTAACTGCTTTGCATGAAGAAAGAATGACATGGGATTTTTGTATGTGAAATTAATTTACACAAGCAATCTGATTGCAGTGCAAATGTGAGTATGTTGATGGTGAAAGTTGGTATGAATGTACTTTGATTCCCTTTCATATAAAGAAACAGTAAGTTGCAAGGTTTTTTAATGGTATGTGTATGAATGTGTGTTACCATTTCCAAACCTGAAGGGAGGGTGAGATCCTCTAATAAAAGAAAATGGAGCTCATTGGCTTGTGAAAAAAGCTTCCTGAAATATTTATTATGATTGGTTGGCATGAGCAAGCATGAAGATCTGATTGAAGTATGAATGTGAGTATGTGTCCCCGATGCCGCAGGGAGGGATAAGTGAAGGGATTCAGAGACCTGTGATTGCCTGCGTGAATTTCCCCCCCTCTTCCTTCTGGGTCATTCTTTGGAGGGAAGCAGGAAAGGCAGGGAGAGTGAGTGTCTGCTCATTTTTACCATGAGTGTGTGTATGAGATGCCCCCAGTGATACCTGTGAATGATTCTGTGCATCCCCCCCCTTCTTTTCCTCCTTCCTTTTGGGTCATTAAAGGCGGCTGCGGGTTTTTCTGCTAGTTTTAATCACTTTTTTTCTCTCTCTTCTGAGAAATTTGGAGTAAATGGATGACCTGCTCCTGCATCTTTACCTTTCACTGTTGTGATCTTTTCATCTGCATATAAAAGTTATGCAGTTACATTTCCTTTTCTGCTCTAAATGCAATTTTGATTTTTTCTTCTGGAAATTTTTGAGGTTTCAAATGTTTAATTAAACCTATAAAAAGAAATGATTTTGAGATATTTTGTTTACATTTGTAAATATTTTAATATACTTAACGAGGAGTACATTACTAGAGCATTATGGCTGAAATATAGAGGAGCAAAAGATTATCTTTTGCAGGACCTGGTTGAAGAAAGTGTAGTCTCCTTTCCTGATGCATTTAAGAAGGCTGTTCATCATTATCAGAATGTATGTGGTGAACAGTGATCATGTGGAGCAAAAAAAACATAGATAACAAAAGCACTCAAGGACTATTTTACTATTTCATTTATTATAACATCCCTACTTAAATTTAAATTATGGAAGTAGAAGGAATCACTATTCCTTCAATCCACATTGCAGGATGAAAGCTGCTACACTTAAGAAAACAGCTCCAGTTTGACCTGCTAAGGATCCAGAAGTCTAGAGTGGGACAAAGCAAACAGACTGAGTATGAGAAGTCCCTGGGTATGAGACTGTCTAGCAAACTCTGTGTAGGTAAGGAGAGAGAGGATTATTACAGAAAAGATTCTTTAGTCCAGGGAAGGGGAGAAGCTTGAGAAAACAAATCAGAGTAACTCTGCATTAATTACACTAGGCATAAGTTGATCTGGATAACTGTATTGGCAGGGTTTCAATTATGCCTGGGCTTGCATATTAAAGAAATGCATTTGTTAACATGAATCAGTGATCTAATTTATATAGTGTTGTAAGATGTAGTTTGCTTTGTCTCAGAATAAAAGTGAATAGCTGGGTTCATACACTGGACTAAACTATAAACCACACTGAACAAACCTTTAAGCCAAAGCCATAGAAACCACACCATAGCTAATGAGATCATTAAATCACCTTTCTATTAATTTCAGTCTCTTGTAGATAAAGACAGAGAAAGACATGCCATATAGGGCTGTATATGACATTATCTCAAGAATCAATGCAGACAATTAACTTGGCACAATACTCAAAATGGAGTTAAACTCTGAATAAACTGTTGAACGATTCCTGAAAGTAAAGTCTACTTTTTGACAATCTATTCAGGTGATGGTGAGAGTTTTCAGCTCATATTTAATATCCAGAAAGCAATATAAGGGGGGGAAATAACAATATTGCCACATGATGGCATGCTCCACTTATTCAGCACTTTTCTTTTCAACATCTATCAAAATGATGGTAAATAAAATACCTTTCAAACATTTATCAACAATAATATCCATGCTGAATGCATTAGAGAAGCAATAAAAGCAAACAATTCTCAGATTTACAGGAACGCATTCAGGTTAACCGTAGCAGGCCCCTTCTTATCCTTACAAAGTCTTTATCAATTAGAAATACGTGTATAGCAGTACTGCTGAAATTAGTGTGAATAAAAATGCAGTCCAGTTTAGGTTAATTTTTTTTTTAAATGAGAAGAGGGTTAAAAAACTGACAGAAATGAGTGCAAGGTAAGTTTCACTTTTATTTAAAGTAACGTTGGAAATAAAAGATGGCCCCTGCTTTGTGCTGAATGATAACTGTTAAGTGTGGATCGAGTGAAGAGGCAGGATGATCAGCTAATGCAACAGCTCCTTGTTTAGTAGACAGGTATCAGAAGTTTGTGCGCCTCTTTTAAAGGGAGCTGTCTGACAGCTCAGCCACTAAGATCTCTTGAGTTTCCTGCATGTAGCGTGACCCAATCAATTTAAACCACCAGTTGTTTTCACCTGACAGGTGGACCACAGGGAAGCCTTCTCCCAATGTTTCCTCCCTAATATCATATTCAACAATAACTCTCAGCATACATGGAACTGAATTAAAGAAAAATGGATGTTCTCTTGTTTTGCACATAAAGATTCTTAGCAGATTGTAGGCTGTGTATAAAATTCCAACCCAGAAATTCAGTTGGAGAACAAATTAATCAAATATCCGAACAACAGTAAAAAAATCTCATTCACTTTGGAAAGTGAAACCAAACCTTTGTGTTGAAATCAATGTTTTAAAATCATTTCAAATACTTCTGCACATCTGGGGGGATTTTTTTTAAAGATAATCTGAATTTTCAGTTTAAATCATAGAAACACATTTGACAATTTGATTTCAGATCTCCAAAGCAAACTGAATTAGTTTTTCAAATCAATCTGGAATATTGAATTTTAAATCAAAATAATTTTAAATAATTTTAAATCAAAATCAAATTAGATGTTGACTGAATCACAAAACCCTAACAAATAGCCCTTTTGGGGACCTTGTGCAAATTGATGAGAGTTTATACATCAGTGACAAATTTCTTGTGTATCCAATCACACTTGCCCTATAAAGAATTCTATTCTATTAAATTCAAAGAAAATAGTTATTTTAGGTTGGGGAAATATTGGTCATTCTCAAAAGGAAAACTGGTGAAGTTGCTTTCTGGCACTCAGGATATGTACCATCAAAGGTCACTCTATCAATGGCATCTACAACAGAGGATCACAAAGTCAAGTTAAAGTTTCATCTATTTATGCACGAGCAACATTGATGTATATTCAAAAGGAGTAAATTTTAATTGCACTACTGCAATCAACTACCTTAACTTTTTAAACCATCCCTCCAGATACTGCTGCAGTTCATCTTTCTTTGGCGACTGGGCAGTATCTGATATATCAAAGCTAGCCAGTTGGGGAAAAGAATAAAAGGGAGAAGTAGTGCAGGTAAGGCTGGAACCTAGGTCCATGACTTGTCAACCCAAGGAAGGCCAAAGATGCTTAAATAATTAAGATAAATTGAGTAGCTAAATGATGACCATATCCAGATTGCCCCTTGGGATGACCAAAATCCATGATAAGGAAAATATCATCAAAGTCTTGGCAATTTACAATTAAGTCATAAGCTAATGTACATATAGAAGCAGAGAAAATAATTGTTGAACATTTCGTTAACTGTTATAGTAGTTTAGTGATCTTACAGATAAATGAAACTAATTATAATGTAGTTCTATGATCTATGGAGATAATTTGTATTTTACAGGCATTCCAAAAAAGTTTAGTTTCAAAGATTAATTATTCTATTAAATATTCAATAATTGCAGAAAAAAGAACAGCAATCTATGTTTTTATAAGTTCTTTCCTGGAATCATGCTTTGATGATTTAATATTTTGCAAAGAACTGATCTGGCTTGTCAAGATAAGATGAGCAAGGTGTTTTCTATGTAGAATAACTTGAGAGCTTCATGCTACTTCTTTACATTTCTCTAATAATGAATACTATTGGCATTAAAATGCATGAGGCTGAATTTATTTGTCAGCCTATTTATATATGTTCTCTGCATGACAACATTTATGTTAAAGGGGGAACTTTCCTTGAATTGCAGTCCTTTGATTAACAGTTGTATCAGAACTGTGAGATTCTAAATACAATGCTGATAAATATATGTACTTCATTAATTCACAGAATATTGGACCCAAAGTGGAAAGTTCCTTCCATTTAAAGAAAAATCTGAGACCCATAGACCCAATTACACGGAAAGTAATTTTCCTTTTCTCTTGCATTTTTCTCTAGAAAACCTAATCTTCTGTAGCAGCTTTCTAGTGGGCAATAAGGTGTTTTGTGGCCTGCCGGCAGTCAGCAGATCTGGCAACAGAATCGGACAGTGAGGAGGTTGAAGAGGAATATGGGCCAGTCCTGGGGGATAAGCAAAGCTCAGATGAGGGCTCTGCATCAGAGGCACAGAGGGAGCTAGATAGCAGTGAGGCAGAGGAACATGTCCGCTTCCTGTGTGTGCATGTGCAGAGCTGCCAGAAGATAAGAACAACTAAGAAAGTAGGGTCAACTTGGGAATAAAGCCCCACCTTGGGGACGATTGGCCCCTCCCATAGGAAACAAAAGAGGCGCTAACAGGGAGTGGGCTTTTGCAGGAAACAATTTGTTCCTTTGGTCGTTTCAAGAGTGGAAGTTCTGTTTGTGACTATCAGAGACTCAGTGCCAAATGTTGCCTTGCCCTGTGTTTGGAAACTGTTTATATGGCAGCTTTCCAAGCGAGATAAGGTTCGTGTTGATAAATATTCATCTGAAAGACTGTTTGCTGAGCCTTGCTGACTATTAATGAAAGGAATTCACAGTCGTGTAAATAAAAGAGGTTTTGCCAGGACCAAGACTCTGTTTCATGCTTTTTAAGGAAGCCTAGATCAGAAGATAAGGACTCTAATAAGGAATTAGTACATTTCCTTTCTTCCCTGTGTTTACTTGAAATTCATTTGACAGATTAAATCCAGATAAATTAACTACCTTTAGAAACTGGGTGGTATCTGCTAAATAATAATTGAATAACATTCAAAATGTATACAAAGACTCAATAAAATGACAATGCTGGAGAGGAAAATATCATATACGTATATGTGAGACAATTTTACTTATCTCAGCATAGGAAATGAGAAGATTCTTCTTTCTATTTCTTTTTACTCTTTCCATAGTTTTTCTTTTTTTTTCTGTGCTTGTTTTTATTAGATGATGTTAGTTTTATGCCCTTTATAAAACTTTTAATTAAAATGTATTTTTTTTAAAAAAAAATGCTTAAGCCTTGATTTTCACCAAAGGTTTTGCACAGTATAATATTTTTTCCCACTTTTTTGGCTTGTCTGGATCTAAGGGACCAGAGACTGACTATAACCTGCTTTGGGAAATAAAATAATATTGTGCTGGTATTTATTGGTGAATTTTCCATCACAACCAGAATTAACCTTCTTTAACTTTTGTGCCCAGGCAAGGCCAGCCATGTATAACCATCTGTTTGAATATAAACCTTGAAAAAAATAAAATAAAGCAAAGACAGTTGTAGATAAAAGCACAACAAATGGAGAGCAGATATTAGTACTGCACTATACTGGAAGGTTATCATAATTGTCTTTTCTTTCAAGTTTCCCATCTCTAAAAACCAGATACAACACTTGATTTTTCTCTAGGGCTAATAGATATTATACTCTCACAGTCAAAGTCATATTGCTTTCTAGGTATAACAACAAAATGTTCTTTTGTTTCTGGGAACGGGAAAAATACATTAGTGCTCCATTAAAATCCAGATCAACATTTTATAAATGTAGGTATTATTCATGCTCCAGAGAAACAACATATTTTTATTTCCCCTTCATCTTCAATTAATGTACATATTCTCTGGTTCTGTGGCGTTCTGTTGTCTCTCTTGATGTGACATCCTACATGTCTTCGTCCAGTCGACCACTTATCCATGCAAACACCCAAATACTCTGTTCTTTTGTAAGTGACAAAGAAGGAGAGATAACTTAGCTGTCCATACAAATATTTCCCATAGTAAAAGCTAAGGTGACAAGGAAGGGGGAAATTTAAAACAATAACAAGTCTGATGAATAAGGAAAATTGGACAATGAGTGGTAACTCAAGATGGATTTAGACAGCTTTGGCTTCTGAAGATTTGTTTTTGATTTGAATAAAGATTAATGTTGGAAAAGGATCAAAAAGTGGCTAGAGGTAATAACAGGTGTTAAAATTGAATTGAAACCTGAAGTTTTTTTAATTAGGAATAATGACTGTGAAATATAAAAAAGAAATTCAGTATTTAATATTACACATAATTATGGCAGCAAGGATTGCCTTTTCCCAGAAATGGAAAAACAAATTAATTAACAAAGCCCAAAAATAGTAGTTAAGGAGAATTAACACATATATATGTATCCAAGTGGTTTAAACTTACTAGAGGTAATCAGCCAATATAGCAGACAGAGGAGTAAGATAAGAGGGTTAAGAATGGTGAAATACAAATGAAATATAATAGAAGGGAAAACAATATAAGGTGAGCGATATCGATTGGCAATTGCTATTAGAAAAAACAGGAAGCTCCTGTTCGTATTATATTGTGTAAATGTGGTGTACGCCTAAGTTTTGTGTCTGTGTATTTTACATGTTTGTAAATAAAATTAAAAAATAATAATGTTGGATTGGAACCTCAGATAGACTGAGCAAGGTATGGTGATAAATTCTTATCGATTTGAGGACAACCTGAAATGTCCTAAAGTGGAGATGGCTAAGATCCAAAGAGGAGAAGACACAATGGGATCTTTGCAGAATTCTTCTAGGGGAAGCTAAAGAGAGAACAGCAAAGACCAACTTCTATTGCCTCTGGAAAGAAAGCCAGTCCCGACCTGATAGAGATAATCCAGAGCACATACCTATTCCTTAAATATCCTAGGGTGGGATATTTAGAAATAAATGTGTGTGTATACTGTATGCACTAAGCCAGTTCTGCAATTTATAAATATGTTACTATAAAAAAGTTTAAACCACTGTGGTTATCAGGCAAGAGAACAGCCAGAAGAGAGACCAAAGAATGGATCACAGTCCAAACACTTTTCCAAAGGTAAGCCAAAGGTATACTCTCCTTTGTTTTATTTTCTGATCACTAGAGTTATTTTTGCACTATGTATCAAATCCTGGGAACCCTGGGGTGTTATTCACTTACCTTCCCTACCAGTTCGCAAATGTGAGCCACGCATGTGCTCGGCCTTCTGCACATGCATTTTGACTTGAAGACATGACTAAATGGGACGGCATAGAGCTGAGGCGGGTGGGCGGGGGCCCATCTGCAATTTCCACTACCAATCTGGGCAAACCGGTCCAAAATGGCTGAATACCACCTCATTGTGAAGCCACAGACATCCCCATGAAGCCTTTCTTCTTTGTCTTTCTTGCTTCCTGGGTTAAAACAAACACCAGGAACCAGTTTCAAGTAATGGCCTCAATGGTATGATTAAAATCAGACTTCCAAAACCAGACCATCTTAGCAATAATATGATACATTTTACTAAGCAGAGTCACTATAGGGGAAGAAACTCCATATTTGAAGCTTTAAGCATAGAAGTGTAGCATATAAGGTAAAGGTAAAGATTCCCCTGCACATGCGTGCTACTTGTTTCCGACTCTAGGGGGCGGTGCTCATCTCTGTTTCTAAGCCAAAGAGTGCTGTCTGAAGACATCTCCATGGTCATGTGGTCGGCATGACTAAATGCTGAAGCGCACAGAACATTGTTACCTTCCCACCAAAGTGGTCCCTATTTTCCTATTTGCCTTTTTACATGCTTTCGAAATGCTAGGTTGGCTGAAGCTGGGACAAGTAACGGGAGCTCACTCCATTATGCAGCTCTAGGGATTCGAACTGTCAAACTGCTGACATTTCTGATCAACAAGCTCAGTGTCTTAGCCATGGAGAGCACATACAAGGACATTAAAACCATCAGTCATTTTTTTCATTCCGTGCCTGGAATCCATGAAACCTTCAGAAAAATCTCACCATCCTGATTGCCTTGTTGACAAAGCAGTCATTAGGAATGATTTATCATTTACTGAAGAGCCAGTATAGTGTGTTATTTGTTCATCTGGATTACTGCCATTTTGCTCTAGGTCCCTCGGTGCAAGAATAAAAGGGATGGCCACTTTGAAAACCTTATTTTGCCTTCTAAAAGAAAACAACATCTGTGCATCATAAGCAGCAGGACATTAGATCTGGCAGAGCAAGGCCTGTAGTTTATCACCTTGGCTCACATGAGTAAGTATCATTTCCATCAAGGGAAAGAAGGGTGTGGACATAAATCAAGAAGCTAAGGAGGCATTAAAAATGTATAAGTATGGCAGGAAGGTGCAAGCAGCTTAGCATTTATTTAATAGGGCTCCCAGATCTGTGCTGTAAAGATCTGAATAAACTTTAGATGGCAGGAAAGGATGAGCTCTTTCTGCATCTCTTTTGCATCATCTGGTGGTCATTACAATTTTTGCAAACAAATAAATATATTTTTTTAAAAAAATTAATATGTCATTAAGCATACAAAGGAAACTTCTTGGCTTTGCTTCATGCTCTGTCTCCCAATACATTACAAATTACATGCTTCTTTTCTTAAGACAGTATTGCAATGGTCTTTACAGGAAACAAAGGAGCTGGCTTCTCTGCCTGTTTGCAGTTCATCTCTCAGCTTTATTTTCAAGTACTAATCTAAGGTCAAGAAGCTTCTGCTTATAACTGTTATAGCAGTTTATGAACTTATGGTAATCTAGTCTCTTGCCAATAACTGCCTAAATTTCCAAGCACCAAAAGGAAAAAGAAAAGGTTCTGAGCAGTCAAGAAAAGAAAAGAAAAGAAAAGAAAAGAAAAGAAAAGAAAAGAAAAGAAAAGAAAAGAAAAGAAAAGAAAGTAACTTCAGGTCTTCCAAAGTTAGAACAGAGATAAGAGACATTTAGAGAAATCAGCTGTTGCCATTCAGAGATTTATTTATTTATATTTTATTTATTTATTTTGTCAACATGTACAAGGTAACAGGTATCAGTATAGACATGGACATTATTGCATGAGGTTGGTACAAATTGATGGATATAAATAAGTATAACATGGCCATGAACTCATAAAATGAATACATATCAAAGGGGAACAGTAGGTTAGGGACGGTAGGCATGCTGGTGTGCTTATGCACACCCCCTTAGGGACCTCTTAGGAAACATGTGAGGTTCACGGTGGACAGTTTAAGGTTAAAAATATGGGGGTTTGAGGAACTAACAAAGGAATCAGGTAGAGTGTTCTATGCATTGACCACTCTTATTGCTGAAGTCATTTTTTCTGCAATTGAGTTTGGAGCTGTTTACTTTGAGATTGTATCTATTGTTTGCCCATGTATATATTGTGGTTGAAGTTGAAGTACTCCTTTACAGGTAGGATGTTATAGCAGACAATTTTGTGTACTATGCTTAGGTAGGCAGCATAGTTCGAGGTTGTCCAGGCCTTAAATTTTGGAAACATTTCCAAAGCAGCTAATGGCTTTTCTCTCCAACAGGCATTGCTGCTGGTGATCTGGAACAGGGGCAGAAGGAGGAAGGAGGGCAGAGACATACCCATATCTTTCCTTGCACTATGAAACCTATGGGTTTCTGGGAAGTGTATTTGGAAAACGTAGTGGCACTGAAGCACACAACTTTTTTTCAAATTTCATTCCCATAGGTGTCATTGACCCTAGCATCTGTTAGTTAGCCCACTGGAAGATGAGTGCATCTTGATTATAATAATGATTACCCTGTACATTTGAATTTTGCCAAACTGAAGGTTATAAACAAACAGACACGAAGGTTTTAGTAGTATAAGCCCTACTGAACATATGGATGGTGACCATTCAGGCATGTTCTGCATTCTCTGCCATGCCTGTACATTTTAAACATATCCAAAGTTGTCTATGGAGGAAAGTAAAGAAAAATAATGAAACTTACAGTGTCAGTTAGATAGTGGGGTGCCAATAATCATTGTAGCATTTTCTTTTTTTTTTTTTTTGTAAAGAATTTTTATTGGTTTTGAAACATTTATGGGAAAAAGGTAATGGGCTACGTAGAAAATTTTGGTAGCTCCCATGTTAGTAGTAGAAATCCCCCCATTTCTCACGCTTCTACAATTTTAAAAATAACATATAAAGAATAAGCATATACAGAATTCTTAATTTATATCAGCCATATGTTAAATCCTCTCTTTCTTTGTCCCTTTCTAGTATATCAACAATTACAATAATATTTCAGATATATTTATTTTTGTGACCTGAGCCTTTTCGATATTGCTTCCTCCTCCCTGCCCCCAGGTGGAGCCATGCCCCCCCCCTTCCCCATGTCTTGTACATTGCTGCCTTTTCCCCCACCTCCGCTATCTTCATCTTCTGGGAGAGAAAAATGTTTTTTAATAAAGGCCTCTGCCTCGTCCACTTTCTTAATTCTGATTCGGCTTCCCTCCCATTGTAGCATTTTCTTGATGACATCACTAGACATGTAGCATCATTCTAGCATCATTGTGGTTTGCTGTGAATGCCACCGATTACATCAGTATTTATCAAAGGTATAAATAGTTCTAAATTCAATAGTGTCTTCATTTTAAGTATACACTTCAACTTCTTAATGTACCTACAATTCATATTCACAAAAGGTGCATTTCTGATTCCTTTTTCTTATATTTTCTTGAGAGTATTACTGATTGTGTGATTCTTTTGCTTATATTTTTACGAAGAGAAACATAATGTGTAATTCTTGAACAGACAGTATGCATGACTTCTGTTCATATAGAGGCAAGGCAACCGTTCTGCAGAAACTAATGCTGTTTAAAAGCCAATATTTCTGTAATATTTTTCTACCAATGAACTTGGAAAAAAGAAATATTTCTTTCTGCTATCTGTTATAAATATGCTGCTGCCATGTTATAAATTACATGCCAAGACCCAAAATGAAAAAAAAAAACTGGAATGCTAATCTATGCTGTTCCAAAATCTTAATAATAGAGATATTTTTTTAAAAAACCAGAAGAATAACATGGCCGCAGGCAGCAAAGCAGCATTTCGAATAAGAATGTTCATGTATTCATGTACTAATTTTAACTCAAAATATGTTTAATATGTAAGCACCATCAATTATGAATTGATGGCACTGGGTGCATAATTTAGTAGATCCCCAATGCTGCTGAACTGTAACTCTCCACAGTCCCCACCAGAAATGGCAATGTGAGGAATGCTGGGAGATGTAGTGCACAAAATCTGCAGACCAGTAGTACAATTCCTCTTCCTCGACATTGTATCCCATTAGCTCTAGTCTTACCATCTAAAGCAGAGGTGGTCAAACTCGTGTCATCACAGAGTTGTCACGTGTTTTGACCTAAGCTTCCCCAGCAGCATGAAGCCGGGACCTTGTCCCGATAAACACCTTTCAGGTAATTTACAGTGAATTCCTCTCCAGCAAAGTATTTCCTCTCCCACAGTCTTTCAAGATTGTTCACAATTACCGACCTTTATCAGGCTTGGAGAGTGGCCAGGACGATATCTTTCAGAGACTGCAATACTTGGCAAGAATGCAGGAATGAACTAATTGTCTCCTGCAAACACCCCTCCCCTTTCACTCCTTTTTTATTCCCTATGGGATGGGACACTCACCGTCCACCTGTGGCCTTACTCCCAAGTCGAATCTTGTTCCTTAGCTGTTCCCTTTGTCTGGCAACTGTGCCTTTGCACACTCTGGGAACAGGTTCCAGCAGTTCATCTGCCTCACTGATGTTTGACTCCAAAGGCAGCTGCTAACTGTCACATGGGCCTGGCCCCGTCTCTGCCTCCAACAGAGAGCACTTGTCAGAGCCTTCTCCAGACTCCAGGACTGGCCCATGTACCTCCCCAATCTCCTCACTTTCCGAATCTGTTGCTCCCTCTGCTGGTTTCTGGTGGGCCATAACATTGCGTGATGTATCATGGCTTTTTTTCCTTCGCTAAACCGGGTGTGGGTGTGGCCAGCATGTGATACCTCTGGGCTGCTGTGAATTAGACACCCCTGGTCTAAAATATGAGAGAGTAGTAAGTCTACATTTGTTATAGGTTCATGCTTACCTTTAACTGAACATGGGCCATTTTCTGCATTGGGTCAGCCAGTACCATAGTACAGTATGTCTTCTTTTTTGTCTGCCTTCCTTTCTCCCTTTCCTCTGGCATGCTGATTCTATGCATTTCAAAGAATGGGGCATCATTATGGTTCATTGCACAGTTAGCCAGAGGTTCATACTGCATTTGGTATTTTTGTCCAGATATTGAATCCTTCTCAAGGACCTGGGAAAGGCAGATGTGGATGTTCCGTAGTGTTACAGACATCATTCCTGGATGTAAGCTATTCCGAGTAAAGGTGCCTTTTGCAACTGACTGATGGTGAATTAATCAAAGCTGATGGTGTTCAAATGGTGCCCCAGTTGATTTGGGATAGCACCCAAGGATTGCACCGAAGGCACCTATTATTATTATTATTATTATTATTATTATTATTATTATTATTATTATTATTATTATTATTATTATTATTATTATTATTATTATTACTACTACTACTACTACTACTACTACCTTTGCTTTCTTTTGCTACATCCATTTGCAGGTCTTTGTATTTTGTTATCTTTTTCAGATGTTCTTTTTTCATATTCTGCTGTCTCCAGCTACAACCACATTCACCAACCAGGCATTTTTGTCTTTCTTATTGACAATTGTTAAGTCTGGCATGTTATCCAGAAGATGCCTAGCTGTTTGAATTCTAAAGTCCCAGAGTACTTTGGCTTCTTCATTTTCTATGATTTTCTCTATTCTATGGTCCCACCAGTTCTTGCTTGCAGGTAAATAGTATTTCTTGCAGATCTTCCAATGCACCATTGATGCTACTTTGTCATACTGTTGTTTGTAGTCAGTCTGTGCAATCTTCTTGAAGCAGCTAACTAGGTGGTTTACTATTTCTTCCAGCTTCTTCACAGAGACAGTGTTTGCTATCTGTTGCTGTCTTTTCCATTCTGGCCCTGTATGCATTTGTTCTTGAGGCTTGGTCTTGTGCCTCCAGAATCAGCTCCTCTGTCTCTTTTCTCAACTTTCCTGCTCTTAGCCATTGTCTGTTTTCCTTATCTGTTTTTCCTGCTACTTTTTAAAGTTTACTAGCCATATAATGCTTTGCCTTCCCATGCCTTTTTTCTGTCACTTGTTTAGTCTTTCTTTTAGGCCATTTTGGCCTCTCCAGTACTCAGTAGGCTTTCCTGGTATACTAGCTTCAGTGCATCTTCTTCACTATATATCAGATATTCTTCCAATGTCCTATTTTCTTGTTCGACCATCTGATGCACTTGCAACATTCCATGTCCACCTCTTTGCCTTGGTAAATAGAGTCTATTATTATTATTAAATTTATCTGTTGTCCTCACTATGTAGCTACTCCAGTCAACTTCATGGATAATAAATAATATAATATTAGGAAAATCATGAATAAAAGAAAATGATGCAATGATGCTCTTCCAATTTCCCAATGTTGGTCTTGCATCAATAATGTTACATGAAGTTTGTATCATAGATTTATAGATAAAACATCTTGACATTAAGAAGAATAAACAGGATTTAATGTCAATAATACTACTAAGAAAAGAGTGTATCACCAAAATAATGTTTGGCCCTAATAGGAGAAGACAAAAGAAATGGTTCTGAATTTTCTTTTCTTGCTGCTGCAGTTTTTTTTTTCTCCTATAGTTCTATTTTATTCTTTTCTTAAATTAATCTATGAATAATTAAACCAGCATAAATTAGAACAGGCCATTATGCCAGGTCACCCCGCAAGCTAAGTTCAGTTGAGAGTAATGCCAATGTGAATTAATATGTGACTATTTCAGGAATTGTAACTTTGCTGGGGGAGGATGACTTTTATAAATAGATTGCAAATAGTTGCTAAATTATAAATAGTTTGGTCTAAATTATCACCTTTTTTGCAATATATATATATGTGTGTGTGTGTGTGTGTGTGTGTGTGTGTGTTGTATTTGTGCTGATAAATAAATAAATAAAGGGAGACTAGTATGGATCCATTTCAAGCTGTTTAGCTCTCATCAGCTAGCCATACCCTTACTGGGATTTGAACCTGGGATGTGTAACCTATTAGGCAGACTTGCTAGCCACTACACCACCAGTTCTCCTCCTTTATCAGCTAAGCCAGGGAAATAAGTATGTGTTTGTGTTACAACCCCTGGTATGCCCAAATATGGGAGGGAGCTCACTCCTCCCTCTTTCTGTCCTTCGGCTCATCACAGAAAACCATGCAGGCAGAAACCCATATTTTTATTTTTAATGTTGCCTTTTTATATTTGTGTTGTATTTGTGCTGATAAATAAATAAATAAATAAAGGGAGACTAGTATGGATCCATTTCAAGCTGTTTAGATTTATGAATATAACTAATAACTAGTGTCCATATTTTATTAAATCTATTCTTCATTCTAGAGTATTTCTCTCATGGTCCCATTGGATCTTGGTTCACAGGAGGCAGAAGAGTCCATAAGATGGCATGTCTTCCTTGGAATATCCATAGAGTTCAGGATCTGAAAACGATGTTGTCCCAGGTCCCTCCAGCATTGGGGAAACTTGTCTACCAGGCAGGGAGAGCCTGCCTTCACGAATGCAGGGGAGAATTGGCTGCAGATAGGCCGCAACAATGTGAGACAACAGATCCCTCTGACAAGGAACAGCTGCCTCTCCCACCTCATCCATGGGCATGGAGAGTGGAAGCTCACAGCTGGCCTGAGAGGCTGCTCACAAGGAGCGCCCATCTGTCATCACAAGGGACACATAGCTTGGGATGCTTTAAGCAAGTCAGGCAAGATTTGCTTGTCAGGAATAATCATTTATCTCGGCACACTCTCCCCTGAATTTTGGAAACCTAAATAATGGACTTTGACTCATGTTTCAGCCTTTGGGTTTGCTTTCTCTGTTTTGCAGATTTTGACTCTGGATTGTGGTGGACCTTATTTTTCAAACTCTGCACCTGGTTTGTGGACTTAGACTTTCTTCCTGTTTGGGGACTTAGTTCTGGTGGATCTGGCTGATGGGATTGGGTTACATTGACTGTGGATAGTTATTTTGTAGGGAAAAGGTAGTGTGGAGGTTTACTAACACCCCTGGAGGGCCATCTGTTATGGTTCAGTGATGCAATAAAAATACTGTATTGATAACTGCATCTGCCTATGAGACCTGGGCCAAAACAATTTCAAACTTTTTTTATTGTTGAATTTTGTTTGTTTGTGTGTCAAATTGTATTAATCTATGTACAGAAATAATAGTATGCATTTTTCTAGTGGATATAAAATACAGTAAAACCTCTGTTCACAAACGCTTCTGACCCTGACCAAATCGGGTTCTGACCAAAAAATGCACAACTTTTTTTTTGTGCAACCAATTTCCCCTTCCACGCCATTATTTTTGTAAGCCCAAATTTCCCAAATTAGCTTTGGGTCACAACCAAATCGGTTTGTGACCAAAGTTATGGACCAAATTATGTGACCAGAGGTTCTACTGTATTGGCAAAGTCACACTTTGTCTTGTTTAATGGATTTAAGTAGTGTTGCTGCAACTATTAGTATTGTTATTGCTGTTACTGCGAAAACAAGAATTCGTAATATGTGGCAGACTTAAATTGTTTAAAGTAATGATAGACAATCATTTAGGTGTGTGTTACATTGATTGTCTTAGGACTATTTTGGGCCACTGCACAGATGAGTAAAATTGATAGATGGAGCCAAGAAATGCACATGTGCACAATCATATTCAGTATGTCTCATACGTACAAATATTTCAATTTAGTCTTGTTGCCTCTCCTATACACAAAGACAAACCTTGAGTCATGCATATGTATGAAAAGAGAGAATTCTCTGGTTTGGGAAGGAATTATTAATTCCCTTGCAACAGTCCCACTGAATGGTTGTGTCAGGTTCCAAGTAATGCATCTATCACAGATTGAACTATGAGGCATTCCTTTTCTCAAAGTACACATTTATTTAGATGCACCATATTGGCACTACCTGGTGAAAAGCCAGCACTAAAGTTTCCAGGCTTTTCACCTCAATATAAATTTCAGTTTTCTCAAATTTCCAAAATGGTCACATTGTCCAACCAAGATGGGAGCTGGTTGCTCAGTGACATCTATCCTCCTCCTCCTCTGGTCAGCCAGACATTGGAATGTGGCTGACTCATCAGTTAGGAATGATGTTGTGACTGAAGGCTCCATCCCACTTCAGCCCCAACCTGTGCCAAACTGAATTCATGTCAGAATGCCCAAGGATATGAATAATCCCACACCTCAATCAAGCTTGACAGGTTGGTTACTAGTTGTTACTATTACTAATGGGGAAGTAGTACATCTGTACAGGGAAGTACTACACACATACAAGGAAGGGAGAAGTTGGAAAAGACTCCATGGCCACAGGGAGATCACCAGAGTGCAGTATGAGGTCTTAGGCTGCAGATTGTTGATATGTGATATAGCATCTTAATGCATTATCAAGATACAGGCATCTACTATGAAACCAGAGCATCCTATTTTGCCAAGAGGTTTCTGTTCCACTATCCAGTCACTTCCAGTGACTTTTGGTATAGTTTCACCATAGAATACACCAAACAGTAGTGATGTCCTTGAAATTACAGCCATGAACAGCTATGGAGAGGACTCCAGCAGATAGAAAAGATCACAGTGCCTTCACCATAGGCATTAATCAGGCTAATTAAATAGATTTTTTTTGAGTGTTATCGGTATGCAGCAATTTATTGTGTAAGCATGACTCAAAAGACTTTTTATGGAAAAAGCTAAGCCTTGAAATAGGATTGGTAGCTGGGCTTTTTTGTACTCCCCCCCCCTTAAAAATTAAGGTTTTTTTTTTAGTGTAAACAACTTACTCTTACAATGCATTTGTCCTTGAGACAAAAAGCTTTTTCCACCTAAAATCTAAACCAATATTATATTGACATATGGAGCTTCCCCAATAGGCTCTTAATCAAGTTTATTTGTTCAGATGCTCAAAAGCTTTCATTCATTGCTTTGTTTATCATGCATAGCCTTATTTATTTGCTATAGCCAATTATTTCTTAGTGCAGTCAGGAACGTTCAATTAAAAATACAAGATATAAATACAACAAAGGAAAGGATCTTCAAAAAAAAGTCCTTGATTTTTGAGTCACATTATTGTGTGATATCACTTCTTCCTATCCACTCACATCTTCTCGAACCATATCTGACTCTAGAACGAGGGGGAAAAAAAGAAGGCAGGGAAGTATCATCAAACTTAAAAATAGAAATCTGTAACAGAAGTGATCAGATGAGCTCAGGACCGAAATCCACTATTGTTCAGATTCATAGCTAGGGACAAAATCCAAGGGATTAGCTACAGATAAGCTGACAGACATAAACTACTTTGGCTATTGCTATCATAGATCTGTGCACACCATAAATTCTCCCACCCAACCCAAGCAAGGATGCACAACTGTAGAGGAAAATATTTGGTGCTCAAGCAGTTGTACTGTATTCTGTCTGGTGTGCTTGTCACAAACAAAACTAAATAAGAATCAATCAAGCAGGATTCACTCCAGGTATATTTATGTATGATTGCAGCCTTAGTATTCAAACTGTGTATGTGTAAATCAGTGCTAAATTAGCTTGTTTGAATCAATATGCAGTAAATAAAATGCTAATATTTGAATGTTGACTTTTATTTATTAATTCAAAAAAACCCTCATGTCCTGTCTCTCCATCTTTAAAAAGTTTGCAATATGACTAGCAATTGCAAACATAAAAAATGAATCAAATCACAGGCCACATCACCTTGACAACAATTTTTAAAACTCTGCTTTTAAACAGAAGGACCTATCTCCATTAATCAAAAAGCAACAGACAGAAACATTTATTTCTGTAAAATGCCATTCGCAATCATCAACATCATTTCCAAGGGATGTGAAATAAAACAGAAGATTTCTTAGCAAAGGCAAAGCACTGGCAACAATCACATCAACATTCAACAAGTGCCTCTGTTATGGATCCCTGCACAGAATAATTTGTTATGCTGAAAAGAATGAACGGATGTACTTTAATCTACCTTTTTGCCTTTCCTAATATGCAGAACTATCATTAGCTCTTGTGTTCCATCTGGCTTATGCTATAGAAGAGAATTCATGTTCAATGAAGCAGGAAGAAAGAAGGCGAGAGCCACACTGGTATTGAACTAACAAACTTTAATGATAAACCCGAGGCTGATAAATTGACTTATCTAATTTAAATAAGAAAACAGAGCCCCCCCCCCCCCCTGCACTCTTGTGGAAAATGAGGACAGGGGGTGATTGAAATGTTAATGTGTTTCTTCATGGAAGTGATTTTTATTTAGGAGATGCTTTGAGCTATAATTCTCATAAAGCAATAATGAGATATTCTAGGACTTATGATCCCAAATATCTGGCTTATATTAAAGTTCGCTTCCTGAAGAGGAAAGCATTAGTGGAAGAGGCAGGAGGGGAAAGAAGGGGAAAACTAACAAATTTGCTAGTCTAATCTCATGAGAAAAACTGGGACAAGTTTGTCATTTTAGTTCCACTATACGGTCAAATTGAATCTCTAAATGACTTCCTTTTGTGGGACAAGTTTTCAGAATCTCATGCATCCTTCATTGCAAGTGTTTCTAGTCTTTAAAAAGTCCTGATTTTTTTTGGGGGGGGGGGTTTGAAAAAAACTTTTGCTGAAGTTTGGATGGTAGGGAATACCAAGTGACATGATTCTTCTTTTTCAAGGTGTCATTCGGAAAGTATGTATCGTAAAAGAAAAAAAGAAAAAGAAGATGATTGATTGAAGAATGAAGAACAGGTCAACATCTAAGATGTTTCTTTTGTAAACTGGCATTCTAACTTGCCCTTTTCCTGACTCATTTGCCTTCCTTACTGACATCAATAAAAGCTATGGTTAAAATGCTCTCAAATGTAAGCAGATACCTAAAACAAATGAAAGGTTATATCCTCTAATTGCTGGTTCAGCAAAAAAGGATGCTTGCATAAATTGAGCTCCTGTCATCACCAAAGCCAAGTATTCAAGGTTTAGCATAGAAAGAGTTAAAGAAAATGATGAATGAATTTCCCTGACTTTATTTTTTGCTCCTGCTGAGCATCATCTGCCAGTGGGGAAAACACCTGGATTAATTCTCCTTACCAGGTGGTCTGGTGAGATTGAGTGAGTCCCTGGGATGGAGCATTCAGCTATAGAGTTACTGTGTGTGACTTGGGTGGTCATATAAATCTATTTAATAAATAAATTCAACTTGGCCAGATGACATGTCACAGGGATGGAGATGTCCACCTTCAATTAGGCTATTTCTGAGCACGACTAGCATTATTTTGAAAGAGAGCCAAATCTGTGGCCATAAATAGCCTGGGACAAGTTGTAGGTTTGTAGGAAGGACATATTTTGATACTCTTGTTTAATCAACAATGTGTGTGTGGTTCAGGGGTGGGTTCTGCCAGTCACTACTGCCGCTTCGCTTGTGGCCAACCACCCGCATGTGCTGTGCACTTGATGCGTACAGTGTGAGCATGCACAGTGCAATAAAAATTGTTCTGCGCATGTGCAGAAGCAAAAAACAAGATGGTGGTGTCTATGGCGCTGCCTGGAGAACCGGTTCAGGGGAGTGGCAGGCCTGGGTCACTGCCGGTTCCAGCGACCCAGGCTGCCAAACCACTACTGGTTTGGCCAAACCGGTCCGAACTGGTAGGAACCCACCACTGGTGTGCTTGCTGTTATTCTGTTAATCATGAGCAGTTCTCAGTAATTCTATGGACGTAGTCTCTTCACTATAAATGCATACTTTTGCCTACAAAGTTTTATTCTGTTGCAAAGCCATTCTGTTGGGAGGCTTGTTAGATCGGCGAGAAGCAGCAGGCTAGAGGTGCAAGTGAGTTTCAGCACTTTTTATTGTAAGAGTAAGTGACTGTGCTCTGCCGGCTGGGCTGCTGGAGCTCACCTTTTAAGGAGCTCCGGCAGAGAAACTGGCCAATGACAGTAGTTTAAACTTCCTGCGGTTTGAGCAACCAATCCCCAGTGAGCATGTGAAAACATGCAAATTAAGGAGATCCAGCATCCCAGCCGGCCAATGACAGTTGTCAACACAGTCCTAGGCTGCATCAACAGAGGGATAGAATCAAGATCACGTGAAGTGTTAATACCACTTTATAATGCCTTGGTAAGGCCACACTTGGAATACTGCATTCAGTTTTGATCAAAACGATGTAGAAAAGATGTGGAAACTCTAGAAAGAGTGCAGAGAAGAGCAACAAAGATGATTAGGGGACTGGAGACTGAAACATATGAAGAATGGTTGCAGGAACTGAGTATGTCTAGTTTAATAGAAAGAAGGACTAGGGGAGACATGATAGCAGTGTTCCAATATCTCAGGGGTTGCCACAAAGAAGAGGGAAGAGGAAATCAAACTATTCTCCAAGGCACCTGAGGGTAGAACAAGAAGCAATGGGTGGAAACTAATTAAGGAGAGTAGCAACTTAGAACTGAAGAGAAATTTCCTGACAGTTAGAACAATTAATCAGTGGAACAGCTTGTGAATGCCCCAACACTGGAAGTCTTTAAGAAGATGTTGGATAGCCATTTGTCTGAAACATTAAAGGGTTTCCTGCCTAGGCAGGGGGTTGGACTAGAAGACCTCCAAGGTCCCTTCCAACTCTGCTATTGTATTGTATTTTATTGTAAATTTCCCGGCGTTTGGGCAACCAATCCTCAGTGAGCATGTGAAAGCATGTAAATTTAACAATGTCCGTCCGAACGCAACAAGGCTGTAAACTGTATGTTTAAACAGATTTTCTATACACATTAAAAATCTGCTTTCCCAAAATGTTGCTCTTTATCAGTTACTCTCTCCTTCACCTCATATCTTTCCTCCTAGTTCTCTGTGCTGTGACCTGGGCACGTTAACCAATACAGAGGAGAATGTGGGGTAAAGCAAGACAGAATGCTTCTACGTCTTCCCACAAGTGCAGATGATGATTTTCTACAGCATGTACAAAAGCAGATTTTAAGTCTGGGAACCAAGAAAACTTCTGGTATCCAAAATCAATTCCAGTATAACTTCCTAAAGCATAAGTGGCAAAGATGAATAAGAAGAAATACATGATTTTCTTCCTGTAGAATGGGAGTCTCCAAACTTGGCAACCTTAAGACTTGTGAACTTCAATTTCCAGAACTTCTTCAGCCAGATGGGGAATTCTGGGAGCTGAAGTCCACAAGTCTTGAAGTTTCCAAGTTTGGAGACCACTTCTGTAGTATACTCTATATAGACCGAGTTCCAATCGAACAGTTGAAGACAATTTCTATTAGTTTTGCAAGGTAGACTATATAGCTGTGATGGTAAACCTATGGCACACATGCCATAGGTGTCATACAGAGCCCTCTCTGCTGGCATGCACTCCGTTGCGCCAGGTCAGATCTCTGTGGCATTTCTTTTATGAGTTTCTGTTTCCCTGCAAATAACGAAACAGAAGCTCATGAAAGAAAAAAGATCTTACCTCTTACAATGCTACTGGTGTTGGGATGGTCTGCCTCCCACCAGCCAGCTGGTCTTCTGGTCTCTGCTGCGCATGCCCGCACATGTCCGCATACACCTTTCAGTTTGGACATGCACACTTGCACAGTTTAGGCACTCGGCGTCTAAAAGGTTTGCCATCAATACAATTATAGGAAGCATGGCCAGATGAGTTAATTTTACTTTACTGTAAGGTTACATTAACAGAATATTGCAAGCCTGATCATCCATCCCATTCCCTTTATAATCCAAGAAATTAGGAAAGTTTCCTAATTACTTGCCCTTCCTACATTCCTGTTCCAGGTTAAGTTGCCTTTTATTTGACCATTCTCCTGGCTGACTCTTCTCCCTGTCTCTCAAGTATGTCCCCTAAATTATTACAGTTTCTAATCTGGCTTCCCTGACTATGTGAGACAATTTCCAGTGAGTAGCAGGAAGAAGGAGTTGCCTTTGGCTGCCAATAGAAGCTGTGCTGTAATGCATAAAAGTAATATGTTCCCTCACACATATGTGCTAGTCATTCCCAACTCTAGGGGGCATTGCTCATCCTCATTTCAAAGCCGAAGAGCCAGCGCTGTCCGAAGACATCTCTGTGGTCTTGTGGTCGGCATGACCAAATGGCGAAGGCACATGGAACACTGTTACCTTCCCACCAAAGGTGGTTCCTATTTTTCTACTTGCATTTTTACATGCTTTCGAACTGATAGGTTGGCAGAAGTAAGTAACAGGAGCTCATTCCACTAGAGCTTTGAACCACCGAACTGCCGACATTTCTGATTGACGAGCTCAGTGTATTGAGGACAAAAGAGAAAAATGAAGAAAAAACCCCACACTATTTTAAAGCTGGAAGAACTAAGGATGGTTCTAAGTGGCCTCTGCTGTAAGCTTGAGATGAAATACAGGGAAACATCATGAGGATGTGACATTTAAAAAGAATGGGACATGTTTGCGCCACAGTTAGAGGATGTGAGAATGAATCCATTAAAAGCACTGAGGTGATGGTTTGTGAACCCAAAATGGCTCAGGGCACTACTAAAACTTTGTTTAGATAGGAAATGAAGCCTGAGTAAATTTAATGATATGAAGAAAAAGTCATACAAACTATTTGAATTTTGGCAAGCAGACTAAAGGAAATTACCTCCAACAGGTTTCTTGGTATTACTTTATCTAATTACATTTATAAAAACATAAATTTTATAGTTCAATAATCTCAAATTATATTCATACCTTTGGATAGTGTCAAAATTTAGGTGTGGTATAAATTCCCCTTCCAGACTACTCTTGAAATGTTTGTCCATACTCAACATTTGGTCTATTTGGAATTCAAAATATAATAGATTAAATCTATTAAATCTAAATCTATCACTATTACATTGATTCAAAATAGTGATATACTACTGCCCCAAATTGTATTTTGATTCTTTTTCTCATGTCACATTGATATTATAGGCTTAAATATTTATAAAATAATTATATATAGAAAATTTGGATGAATACTAGGATATTTAGTTTATATTCAATTATTATATGATAATGATGAATTTATATTATTTTCTGTGATCAAAAATAAATATCATTTGTCTATTGCTACATATTGGCACTATTTACAACTACACCTTTTTCTGAAAACTCAGTTTGGATCAGTGATGTTTACACCTTTAGTAATCATTAGAAATGTGACGCGGTGGCTCAGTGGCTAAGATGCTGACCTTGTCGATCAGAAAGGTAGGCAGCTTGGTGGTTCGAATCCTTTGCGCCACCTAATGGAGTGAGCTCCCATTACTTGTCCCAGATTCTGCCAATCTAGCAGTTTGAAAGCATGTAAAAATGCAAGTAGAAAAATAGGAACCACCTTTGGTAGGAAGCTAACAGCGTTCCATGAGCCTTTGGCATTTAGTCATGCCATCCACATGACCATGGAGATGTCTTTGGACAGTGCTGGCTCTTCAGCTTTGAAATGGAGATCAGCACTGCCCCCTAGAGTCGGGAATGAGTAGCACATATGTGCAAGGGGAACCTTTACTTTAATCATTAGAAGTAATCACTAAAACAATTTATAAATATGCCTGATTTATAGGATCCTATCACATTTATATAAAAATGAACGAATAAATCATCATGTGCTTGGAAATAGAGTAACAGTTTGTTAAAACCTGTTCTAAAGCTGTATGTTCTGAGAAGAAGGCATTTAGGACTTAGTAATAGCAGTCAGACTTATGTACCATTTCATAGTACTTTCCAGCCCTCTCTAACTGGTTTACAGAGTCAGCATATTATCCCCAACAATCTGGGTCCTCATTTTACTGACCTCGGAAGGATGGAAGGCGAAGTCAACCTTGAGCCAGTCAGGATCGAACTGCTGGCAGTCAGCAAAAGTAGCCTGCAATACTTCATTTTTAGCATTGCACCACCATGGCTCATTTGATACATAGTTTGTCTTACAGAAGATTTAAATTTTTAGGCATCCATGCAAATTTAAGAAATAAATAATGAATAACCACATCCATATTAAATGAAATTGACAGTCACAGAATGGAAATGGATCCCCATGCTCTTCTTATTGCTAAGAGATTATTTCTTCAACTTTGGAAAGATTACATAAAATATGGCAATCCATTGTTTTGGATTCTGTGGATCCATAATGCACATAAATTATTCTGTATAGCTGCATATATACTTTAAAAATAAAAATAAATTCTAGTTGACAAGAGAAAAAAAGTTTAAAAATACCTAGGTAACAGAAATGACTGTCAAACAGAATACTTTAAGATTATCTATATGGATAATCAGTCTATAAAATCAAAAGTTTCTTAGCCTAATTCAGTGCTTCTCAATTATTTTCTGTCATGCCCCGCCTAGGAAGAAGAAAACATTTCGCGCCCCCCGCGCGACTGTAAATAGTATCATTTGTCTATAAAATTGTTATAAGTACACCTCTGCATAACACTGTATCCTTATTAACGTATAAGAGAATAAAAAAAGAAAGAAATGTGGATCAATTTACAACAAAGAATAGTTTTATTAACTGTAGCAGAAAAGAGAGAGAGAGAGAGAGATTATATCTCTCTGAATAAATATTCAGAAGAATCTATCCACTATAGATGATTGCTCTTTGCAGAATTACTATAGCTTTGTGTCCAAGCGTAGTTAGTTTAGCACTGTTTTGATAAGGCCTAAAAAGTGGAACTTGAATACGCTTAGGATTGTAGATATAAAACAAAGGGAAAAGAATGAACTTTCAGTTTTGTTCAAATAGTTACATATGCTCTGATAGAAAGACATTACCACTTTCAAGGACAAAGTTCTCTGGCTTCCAAACTCCAAAACTCGGCTGCTGAGTCTTCCAGCAGCGGTGGCTCTAGGAGGGTGCTTTATGGTTGTGGGCTGGCTGCTGGAAGACTCTCTGTCTGGAAGACTCTATATCCAAAAGACTCTCTGTCCAGCAGCCAGCCCACAACCATAGAGCGCACTCCTAAAGCAGCCACTGCTGGAAGACTCGGCAGCCGAGTTTTGAAGTTTGGAAGGTGGAGAAGAAGTTATGCTCATGAGCGTGGTCACCTCATGGCAGCTTCGCTCCTGACAGTCAAACGAGGTCGAACGAGCCCCCCTTTACGGAGCCTCGCACCCCCCCTGAGGGGCGCGCCCCACTATTTGAGAAGCACTGGCCTAATTCAACTACATTATACTGTTTAAAATGGCTTTCTGCTTGGTTCCAGATTGTTTTACTATTTTTTTTGTAATCAAATTCCTTAAAGCATATTCCTTTATAAAAGGCAACTTACATAAGAAGAAGACTTAACTCTCCTTCAGATAATTCAGTTTTTTAAATTTAGGACACTGAGCTTCTCCCTGCATGAACAACAGTCAAATAATGTTTACTGACATAAATATAAGTGTTTAATAAAAATAATCTCAAAATAAATCAAAGTATAAATTATAAATGAATTGCTTCGCCACTGAAAATCATCATGTTATCTATTCACTCATTATTCAACTTTTCTTATACTAGAGAAGAAGGTTACAAAATGCTATTATCTGTTGCCTGGAATGTTTCAGATATTGTATCACATTTCTATTTTAAAAGGAGAATATAAATTAACACCAAATAAACATGAACAAAATTGATCTCCCATTGTAGGATCAATAAAATCCATTATCTTTTGAGTCCAAAATTTTTTATTTTAACTTGAAATCCATTTTCTTGATATATTCAACTGAAAAAAGCCTGAAACAATCATCATTTTTAATGTCTTACAATTGTTGTTATGCAAGTAATTACAATCTTTTCCTTTGTTTTATCATACACTACCACTACTTCCAATATAAGACATTCTTGATACTAAAATCTTGAAAAGTAAATCACCGTTTAGGTGGTACATCACCATTTAGGCAACCAAGTGGGTCATGAATGGCTCCTTGTATATGTACCGTATGGAAATTAATCCTGAGCTATACAGGTCCTCCTGTATTTTAGGTTCCTGTACATTCTAGTTGGTTAAGGTCCTCTTGGAGGTGTCATGTGCTTTATGGCCCATTTTCCACTCATTTCTGCCCTCCCCAGCCCCCAGGAGCACTCTGAAAGCCTCCTAAAGGCTATGCACAGCCATTTTGATGAAGGGGGCAGTGTTTCGGGAGGCAAAAATGCTGTATTTAGTGTATAAGTTGAACACAGCATCAGGACGTAGCACCAGATTTTCAGCCTCTTTTTTGAGGAAAAAGGGTGCATCTTATACTCCAAAAAAATACTGTATGTTGATGATACCCCAGTAAAGACCCTGGGCCATTGTTGTCAAGTGAAGTTGTCAAATTCTTTTTTTCTAATGCCTGAATGTTGTAAGGGTCTGGATAGGAGAAAATAGGCTTTGGCTCAACAACTGTATAAGTGTAGCTTTTAAGGCCCCATCTCTGAGGATCTACCATCTTTGTATTAGAGTTGGTGCACATTTGTGGATCATCCTGTACTCTTGGTTCTTGCTTGAAGACAGCCAGGGGAATTTTGTACTCATTTGTCTTGCACACCAGTTGTGCTCATTCCTGGACTGGTCTTGCTCACAGTTTTATCCCCCAGTTTCCTGTCTGGATTACTTTTAACACACATCTGCTTGAAAGTTGCAACCAGGTTCAGAATGCAGCAATGGGGGACATTATTTTAGATTATGGTTTCTAATTATGTTCATATAACATTGTAGCTCTGCAAGCTGCATTGGCTCCCAGTGGACTTCTGGGTAGAGATTATGAAGAGTATCGTTTATAATGTCCTACATGGCACAAAGTCAGACTATTTGTAGGCTTGCCTTCCTCCTGTTGTTTCTGGTCACAAGATTTTTTTTTAGAGGGGAGGATGTTCTGGGTTTCTTTTATCAAAGAATATTAATTTGTTAGAGTCAGCACCTGCCTTGTGGCATAGATTTTTATGACCCCAACTTTGTTAGCCTTTGGCAAGGTATTGACAATTTGGTTGTTTGCTAATATTTGGATCAGATGGTTAGATGTACGTGGCCATTGTCCCTGGTTTTTGTTTTGCTTTGTTTTGTTTTCCCTCCGGGAGTGAATGTTTATCCTTTGATTCAAAAGTTATATATTCTGAGATTTTGTGTGGATATGTTTGTGATTCTGTGTATGTGTTTATAATCCTTGTGAGGTACCTAGAGTCATTTGAATGACATGGCTGACTATGGAAATCATAGGAATAAATAAAATGTGCAGCAGTGCAGGTTTTTTAAAAAATTCTTTAGAGTTTATAACTACAAATGAGGTCTCATAATTTTCACATGAATTTCATAGATTAGCCTAGTGCCAAATTTAAAAAAAATAAAGAAAAACACAGGAAAAGATAAGTTAAATGGCACTATGCTTAACATGTTTACCATTTAAGCAACCTTTAGCTTCCAACTGGATGACTCATTCCTCAAATTCAAAACAAAGGAATTAAAGTGCGCATAAATGGTACAACACATTAAAATGTCCTAGGCAATGCCTACTTCATTACTCATTTTGTTTGACAGCCTTTGTGGAAATTGGAAAAATATGTGGCAGACTTTAATAATTTAGTCTAATGTAATTTTATTATTCACTTTATCTAGGAAATATCAAATGGACCCACAGCAGAAATTAATTCATTCTTTTTGTTAGCTGACATGTTTACTGTAGCAATACCTTGGAAAAACCATGATATTTGGTACAATTGACTCAACATTTTCAATGCTTCAGCAAAGAACATAAATAAAACACTTTTTTAAATAAAACACTTTTATTTAAAAAAGTATTTTGCTGCATTTGAGAGAGAGAGAGAGAGAGAGAGAGAGAGAGAGAGAGAGAGAGAGAGAGAGAGAGAGAGAGAGAGAGAGAGAGAGAGAGAGAGAGAGAGATATGATTAGATAATAGATAGCTAGATGGTAGATTGGTAGATAGCTAGACAGACAGACAGACAGACAGACTGGCAGACAGACAGACAATATGTCTGTGTGCACATATTCATGGCATACATTCATAGACATACAGATAAAAATATTGTGCAATCCTAGCTTTTTCACTTTGTCATCCAGAACTGCCAACTGCAATTTAACCCAGACCTGTGCAAAGTATATATGTATGTATACATGTATCTCTCTCTGGAGATGTGTGTATATGCATAGATACTTGCATAGGGATGTGTGTCAGGGGTGGGTTGCAAGTAGAAATAGAACAACTCTGGCAAAAGAAAGCAAAGATAGTTGCAATAGTAATAGGTGCCTTGGGTGCAATCCCAAAACAACTGGTTTGAACATCATTATCATTGACAAATTCATGACTATTCAATTACAAAAAGTGGATTTACCGGAAATAGCTTCCATCCTGCAACGATATCTGAAACACCATCAAATATCCACAACTGCCTCTCTCAGGGCCTTGGAAAGGACTTAATAGACAGACAAAAAAGCCAAATTCAGTCTGAACATCTGGCTGAGTGTATAACAAACACAAATAATGATTCTAAATTACACTGAAAGTCTGATTGAAGAAAGATATCTTGAAGAATTCATTTTCTAAAAGCAGAAGGTGAAAAGTGTTCTATAACATGAGTGTCACCCCAATTCTTGGATATTTTTCAACTTTACTGTCTAAGGTTGAGTGTTTGGCCCAAAGCATTCAGACGGATTTTAAACTGGGGTCTACCTAGTCCAGGCATTTAAGCACCACACTGAACTGGCTTTTTTTCTACAGCAAAACTGTCTTCCTACAGCCCCAGGTTTTTTTCCAGTAGCTGCTTACACAGCAGTTAAAGAGAACAAGGGAACTAACTCCACTTGATTTCTCTCATTGATTGATAGATAGAGCTGTGGGTTATTGATAGACAGCAGCCCTGCATTCTATCAGGAAGAATTTAGCAATGACGAAGGGGGAAGATTAGATGACCTAATCAATCTAACCCTGCTTCAATGCCCTGAGTTGCTGTGGGAGGAAGACAGGTTGGATTGAAAGGGGAATACAATCAATCTAATCTAATATAGAGACAATAAGCAGTTTGTTTAATGGTCAGTGGGCCCTTTGGAAGTTTCTGCACAAAAGGTTCTAAGAGTCAGGTCAGGTCTGACAATTTCTTTATGCACCTGGAAATACATCTCATTAAATTAGCAATTTTCAAACTGGGTCCATAAGCAAAAGTGGCATAGAACATTTCTGATCATTTTTAACAGCCTGACCTTACATGCAGAGAGGCCTGGCTGCCAATTGCCATGAATTTCAATTGTTCACAGGATTCTGTGGAAGTGTTTCTCATCAAAAACCATCTGAAAATCTTGAAGATTATGTGAGTTTTATTGTGGGCCCATACAGTTAAAATGTGGAGTCCTAACCAAAACGACAAAAATTGCATTTCATTACTTCTAAAAATGTTATGCATGCAATCATAAATGATCCAGATGAGGATAGAAGGGGAAAACGTTCAACTTGCAGATAATATCAAGCTGGGGGAATTTGCTAACACCGCAACCATTGCAACTCATTAAAAAAAAATCAGATCACAAAAAATATTCTCAAATTTTAAAAAATCATTTTTATTATTTTATGAAAAACAACGCTATCGGGCATGCACACCAGAACAAAAAGACACAAGGATAGTTTTCCTCCCGAATGCCATCACTCTGCTAAATAACTAATTTCCACAACACTGTCAAATTATTTACTCAGATTGTACTACTATTATTCGTCTCATCCTTCCTAGTACCGATCTCTTCCCACTTAAAACTATAGCCATGCTGCTTGTATCTTTACAACTTATATTGTTTTATTTGTTTCTTAGTATGATTTGATTGCTTATTAGTAACCTGTTGTGGCCCAGCCGGTTCCGGTGCCGCTGCCACCAGACTCCGACAGCGAGGTGTCCTCTGAGTCGGCTCAAGAGGAGGTGGGGGACCCTGGACAGGGTTCCGACGCTGAGCAGGGCGCAGAGAGGCTGGTTGGCCACCAGGGGGCGCCTGAGGCATGGAGCAGTGGTGAAAGCCAAAGGAAGGGGGCTCCTGATGTCATGCCTTGGAGCAGTGGGGAGGAGTCACAGGACAGTGAGTCAGACAGCAGTGAGCTATTAGATGCTCGTTACCGACGTGCTACCCGGCGTAAGGAGCAATTGAGCAATTACTGGAGGTAATGGCTCTCAGCTGCTGATCATTAGACTCCTCTCCAGACTATAAAGGGACTGCTTGTGGACACACCCTTTGCAGGAATCAACTGATCATTGGAGTTGGAGAAGCTCAGATCTGTGTCGTACTTTGGCAGGCTGGATTGCTGCTAAAGGTTTTACCTGGATTACTGTCAATCTGTTCCCTGGACCTTGGCTGCTAAGGTGATTATCTGGAGCTTGGTAGCTGGATTGCTGCCAAGGGGTGTCGCTGTAGCTGGATTGCTGCCCAGAGTGCTATCTTGACCTTGGCAGGCTGGATTGCTGCCAAGGTGGAACCTGTATGTCAATAAACATCTTTGAAGAGACTTTGTGTCGGAGTGTCTTGGTATACAAGAGGAGGGGGTCAGAACAGATTGATTCCTGCCCCAAACAAAACTCCATTAAGTTGCAATGGAGCACCTACAGGCTGAGACGGCCCAGTTGGCTCAACTGATTGCTTTGCTGGCTGGTCAGGTCTCTCAGCTCCAGGGGCTTGCAAACCCCCCCCCCCCCAGCCAAGGAGGAAATGTCCAGTGGCTACACCAGACAAGTTTGATGGCAAACAAGCAATGTTTGCAGCGTTTTTGGGCCAATGCCAGCTGTTTATCAGCTTGAGAGCGGAGGACTTTCCCACCGACCGGACGAAGGTGGGATTTATCATCAGCTTGCTCTCAGGCACAGCAGCGAGGTGGGCCACTCCATTGCTCTCTCAACCGAGCCCCCTGCTGGATGATTTTCAGGGTTTTTGTAACCATCTCCGGCTGATGTTTGAAGATCCCATTAAGGGGGAAACAGCCACCAGACTCCTGAAAGAGTTGCACCAAGGGCGTGGTTCTTTGCAGGATTATGTCAGCGAATTCCGGCTGCTTAGTCAGGACTCTGCTTGGAATGAGCCAGCTCTTATGGACACTTTCCAGGACGGCCTATCAGATGGCCTGCAGGACGAGCTTGTGAGGGTGGACAGGCCTCCAACGTTCGACGTGTTGGTTCATTTGTGTCTCCGAATAGACGCCCGGCTGCAGAGGCGGAGGCCTCGCTGCGTGTCCCAGGAGACCAGTAGGGTGCCGGTCCCTCACGAGACTGCAGTTGCACGGGAGGAGCCCATGGAGTTGGGTGCCGCCAAACCCCGCTTGTTGCGCACGGAGATGGACAGACGGCGTGCAGGGGGGTTGTGTTTCTACTGTGGGGATTTTGGACACTTGGCTTTGGTTTGCCCCCAAAAGGGTAGGGGGGCTGTGCGGACTGCGGCCTCCCCTCAGCAACGTGTCGGGAAATGGGCGGGGCCCAATCTGAGGGAGACTTCAGGTCAGGCACAGGCCGGAACAGAGGCGGAGGGGCCTCCACGACATCTGATTCTTGCAGCGCACATTCTCTTGTCGGGGAGTCCGCAGGGAATTCCAGCCCATGCCTTGGTCGATTCCGGGGCTACCACGAATTTTATGGATGCAGCGTTTGTCACGAAATATCACGTCCCTCTGTGCCCGGTAGACCCTCCGATGCGAGTGGAGACCATTGACGGTCGGGTGCTTCTGTCTGGGCCCATCAAGAACGCCACGCAACCTTTGTGCCTGATCCTCGGGGAGCATGAGGAGGCCATTCAATTTTACGTGGCTTCGGGTCTGCATTTCCCCGTGGTGTTGGGCTTGGCTTGGCTGCGGGCGCACGATCCCCAGATCCACTGGTCGCAGAACCGCATCTCGTTCCCGTCCTTGCAATGCGTCGACCATACCCGTCATGTTTGCGCGGCTCAGGTGCCCAGTTCGGCCGAGGTGACAGTGCCGCCGGATTTAGCGGAGTTCGCGGACGTGTTTAGCGAGCAGGAGGCAGACCAACTGCCACCGCACCGGCCTTACGACTGCCCCATTGACCTGGTACCTGATGCGAAACTCCCGACGGGCCGCCTATACTCCATGTCTGAACGGGAGTTGGCCGCATTGCGGGACTTCCTTGACAAGAACCTTGCCCGGGGTTTTATCCAGCCTTCGTCTTCGCCCTTGTCTGCCCCGGTTTTGTTCGTCAAAAAGAAGACCGGGGATCTAAGACTTTGTTGCGATTACCGGCGCTTGAACGCCATCTCGATCCGTAATCGCTACCCGTTGCCTCTGATTCCCGAGTTGTTGGAGCGGCTCCGGGAGGCCATGGTGTTTACAAAACTGGACTTACGTGGAGCTTACAATCTGGTTCGAGTCAGGGCGGGGGACGAATGGAAGACAGCCTTTGGCACCCGATACGGACATTTTGAGTATACGGTCATGCCGTTCGGGTTGACCAATGCCCCAGCTGTCTTCCAACATTTTATGAACGATATCTTTCGGGACCTTTTGGATCAGTTTGTCGTCATCTACCTGGACGACATCTTGATCTACTCTACGTCTCGGAAGGATCATCAACAGCACTTGCGTCAGGTCTTGCAGCGCCTTCGAAAGCATCGCTTATTTACCAAGCTGGAGAAGTGTCAGTTCTGGCAAACCTCCATCGAGTTCATGGGGCACCGTATATCCCCTGAAGGAATTGCGATGGAGCCAGGCAAGGTGGAGGCGTTACGAAGTTGGCAATCTCCTCGACGGATGAAAGACGTTCAGAGACTCCTCGGGTTTGCCAACTACTACCGGTCCTTCATCCCCGGCTTTGCTTTCTTGACCGCGCCCCTCACTCGGCTCCTGCAAAAGAAAGTGCCGTTTCACTGGGGGTCCACGGAACAACAAGCATTCGTGGCCTTGAAGCGCGCTTTTACAAAGGAGCCGATCTTGAAACACCCTGATCCCCATCGCCCCTTTGGGGTCGAGGCGGATGCGTCCGACATCGTGGTGGGGGCGGTGTTATTGCAGGCTCACGCCCCTGATGGCACCCTTTTCCCTTGCGCCTATTACTCTCGGAAACTCAATCCTTCCGAGCGCAATTATACCATCTGGGAGAAGGAGTTGCTGGCTATCAAGGCGGCGTTCGAAGCCTGGCGACATCACCTGGAGGGGGCCAGGCATCAGGTCGAAGTCCGGACAGACCATCGGAATCTGGAGTTTTTGACAACAGCGTGGAAGCTCAATCAACGCCAGATCCGGTGGTCTCTGTTTTTTGCCCGGTTCCACTTCACGGTCACGTATATCCCCAGTGCCTTGAACCAGAGGGCGGATGCCCTGTCTAGAAAGCCGGAGTTCTCAGACCCTGCTGACTCACTGCCCCCCCGGACGGTCCTACCCGTCGAGTCCTTCGCTGCAATCCAGGAACCTGTGGATTTACGGTCATTGATACGGAATGCGAAACGACGAGTGGGTGGAACAACGGCGGGCAGAGGTAGGGCCGACATCCCCGTGGACCTTTGACGAGGACCTTTTGAGGTATCGGGATCGGCTCTACGTGCCTGCAGGACCGCTCTGTGGATTGGTTCTCTCCCAATGTCATGACACTCCGGCAGCGGGACACTTTGGCCTGTTCAAAACTTTGCACCTGGTTTCCCGTACGTTTTGGTGGCCTCGCCTGCGACACGACGTGCAGACGTATGTCACGTCATGTGTGCAGTGTCGACAGGCCAAATCAGCGACAGGAGCTCCTCCAGGCTTGCTACAGCCATTGCCGACCCCGGACAGACCCTGGGGAGCTGTGTCCATGGACTTCTTGACGGAACTGCCTCCGTCGTCCGGTTTCACTACGGTCCTAGTGGTGGTGGACATGCTCACCAAGATGGCGCATTTCATCCCCTGCCGGAGATTGCTGACAGCCCGCGCCACCGCCCGCATGTTCATCCAGCACGTGTTCCGGCTGCACGGCCTACCTGACCGGGTCGTCTCCAATCGTGGTACACAATTCACGGCCCAGTTCTGGAAAGGGCTGATGGCCGCTCTTGACGTCCACATTTGTCTGTCCTCGGCGCACCATCCCGAAACCGATGGAGGGACGGAGAAGGTGATTGGGATTCTGGAACAATATCTGCGCTGCTTCGTGAACCAGCAGCAGAACAATTGGGCGGAGTACCTCGCCGTGGCGGAGTTTGCGTTCAACAACTCGCAGCACTCCCCCACACGGACGACGCCTTTCATGGCGAACGTCGGGTACCACCCTCGTTTTTTCTCTCTCACCCCCGTGGACTCTCCGGTCCCCGCAGCGCAGGATTTCCTCTCTGAGCTTCAGGCGGTTCACCAGATGGTGCGCCTCTACTTGAATCAGGCGAAGGAGGATTACAAGCGGGTGGCGGACAGGTCTCGCCGTGCGGTGCCGGAATTGGCCATGGGTGATCGCGTGTGGTTGTCCATGCGGCATCTTCCGTCCCACCGGCCTACGAGGAAGTTGGACCACCGGTATCTGGGGCCGTTCCCTGTGGAGGCCGTTATCAATCCAGTGGCCTATCTCCTGACCCTCCCGCGCTCGATGCGAGTACACCCAGTGTTCCATCACTCGCTCCTGATCCCTGAGCGGTCGGATTGTCCTCTCCGACGTCCCTCTTCGCCCGTGCCGTCGTCGCCTGAGGTGCACGCATGGCCATCGCACAGAGTGACCCGGATCCGTGACTCGAGATGGCTCAAGGGTCGGTTCCAGTATTTGGTCGACTGGGCGGACGAGGACTCGGACGGGGGGACCTGGACCGATGCGACGGCTGTGCATGCTCCAGCTTTGGTGCGGGCCTATCATGGACGTTTTCCCTCCCGACCGCATCCCGAGCGTCAGGCCCGGGGGAAGGGCCCTGCGGTGTGGGATAGTGTTGTGGCCCAGCCGGTTCCGGTGCCGCTGCCACCAGACTCCGACAGCGAGGTGTCCTCTGAGTCGGCTCAAGAGGAGGTGGGGGACCCTGGACAGGGTTCCGACGCTGAGCAGGGTGCAGAGAGGCTGGTTGGCCACCAGGGGGCGCCTGAGGCATGGAGCAGTGGTGAAAGCCAAAGGAAGGGGGCTCCTGATGTCATGCCTTGGAGCAGTGGGGAGGAGTCACAGGACAGTGAGTCAGACAGCAGTGAGCTATTAGATGCTCGTTACCGACGTGCTACCCGGCGTAAGGAGCAATTGAGCAATTACTGGAGGTAATGGCTCTCAGCTGCTGATCATTAGACTCCTCTCCAGACTATAAAGGGACTGCTTGTGGACACACCCTTTGCAGGAATCAACTGATCATTGGAGTTGGAGAAGCTCAGATCTGTGTCGTACTTTGGCAGGCTGGATTGCTGCTAAAGGTTTTACCTGGATTACTGTCAATCTGTTCCCTGGACCTTGGCTGCTAAGGTGATTATCTGGAGCTTGGTAGCTGGATTGCTGCCAAGGGGTGTCGCTGTAGCTGGATTGCTGCCCAGAGTGCTATCTTGACCTTGGCAGGCTGGATTGCTGCCAAGGTGGAACCTGTATGTCAATAAACATCTTTGAAGAGACTTTGTGTCGGAGTGTCTTGGTATACAAGAGGAGGGGGTCAGAACAGTAACCTATGACTATCACTAAGTAGTGTGTCTTATGATTCTTGATGAATGTATTCTATTTTATTTTTCTTTATTTACACAAAGACAAATTCTTTGTGTGTCCAATGACATGTGGCCAATAAATAATTCTATTCTATTCTATGTTAATAAAATAATTATGCTATTATAAATAATAAATACTCAGGGAAAATTAAAATCTCTTTCTTTCACACACACACACACGCACACACACATACTTATATTGTGGCCTTTGGCATACCATACCAGAGGTTTTTTCCCCCATTGTTCTCTTGGAGATTGAAATAGAATAGCAGGTAATAGAACATTATTTCAGATGTTTTAAGAGGCAAATCAGATCATGAGGCAGGTTTAGGTGATTTATCAGTTAAGTAATTAAGCTCCGCGTTAGAAGAGCGAGTGTGCAGAGAAGCATAATGAGAGTGATATGAAATAACACGCACAAACCAGCATACAGAGACACTGAATAGTATAAAAATATAGTAGTTTACTATGTAGAAATATAGAAGTATTCAGAGTCCGGTTAACAGTCCAAGTCATACACGGTTCAGTAATTCAGTTATCAAAATAGTCAGTCTAACACACAAAGTATAGCTAAACAGTAGCAAACCACAATACCTCAAAATCACCAACCAGCTTCTAACAAAACAGAGAGAGAGAGAGATCTAACAACCATTCTGGCTCCCTCTTATGGCTGCTTGAGGTAATTAACCAATTACATCTGTGAATCATTTAAAGTAACAGTAAAGTAATCAAAGCTTATATACACTGGCAAGCCAAGCCTAGGGCTACATCCTTAACAAACTCTAGAAATTTTGTTGGCTCAGCATCACTTCTACTGCATGGTGGGTTTTTTTTAAGTCCACCAATGGAACATATGGAGTTGGTTGCATAGGAATGTTATATGAGCTATATGTTACAAAGAAAGGACCCTATGCTATATCATCTAAAATGATCAAGCAAGGGAAGACTGAAGATCCATTTTTCAGAATAACTTCAGCCAGATCATTATTTAAGCTGTTACTAGTTTGGCTTTTCATGGTAACGTGTTGATTTCTATATAATCAAATATTTAGTTTCTCAACACTGATGAGATTTTGAATCTTTGGAAAGGAGACAGTGGCATTTTGTCAGCTGCAGGGCAATAATAATAATAAAAGCCTTCATTGATTGAATTATACTTGGAATTTCAACGTTGACTCTGAACCTCATTCTTGAATTAAACTTGTCATTGTATCCAACCACTTTACATTTTCACACAGCATAGTTTGAATGTAAAAAGTCACACTTAATTTGTGAATGATGAAACAATTACATTGATTGATTATTATATTCAGCTTTAATTTTTGAAAAGCACACTTAATATGACATGATCCAGGCAAACTAAAATACAACAAAAGTTCCTGCTATGTGATTTCCTTTGGAATAATTAGCAATGCTTAACAAAGTGCCGAGAATAAGTAAGAAAATAAGGCACAGAATAAGAGAAAGGGAAACATATCCAACTCTTGTATTGCTTACTACTCCCCATATAGTATGGTAATCCACGTGAGTTCAGGACAGTATGCGTTTGAATTAAGGGGTCATTAAGTAAGTAATGATAGACTGCTACTGTTGGTTGTCACCTGGTGAGAGAAAAACAATCTGGTAGCAAATCCAACCACTACAAAAAGTTGGGTCAGATGGGAATCAAGTTGTGTGTAAAACAGGATCAGGTTATCCAAGGTTTTGATAATGATCTTTAAAGCGCTCCATGGCTCAGGACCTAGTTACTTGCGGGATCGTATTCTGCCCCATATATCCCTGCGACCAATCCGCTCGCACAGAGAGGGTCTCCTGCAGGTGCCGTCCACCAGACAGTGCCGAGGGGCGGCACCTAGGAGTAGAGCCTTCTCTGTGGCGGGCCCAGCCCTGTGGAATGACCTCCCCCCGGATATTAGGACTACCTCTGACCTCCGCTCCTTCCGTGTAAAGCTCAAGACCCACCTATTCCAAGTAGCTGGCCTGGCTCAACCATGATCTAATTATATCGCTCCTGACGGGTTTTTATTTATGTAATTTAATTGTATTTATTTATTTAGGGGTTTTTAAACATTGTGATTTTAATTGTTTTTATTCAACAGCCCACCTCCTCCTTGTACACGTCTTATTATATGTCTTTGTTATATGTATGTCTTGTCTAGATATGTATTTTATATGTTTCATTGTACGCCGCCCCGAGTCCTTCGGGAGAGGGTGCGGCTAAGAAATAAATATTTATTATTATTATTATTATTATTATTATTATTATTATTATTATTATTATTATTATTATTATTATTATTATTATTATTATTATTATTACGTATATTGGAAATGAAGAAGAGGAACAAGAAATTGCTTTATTATAGAGGCTTCCTCTTGAGCTACAGAAACCATATCTCAATGTTTTGACCCTGAAAGTCTTAGAGCAGGGGTGTCAAACTCGTGGCATCACGTTGCCATCCTGTGACGTACTGCGACTTCCCCCCTTCGCTGAAATGGAGGTGGGTGTGGCCAGTACGTGACACATCTGGCCTATGGGCCACGAGATTAACACTCCTGCCTTAGAGGCTGCTTCTTGATGAGAAAGGTGTCATATATGTGCAAATACATTATAGGGTTGTGAAAAGACTGAGGGATGACTAAATCAAAACCAGCTTCACTGGTCACATAGGGTTGCAAGTAAGTTGTGGGTTGCTTAATTACAGTTTTAAAATAAGTCTAATCAAGTAATTTTGCCCTTTGTTGTTTTTACTGCCATATTGTGATCTAGTAAGGATGTAAGATCAGAGAAGACCAAGATCAATTACGTATTGATCTCATCTATTCAATTATGTTTTGCAGTGCAGGTGCAGGTTTCCAATTCTTAGAATGAATGTCATCTCTGTTCCATTAATGGAAGAATAACATTGCGGCATGTATCAGTGAACAGACAAAAAAATAGATATTGGTTTCTAGCTTATTCTGTTTTAACAAAGGTGTTCCTGTCTTGTAAAGTTATGAGTAAACCCTAATGGTTATCGTTTCCTTAATATCCTGCAATTTCCTGCACATCTTTCAGTAAACCTGTATAGTAAAAAGTCTAGCTAAGAAAACAAGGGACTTTACAGACAGATATTTTATTTTGGTGCAAGACATAAAATAAAAACATATAAAGCACAAAAAACAAAATGCAGTCTTAAAATTTTTTGAAATACTTTTGCAAAGTTAGAACTTATTCCTATTATTTCATGTTCCCCTTTTCCATTCCAATGCCTCTTTCCTCTTGCATTTTAAAAAATCCTGTGAAAAGATTCCCTTAAAAAGAAATCATAATATGTAAATTATTTAAGTGTCTTTCTGCTAAACAGAAAGGTGGGAATGTTTCAGATAATTTCATACATATATATATGAAAGATTTGTCACTTTGTCAATAGGTTTTTTAAATAAACATTGTCCTAATGTTATTTCCAATTGCTGTCATTATGCCAATGTATTAAATATACATATGATACATTGACTTCTTAGTTCCTTACTATTCTCCAGTCAACTGTTATCAAGGATTTTAGTGTGTTGATCTTAATTGAGCAATTAGCGTGTAGAAGTCAATCTTTTGATGCTTTCCAACATAATGAGGGAAGAGTGCAAAATGTTGTAAAGATAGATGGACAGATAGATAAGTAGGCAGGTAGGTAGGTAGGTAGGTAGATGATATATAGATGATAGATGATAGATGATAGATGATAGATGATAGATAATGATAGATAGATAGATAGATAGATAGATAGATAGATAGATAGATGATAGATAGATAGATAGATAGATGATAGATAGATAGATAGATAGATAGATAGATAGATAGATAGATAGATGATAGATAGATAGATGACAGATAGATAGATAGATAGACAGACAGACAGACAGACAGACAGACAGATATGATGGATGATAGATACAGTAGATAGATAGATAGATAGATAGATAGATAGATAGATAGATAGATAGATAGATAGATGGATGATAGGTAGGTAGGTAGGTAGGTAAGTAGGTAGGTAGGTAGGTAGGTAGGTAGGTAGGTAGGTAGGTAGATAGATAGATAGATAGATAGATAGATAGATAGATAGATAGATAGATAGATAGATAGATAATAGTGTTCTGTCCCAAGCCTCTAACTTATACTGACGCCGGCTTGGCTGTCTGCCATGACTAAGGAGGGAGATAGGTAACCCCTTGGCTGGAAGCCCAGAAAATTATCTCTTAGGAAAACAAGGCCTGAACACGGATTTCTTCAAATGTTCGCTACACCTGGATAAATAACTATTGTTTTCTGCAAAATTCCCCTCCCTAAGCTCTCTAGGAGGGGCCATTCAGTAGCCACCTGTTTCCTATTTCCTTCTATGAGCCTGTTTCCAAAGCTGCTTCCTCCTCCTATCAGCTCTACGCATCTGCATGTCAGGGACAACCTCCCTCTGTTCCTCCTCACTGCTCCCTGACTCAGATGCCACCTGGTGGCCAACAGGCCTCTCTAGTCCCTGCTCTGACTCCGAACACCCCACAGAGTCTTCCTCAGCCTCCAGTGCAGTCCCATAGTGTTCATCGCTGTTAGATTCCACCAACAGCTCAGCCGGCTGTTGCTGGGCCACAACACTATCCCTCACCGCAGGGCCCTTCCCCCAGGTCTGACGCTCAGGGTGTGGCCTAGCTGGGACTTGATCATGGAAGGCCTGCACCAAAGCAGGTGTGTGCATGGAGGTCGCATCCTCACAGGTAAAATCCTCAGGCCCATGGCTCTTTTCCATTCAACCAGGTATTGGAACTGTCCTTTCAGCCATCGGGAATCCCGGATACTGGCAACTTCATACTCAGGTGGCTCCTCAATGTCACGAGGTTGTGGCTGGGGATGATCTGGTTGGCAACAAGAACAAGCCGGCCGTTCAGGAACAAAAGAGATCGATGAAAGACCGGATTGACTCGCATCGAGCGTGGCAATGTCAGGCGATAGGCGACTGGATTGATGACTGCTTCAACAGGAAATGGGCCAAGGTAATGGTGGTCTAACTTCTTGACCAGCCGGTTTGATGGAAGGTGCCTAGTGGACAGCCACATTCAATCCCCCCCAGTCAATGCTGGCGTCGTGCGCTGAGACCTGTCTACGACTCTCTTATAGTCCTCCTTGGCTTTATCCAGATATTGTCACACCACTTAATGGACCATTTGTAGTTCTGACAGGAAGTCCTTAGCTGCGGGGACCGGTGAGTCGATTGGTGTGAGGAGAAAGAACTAAGGATTATATCCTACATTGGCCAAGAAGGATGTCTTTTTGCATGGATGTGTGCTGTGAGTTATTGAACTCAAACTCTGCCACTGCCAGGTAATCCGAACAAGATTGTAGGCTCCACGCAGATCCAATTTTGGGAAAACCGTAGCCTCTCTGAGATGCTCCAACAATTCAGGAATAAGGGGCAGAGGACAGTGATTGCGCACCGTGATAGAATTAAGTTTACGGTAGTCACAATAGAATCTCAAATCTCTGGTCTTCTTTCTGACGAACAAGACCGAGGTAGACAGTGGCAAAGATGAGGGTTGGATAAAACCCCGAGTTAGGTTTTTGTCCACAAAGTCCTGCAATGCGGCCAACTCCGGGTCTGACATTAAATACAAACGACCCATGGGGAGCGGTAGGTCTGGAATCAAATTGATGGGGCAATGATATGGCTGGTGCGGTGGCAATTGGTCTGCTTCTTGTTCACTGAACACGTCTGCAAAATCTGCTATGTTGGAAGGCAAGGACACTCCGGGTGGACTCAGCAGCTGGCCCACACAGGCATGATGGGTGTGGTCTACACATTGCAAGGCTGGAAAAGTGACAAGTTTCTGGGACCAGTAGATCTGTGGGTCATGTGCCCAAAGCCAAGCCCAAGCCCATGGGAAAATGCAGGCCAGAGATAACGTAGAACTGAATGGCTTCCTCATGAGCCCCGATGAACAGGCGCAAGGGTTGCATGGTGGCCTTGATAGGCCCAGACAGAAGCACCCAGCCATCAATAGTCTGCACAAGCATAAGAGGATCTACCGGACACAGAAGGACTGCATACTTGGTCGCAAATGCCTCATCCATGAAGTTTGTGGTAGCCCCGGACCAGAGCATGGGCCGGAATCCCCTGTGGACTACTGGACAGAACTATTCGTGATGCCAGGAACAGGTGTCAGGGAGGCCCGCAAGTCACTATCTCTGAGCATGGCTCTGAATTGGAGTGTGCCTGACCCAAGGTCTCCCTTAGATAGGGCTTGGGGGCATTTCCTGACAAAAGGTTCTGGGGCTGGGAGGTAGGTCCAGTAACTGATGCCCCTCATCTCTTCTTGGGGCAAAAGGCTGACATGTGCCCAGGTTCCCCACAATAAAACACAACCCCCCTGAGCGCCGTCTGTCTTTCTCCATTATCGACTAGTGGTGTTTGGCTGCACCTAATACCATGGGCTCCTCCCATGGAGTTGGAGTCTCATGCATGGCAGGAACCACCTTGTTCTCCTGGGATGTTTGACGATTTCCCCACCTCTGCAACCAAGCATCAATCCGGAGACTCAGGCGGACCAGTGTTTTGAAAGTTGGTGGCCTAGCCACATGCACCAGCTCATCCTGCAATTCTTCCGACAACCCATCCTGAAATGTATCCATGAGGGCTGCCTCATGCCAATCAGAATTCTAGCTAAGTAGCCTAAACTCGCTGATATATTCCTGCAAGGAACCCCGCCCCTGATTCATAGTCTTCAGAGGTCGGGTAGCCATCTCTGTCTTAATGGGGTCCTCATACATTAGCCTGGGGTGGTCATAGAACTCCCTGAAGTCATCCAGCAGAGGGCTAGCCTGGACCAACAGTGGGGTAGCCCAACGAGCTGCGGAGCCAGAGAGAAGGCTAATCATAAACCCCACTTTATCTCGGTCAGTGTGGAAATCCTCTGCTCTCAAATTGATAAACAGCTGGCATTGTCCCCAAAAAGCCGGGAACATGGCTTGGTTGCCATTGAATTTATCAGGCACTGTGACTGGACGTTTCCTCTGAGGTGGTGATGGAGCAGTGTGAACTTGGAGCTGAGCTACCTGTTGCGTGAGCTGCGCGTTTTCGGCACGAAGCTGCTCCATTTTAGATTAGATGTAAATCTGTTTTAAAAGGCAGGAAACAAACTGTTCTGTCCCAAACCTCTAACTTATACTGACTCCGGCTTGGCTGTCTGCCATGACTAAGGAGGGAGATAGGCAACCCCTTGGCTGGAAGGCCAGAAAATTATCTCTTAGGAAAACAAGGTCTGAACTCACGGATTTCTTCAAACGTTCACTACACCTGGATAAATAACTGTTGTTTCCTGCAAAATTCCCCTCCCATCGCCCCACCTATAAGCTCTCTGGGAGGGGCCACTCAGTAGCCACCTGTTTCCTATTTCCTTATATGAGCCTGTTTCCAAAGCTGCTTCCTCCTCCTATCAGCTCTACGCATCCGAATGTCAGGGACAACCTCCCTCTGTTCCTCCTCACTGCTACCTGACTCAGACGCCACCTGGTGGCCAACAGGCCTCTCTAGTCCCTGCTCTGACTCCGAACATTCCCCAGAGTCTTTCTCAGCCTCCAGGGCGGTCCCCCATAGTGTTCATCGCTGTCAGATTCCACCAACAGCTCAGCCGGCCGCTGCTGGACCACGAGAGAGAGAGAGAGAGAGAGAGAGAGAGAGGGAGGGAGGGAGGGAGGGAGGGAGGGAGGGAGAGAGAGAGAGAGAGAGAGAGAGAGAGAGAGAGAGAGAGAGAGAGAGAAAGAGAGAGAGAAAGAGAGAGAGAGAGAAAGAGAGAACACAGATAAGACTGGACAAGATTTGATAGGATAGACTTTATTAGAAAAACAAAGCCTGATAGGTCAAAACTTTCATCCTAGCTATATGTAGTTACTGTATTGAATGAAAAAAAGAAAAGTATCTCTTACAGTTAAGGTATAAATATTCATTCTACAATAAAATAAATACATAAAAGTCTCTTGATCAGATCAATTTTAATTCATCTTTCATCTTATTCATCTATGTTATTTCATCACTGAAATGTCCTGTTGTCTTTTAATTCAAATGCTTCCTTGTTAACCAAACCACCAAAAAAGAATTCAATACACATTCAATAATATGCAATAGCAGCTTAGTTGTATTTATTAATATACTAAAGGGATTGTATAATCAGCTCTTATACAGAAAAACCAAGGCAATAAATTAGCATGCATGTTAGGATATTCTAGGGTGGGTAAATGGCTAGTCAGCATTTTAAAAGACCCTAAGGGAACAAAATGAATTTGTGTATGCAAAAAAATGTAAAGTTTAACTATACAAGTCAAAAGCTTACAGTAAACTAATGAGAAATGGACACATTGTGCTATACATATTTATAAGTACTGTAGCAGCCCCCCTTCTGGTATCTTCTCCTGTGAGACAGATCAAACAATTGTTGAAAAAAAATTTCTCTTTAACTGTTGGCCTTGTCTACTCATTGGACATCAGATTATTATTCCATTCCGGATTATCCTTTTAACACATCACAGGGGAATGTTTGTAACTGAGACATTTGTAAATGCAGTGCAGCAGAATGTTGCATTTTATACCTCAACAAATTGAACCAGCCAAACGCTAGCAGTATTAATTTACTCCTTGTAAAAAAGAACAAGACTTTAATGTACTTGAACAAATACAATTTACAAGCATAACTTGTAATGCTTGAATGACTCTTGGGAAAAGTAGAACAGTAAGTATGCCAGGTTTATGCCCTCCCCTATCACCACAATTGACCACGTGTTCAAGATATCCAGGGCCTGCACAAGTGCTAAGGGAGATTGTAATCAACCTAAAACATATTCTTCATTATGTTGGTTAGATGACATAAATGTGGGACAAAGAAGGTGTGTGTGTGTGTGTTGTGTGTGTGTGTGTGTGTGTGTGTGCGCGCGCAGGGGGACGCTGCTATAATTCTCTAATTTTGAATAACATTACCTAAAGGAGAAATGAGAGTCCCTAAATTTTAGAATGCCATCAAATTATTTACAATAATTAGATAAGTGTACATTCATAACCCTCTATTTCACAAGCTGCAATGGTTATCACTTTGCTTACAAGTGTAACTCAAGGTTGTTACCTATAAAAACATACATAGCACAGGGCCTGCTTACTGTCTACCATTAAATATCCTTGGCTGATTCCATCCTGAGGGTTCGTGCACTATGGGGCCCTTCGATTAATGCATGTTATTTATTCAATCCTTTTAATCTACCCTTAAAACATTCCAACAGTCTTTAGCCATTTTGCTAGACAAACAAGAATAAAAATATAGCAATTACTCCGTGGGGAAAGGATTGGAGAGACACTTTAGTAATATCACAACTACCTCATGGGGCTGCTTGAAGGAAGAAATTGGAGGAAAAGGCTGTTATACTAGATGTTTTGAGGTAGCTGCTTATAATGTGTAGCAGACAGACAGTGAACTTTAATGAATTTAAAAACATACTGTAGCATTTTTAGAGAGTTCACAGCAGAGGTGGTATTCAGCCAGTTCTCTCCAGTTCAGATGAACTGGTAGCGGCAGCTGCGGGAGGCTCTGCTCAGCTCCCCCAAAGTAATGTGTGAGCACTGTGCATGCCCTGAAGGCGGTGTGCATGCGCGGATATGGCACATGCAAGGTGACCCAGTATTTTTTAGATTTTTATTTTTTAAAAAATAAGAATTTAAGAAAACAGTTCTTTCTGCAGATTATTATTTGCAGTATATATATAAAAAGGGATGTGGACAATGTCTTCAATACCTGGTGTGCCACAGGTACACCATCTTTCTTGAAATGCAATGTCATGAATCCCCCATATCTTATCTTAGAATCTAAAGCATGGGTGTCAAACTCGTGGTGTCATGTTGATGTCCAGTGACGTTTCATGACATTTTTCCCATTTGCGGAGCTGGGCTGGGCATTGCCGGTAGGAAACGCATCTGGCTCAGGGGCCACCAGTTTGACACCCCTTATCTAAAGGATTTAAAAGGAGTTCTAGTAACAGTCTCCACTATTTGGTTGGGTTTAGACCATAGAATAAGAGAGTTGGAAGGGACCTTGGAGATCTTCTAGTGTTGCTAAACTGTTCGTAGCAGTGGTTTATCCAAAGAATTGACAATTTTCTTCTGGCACTGCATCCATTTTGTAGAACTGTGGCTTAAAACAAAAACAAAGCATTAGTGTTTGTATCAGATAGTCATTCATTTGATACTGCAGCTTCAGTCGCTCTTCTTCTGTCAGAATCACACAGATCATCTTCCTTCTGGTTGCTGTTCTGTTGAAAATCCCCAGTTAAGCCAAAATGTATCACAGGTGTCTACAGATCGTTATTATTGTTATTACAAACCTTTTGGGGATGTATTCCCATTAAATCAATCAGAGGTTCTGCTACTATACATGTTGTTAACAGTGTCTGTTATAAATTCCCTAATTTTCTCAATATTTCTTGCTTACTACTTGGCCATGCTCCAAAATAATAAATCAGCTGCGCCTTTGGAGCTTCATCTGTCTGTCAACACTTGTCTTTAGATAATTATCTGAATTTCTTTTTGTCAAGGCCAAATTCTCAAGACTCTCTGGGTGGGCAGTTTATTATTCCTAAAGCCTAGGAGATCTTCAACTTGCATTGATGGGGGGGGGGAGCATATTTTATTACTGTGAAACTCATATAATGAGAAAATGTTTTATTTTAAACAGCATACCAGGGATTGTAGAAGACCTAAATGTCATAAAGCAATTTTACCTTTCCTTTCAGTGCTGCTTGTAGGCCTAATCAGATGGGCTTGATTTAATGGTAGAAAAATATCTCTTTTGGTATCCCAACAACCAGAGGTGGTATTAATCCAGTTAGAACCAATCCAGGCGAACTGGTAACAGAAATTTTGAATAGTTCAGAGAACCGGCAAATACCACCTGCCCCCGTCATTCCCTATCCCATATTCCCTTGGGTTTTTTTAGCTCAACTGATAGATGTGGCAGAGCGGATTGCTGCGCCTCAACTGAACTAAAAAAAACCAGCTCAGTTCACCAGTGCTGACAGCAAGGGCAGTCTTTGAGTGCTGCACCTACATGTAAAGTGTGCTCTCACAGAACTGGTCGGAAAAGATTTGGAATCCCACCACTGCCAACAACCCATTAGCTGTATTAGAATAAATATGTATGGCGATCAGATTTGAGTCCGCTGTCTTTCTGGTGTTAGAAAGTTCAAAAGTTCAAAAAGTTATTTTGCTATTAAATGCAGACTGCCCTCTCATAGACTTAGTTTGTACCACCATAAGTGCCGATGATTTGTCTAAATGTTTCTGAGCAAAAGCCTCAAAAGACTTTGTAAAGGAATGGTTGTTTATTGTTGTTAAGTAAAGATAGAGAGTACACTCTGTGCAGCTAAGATACATTAAGATGACAAGCAACAGGGAGAAAGCAGAACTATTTAACTCATTTTTTTGCATCTGTCTTTACACAAAGGGGAAAAAACCAGAACAACGTATCAAAAACAGCACCACAAAAATCAGATTAGGAACACAAGTTAAAATAGGGAAGAAAATGGTAAGTGAGCACATGTCTACCCTAGACAAGTTAAAATCACCAGGATCGGATGGATTGCACCCCAGGGTTCTGAAGGAACTGACAGACGAGATCTCAGAACCACTGAACTATATCTTTCAGAGATCCTGGAACACCAGGCAACCGCCATAGGCCTGGAAAAGAGCTGATGTGGTTCCCATCTTCAAAAAAGGAAAAAAAAATAGATCCAGGAAACATAGACCTATCAGCCTGACCAGGAAAGATTCTGGAAAAGATAATCAAGCAACGAATTAGCGAACACCTAAAAGTAAACAAAGTAATGGCCAAAAGCCAACATGGGTTTGTCAAAAACAACTCATGCCAGACTAATCTTATTGCATATTTTGACATAGTGACTAAATTAGTGGACTAGAGGAATGCCGTCAGTATAATTTACTTGGACTTCAGTAAAGCACTCCGAAGCCTCCTGACAGTCCCTGAAGCCTTCGGAGCGCTCAAAACAACTCTCCGAGCAAACCGGAAGCTCTGTTTTACTCAGAGGGTCATTTTGACTGCTCTGGAGGCTTCAGGGAAGCCTCCTGAAGCCTCTGGAGGGCATCCAGGGGGGTCGGGGAGGCTGTTTTCGCCCTCCCCATGCTCCTATAAAGCCTCTGGAGCCTGGGGCGGGCGAAGAAAGTATGTAAAATGGGGGGGGTGCCTGTAGTGCACGTGTGCGCAATGGGGTGGTCGCGCATTGCATTATGGGTGCGGCACGCCCACACACGACCCCCCTGCACTCCCCCCACTTATGGCACGTGAGCCAAAAAAGGTTCGCCATCGCTGGTATAGGTGGTACCTTGCTCAATAGTAGTAACTGTGAGAGGGATCTTGGAATCCTAGCTTGGAATATAAGCCAGGAGTGTGCAGCAGCTGCTAAAAAAGCCAACACAGTTCTAGGCTGCATAAACAGAGGGATAGAATCAAGATCACATGAAGTGTTAATACCACTTTATAATGCCTTGGTAAGGCCACACTGGGAATACTGCATTCAGTTTTGGTCGCCACAATGTAAAAAAGATGTGGAGACTCTAGAAAGAGTGCAGAGAAGAGCAACAAAGATGATTAGGGGACTGGAGGCTAAAACATAGGCCGAAACTGGGTATGTTTAGCTTAGGAGAAAGAAGGACTAGAGAAGACATGATAGCAGTGTTCCAATATCTCAGAGGTTGCCACAAAGAAGAGGGAGTCAAATTAGTCTCCAAAGCATCTGAGGGCAGAACAAGAAGCAATGGGTGGAAACTAATCAACGAGAGAAGCAAGTTAGAACTGTGGAGAAATTTCCTGACAGTTACAACAATTAATCAGTGGAACAGCTTGCTTCCAGAAGTTGTGAATGCTCCAACACTGGAAGTATTTAAGATGATGTTGGATAACCATTTGTCTGAAATGGTATAGGGTTTCCTGTCTAGGCAGGACATTGGACTAGAAGACCTCCAAGATCCCTTCCAAATTTGTTATTCTATTCTATTCTATTCTATTCTATTCTATTCTATTCTATTCTATTCTATTCTATTCTATTCTATTCTATTCTATTCTATTCTATTCTATTCTATTCTATTCTATTCTATTCTATTCTATTCTATCCTATTCTTTTCTACATTGTCTTGATATAGTCTGTAGCACTATCACTTGTGAAATTCTTACTTGTCCTTCTCTATTAGAAGCTAAGATTGCCTGAGGGACAGCAGCAGTCTCAGGAGACAAGACTATTGTAAAAAGCATTTTGGCTTTTTGAAGAGAGGCAGAGATCTCTAACAGTTGTTTGATCTCTGCAAATCCCATTCCAGGGCATCCTGTCAATTCATATAAGTAAAGTTTCTATCATTATTAGATTTACTTACTGGTAGGTCATTCTTTGATGCTAAATATTAAGAAATGTTTGGTTACTTTGGAGGTTCTGAAGTGACATTTCTGAATTCATTCTATGACGGTTCTTTCTTTTTCCTCATTCTCTTACTTGTTCCACAAAGTATTTAAAAATGTTCACTGTTAAAAATGAATTGGATGAGCCAATTAAATACGAAGGAGCCTATCCTTCTGTCTCTTCTAAAAAAAAAAACATGTGGCAAAATGACAACAAAGTAAAATAAAAGGAGAACTTTAGGAGCACATATATAATATGTGTGCACTACTTGCCATCTTGGCTCTTTCCCCCTCCTCCTACAATGATTTTGTAGTGTATTGCTTTAAATAAACTAGATAAAATATTATCTATATTCATTTTGATGGCACAGAAAATTAAAGATATTGTACAATAATTTGCATATTCAGTTAAGATTCCTTTCTTTGACATTTGCATTGACCTGTTTTAACATTTTGGCCATTGCATCATTCTACAGTTTTCTTGGCACTGTTTGCATACAAATCTTTATTGCGCTTTTTTTTTTGCTTGCCGTATTTCTGCAGATATTACAATACAATACAATACAATAGTAGAGTTGGAAGGGACCTTGGAGGCCTTCTAGTCCAACCCCCTGCCTAGGCAGGAAACCCTATACCGTTTCAGACAAATAGCTATCCAACATCTTCTTAAAAACTTCCAGTGTTGGGGCATTCACAACTTCTGGAGGCAAGCTGTTTCACTGATTAATTGTTCTAACTGTCAGGAAATTTCTCCTCAGTTCTAAGTTGCTTCTCTCCTTGATTAGTTTCCACCCATTGCTTCTTGTTCTACCCTCAGGTGCCTTGGAGAATAGTTTGACTCCCTCTTCTTTGTGGCAACCCCTGAGATATTGGAACACTGCTATCATGTCTCCCCTAGTCCTTCTTTCTATTAAACTAGACATACCCAGTTCCTGCAACCGTTCTTCATATGTTTTAGTCTCCAGTCCCCTAATCATCTTTGTTCCATTAATTCCTTTAGCCTTCTGACTTGGTAATGATCAGAGTGCTGATCTAACTTCATTTTCTAATACTAAGGTTCTTGTAAGTGGGGATTATCTTGGATCTTGACATCTCTGCTATAAGGAATTTTAGTGTACTCCTTTCATCTTTGTTTGAACTTCTTTGAATCACTTACTGGCTGCCCATTGATCTTTTATACATACCAGTTTAAGGCTAGAACCTCCTTCTGTCTGGAGACATTTCAGAAGACTTTCCTTGATTTCCATGTCTGTTTCCATCTTCCAAATCTTTACATATTGTATATCACTGAGATAGGATTCTTGTGTGTTCTAACATTCTCTGAAATTCTTTGTTAAATTACCTCTTGAGGTCTTTGTATCTTTGGCCTCTATTCTCTTCTTAGCAATTTTCATTTGTTTGATATTCAATTTGCTTTGTTTCTTTGTTTTTTTGCAGTTTCTTTTCACATTCATTCTTAATAAGGACTCTGGTTTCAGTCCATAGTAGCTCTGGTTCACTGCCAATAAAGTTTAGGAATTCAAAATGATTCCTGATGATGGTGAATAGTCAAAGCTCATCTTGTGAAAGTTATCTGTCTTTGTTTTCCCACTTTGATTTGCATTGCACATGAACAATATAGTAAGCCCTCGGCCACATCTATGCTGCTGTAATTAAGCTTTTCCACATTCCTATGCTAATTATTTTGTCAATTTGATTTCTGCATACTCCATTTGGTGAGGGATAGAGGTACGATTTTAATTGTTTGAAGATTGTATTAGTGATGAAGAAATCATTGTATTGTCAGAAATTGATCAGTTATTATCATGCTTTATTTCTGTTTCCCAGACCATATAGTCCAACTATATATATTTTTCTTTTAATATGTATAACATCGGCTTTCTAGACATCAATTTCAAGCAACATTCTGATTTGCATGTTCTGTCAATTTCAGATTGATTTTTACCATAAAACATTGGATGATGCTAAACTATGAGAAATTATTCTATAATTTAAAAAGTACTAATATTTAACATACCACCAAACTTTATGTTATACATATAACATATAATGAAAATAATAGATATAATGAGAATATTGAACATGATTCATTGCTGTTACCATTACCATGACTATATCTGTCAATACTGAAGACCAGTTAACATTTATATAGACTTAGAGTTCTCTTTCTGTATTATTACGACAATTCTTGTTAGAATGTTGGCAAAAGGAAAGTGACTGGTATCAGAAAATTATTAACATAGAATTTATGTGCTTTACATAGTAATAAATCTACTTAATGATCAGAAGGGAGATAACAAAGAGGTACACAGATAAGACAATGGTTCCAAAAAGTTTCATTTACCTCATTTGTCAATATCTCCAAAGTTTCCAATTGTTATATCAACAACAGTTAGATCTATCATTGACATCAACATATACATTTTTGAACAACCATTGCAAGATTTCAAAAAAGAATTTTTAAAAATGTCATTGAACCTTTTTCAAGGGTTTCTTATTGGACTAGCTGAAATTCAATACCTTTGAGGATTTCATATATGCGTAATAGCAATTGGATGATGATTATAAGAGATTTTCAAATTCATGTTATGGAACTATCACATTTGAACAATTTAAGCCAATTATAATATCTCAGCCCAACCTATTCCCCAGTTGTGAGGGGGGAAAAACTTTAGGAAAGATTCTACCTTCAGCTTTTGATGAAAAACAGTCTACAGGTCTAACAGATAAATAAACAAGAGCTTTCCCACTACTGCTATAGATATTGACCTGGTTTCAGGAATATCAATCAAAGATGAATATCTCTGCTGCCTTTTCATTAGTCAGGCAGCAGGTGCAGTTGTCTCATCAATATCAACATGGTTTTAAAATTGCTTACTATGGCCTCCTTGCCCAATATAACTATGTCTAAGTAGACGCAGCTATATTTTGAAGCTGTACCTATGGAAACACTGTCACAACATAAGCCAGGTGCATTTATCTTAGTTCTATGTTCTTCTTAGTTATTTTTTTCCACCCAAGCTTGAAGCCTCTGACTTTGATTATAGCAAAAGAAAATTAATATCCTTATCTAAGCAAAGACAAAACAAGCATTAAGGAGAGCTAGTAGTGATGTGAGTTTGTTGGTAGACCCAGGGCTAGCACTGATTTAACAAAGCTACTCCCAGTAGCAAAGTCAAAAAGAATTAGCAATAATGTTAGCAATAATAATAGATAGAATAGGAAACCTTAGAGCACTCTGGCAATGTCACTAGAACTCAATAATTGCACGGATAGGTTTCCATTTAACCACATATAGAAGATAAGACTCAGTGGTACCAATCAGCATAATTGTGATGTCTTATTATTGAATAAGCTATTAAGTATTCTAACACACATTTCATCAATGAACAAATAAATATGGGTGGGGATATCAGCTCTGACAGATCATAAAATGTTATATCAAACAAAATATCTTCTAACAGAATAAGTGAACTTCCTTGGCATATTTCCTCCAGACATTGTGGTTGGGAGGTTAACATGGAAATTGTGGTATCGATGTCTACATCTACTTATTTCATGTGTTTATTGATCCTTGATGCAGTTTTAGTTGGTTTTTTTCTTAATAAAATTCTTTGTTTTAATTTTGTTTACTTTCCAGGGTCTCTTGGATAGCAGCACTTAGCAATAGCACTTAGATGTATATACTGCTTCACAGTGATTTACAGCCTTCTCTAAGTGGTTTACAGAGTCAGCATATTGCATCCAACAATCTGGGTCCTCATTTTACCAACCTTGGAAGAATGGAAGGCTGAGTCAACTTTGAGCGGGTCTGCATCGAACTGCTAGCAGTAGGCAGAATTAGCCTATAATACTGCATTCTAACCACTGTGCCACCCAACTGGCCAGATATATAAATGAGATTAATAAATAAATATATTAATACTAATAATATTGTACACTTGTTGTACATTGAATTAATGAAGTAGTAAGTATAGAAATATAAGAGAAGAATTCATCCATAGCTAGCTCCCTAGCAGGGGTGAAATTCAGCAGGTTCTGATAGATTCTGGAGAACTGGTAGCAGAACTTTTGAGTATTTCAGAGAACTGGCAAATAGCACCTGTGCCTGGCCCCAGAGTGTGGTGGGAATGGAGATTTGTCAATATCCTTCCCACAGGAGTGGGAAGGGAATTGAGATTTTGCAGTATCCTTCCCCTCCCACGGCCTCCAAGCCACGTCTACAGAACCGGTAGTAAAAAAAAAATGAATTTCACCACTGGTCCCTATCCCTACTTGCCTATCTCTCCCAACATTCCACAGTTGGCTCACATAGTTGTGTTGGGATGATGATAGTAACCCTCCCCCTTCCCACGTCCAGGGAATTGTCTGATGTTCAATTGGAGAGCTTGTGTTTCAGTTCTCTTCCATTCTGTTTTCTTGCTCTCCCAGAACTTCCTTTACTTTAAATAAGTTAAGGACTAGGATTATTCTCCTTTCATCCATTTAATAGAATCTATCTCACTAGATGATCCACCATAAATGGGCTAGTTAGTGAAAATCGTGTCATTTGATGTGTGTCTTGGCTGCTCTGCCATGCATACATCTTCTATCTTCTGTTTATCTATCTCTACCTCCTGCATTTATTCTGATGTACTTCTAATAATATCTTTTCTTATTTTCCTCCTTCTTCTCACAAGCTAAATGAGGCAGTAGTTGCTCTAGCTGCTTCATTTCCCAACTTTTATGTGTTTGGTTTCCCAGTAATCTGTCTGATGGTATCTTGATGGTAGTTTTATCCATACCTTCAGCTTGCACACAACATTCACAGCCCCTGAACTCATTCTGTAAGTTGTCTGGCCCTCTAGTTTCTGTCATCTTTAGCTTTAGCATTACATCCAGCCTCACTTTTTTGATACTTTTTAATGTATCAGAAAACCAAACATAAAAATACACATTTTTTAGAAGTGTTACTTGCAGAAAGCATGGTAGGAAATGTATATTAAATATCTGTAAGTTTGGAGATGTGCAAGAAAAGAAACTATAAAAATACTTGTGGAAACATTTTCTATCAATATAGTGGAGTGCTGAACAAAACGTGTGTTGAGCAAGGTGATAAATTTAGTAAAAACAACATTGACAGAATCTCTCTTTCTGTGTTATTCAAGGGGATGCGCAGGGGATGTTTTCTAAATGACAAAAGCCTAATGTAAAGACCAAAGCTTTTCTTAAAGATAAATAGAACCATTATGCTTCTGGGCAGTAAACAAAAAAAAAAAACACCTACCAATGATATATAGCCCATTTGGCTCAAACCAAATCAATATCCCACATGGAATCAGACAATGAGTCAAAGTCAAGAAATTCAGTACGCATAAAATTCAACCTTTAGTGGCCTGAGGAATAGGTAATCACTGCTGGCTATGTATAAAGGGGTGGGAATACAGAATATACTAATATATAGCATAGATTCCATACTTTTTACCTATCTTTTTATTGGAGTGCCTGGGAAAGAGAATAAGGCATGCTTGTTTCTTTCTTAAAATCCTTAAGTTGTGAGATTTATTTTAGATACAGTATTGAGGGTTTTGCACTCAGTGACTGAAGTCCAAGCTGAAAAACTGGATTCACTATATCAAATTATTAAAACTGCTTGATGTTATAATTTTGTGATATTACTATTTGAATGCTTGTCAAGTGATATTTATGATTTATAGTCTTCTTGATATGTCTGATAATTTTGATTATTTGGAGTCCTGTAATGTATGTTACATGTCTTGACATTTGGAGTCTTACAGCTGAAGTTACATTAAATCAATCAATCACTTTTCAAAAGTGAAGAATTTATCCAAAAGCCTGTGATAAGAGATAAGTAGACACTGTTCTTTCCAGCATACAGTCTTGTACAGAATAATGAGAATTATTCAGCATTGCAATTTCTAGATAATTTGAATACATCTTATTTTATTCAATATATGTAGAAAGATAGAGATAGAGAGATAGAGAGATAGAGAGATAGAGAGATAGAGAGATACAGAGATACAGAGATACAGAGATACAGAGATACAGAGATACAAACAGAGAGAGAGATTGGAATTCACAAAACAGCCAAGCGGGATGCTAAGTCATCGTGCCTACAGCCAGGGACGTCAATCAAGCAGGGTGCAAGCGCTGATTGGTTCCGACGCGGGTGCAGTCCGGCAGGAAGATTTCAGGCTTCCCATTGGTTAACTGTTTCGACAGCTTGGCTATATAAAAGCTGTCAGATTAAAAAGTTGTTGTTTGCTGTTAGTTCTGTTAATAAACCGTTGTTACAGCAGAACTGTCTCTGTGCCTTCTCTCAGGGTTCATGTTATAGCACTGGCGACAAAGGTGGGATTCTGAAGGGAAATGTCACGTTCTCTCAGAAATACCACCACCTTGAAGAACCCCACTATCAAGATGATGACGATACCTCCTTTTGCCGCCTTTGCTCCTGAGAGAGAATCTTGGGAAACATTCATGCATCAGTTTGAATGTTTCCTCATAGCCCATGACTTTACTGAAATATCTACCGAAAGAAAGAGGGGATATTTCCTAAGCTTATGTGGCATGGAGACATTTTCCATGGCCTAAGCGTTAGCCACTCCAGCATCTGTACATGTTGTGCCATAGGACACTTTATTAGCCAAGTTGAAGGGGCACTATGACCCTGCTCCCTCAAGTTTTGCTAGACAGCTTTCCTTTCACCAATGTATTTGATTTGATTTTATTAGATTTATAAAACCGCTCCCTCTCCCCAAAGGGACTCGGGGTGGTGTACAATCAAAAATTAAAACATCATAGACATATACATTACATAGACATTTACATTTACATAGAGGAGGCATCCATAAAACCAATTACATAAAATCTATACAAAATGATAAAATTAACAACATTAAAAACTACCCTAAAATTTAAAAATAACTGCCAGGAGGATTAAGGATAAGATTATAATTGGGCCAGGCCGGCTAATTGGAACAGGTGGGTCTTGAGTTTCTTATGGAAGGAGCGGAGATCAGAGGTGGTCCTAATATCGGCGGGGAGGTCATTCCAGAGGGCTGGGCCCATCACAGAGAAAGCCCTACTCCTGGGCGCCGCCCGCTGGCATTGCTTAGTGGACGGCACCCGGAGGAGTCCCTCTCTGTGAGAGCGAATTAGTCGTAGGGATGTATGGGGTAGGATGCGATCCCGCAGGTAACTAGGTCCTGTGCCATGGAGCGCTTTGAAGATGGTAGTCAACACCTTGAAACGCACCCGGTAGACCACAGGTAGCCAGTGCAGCTCGCGCAGGAGAGGTGTTATATGGGAGTACCTAGTACTCCCCATAATTGCCCGCACGGCCGCGTTCTGGACCAGCTGTAGTCTCCGGGTGCATCTCAAGGGGAGCCCCATGTAGAGAGCGTTGCAGTAGTCCAGACTGGACGTCACCAACTCATGAGTGAGTGTGCGAAGGGCATCCCGTCCAATAGGGGGCGCAATTGGCGCACCAGGTGAACCTGGTGGAACGCCCCCTTCGCCACGGCTGCCACATGGTCATCCATCGACAGCCGGGCATCTAGGAGGACGCCCAAATTGTGTGCCCGCTCCACGGGGGCCAGTTGCTCGCCCCCAATGGCCAGCGATGGAGTCCATTGGTTGAACCGGGGCGCCGGTAACCACAGCCACTCTGTCTTGGAGTGGTTGAGCCTGAGTCTGCAGAAAGGTTTATCCAGTTTATGGCCTCTCTTAGAAACGCTGCTATTTACTGCGATTTTCCTGATCGGACGAAGCCTTGTTGGAGCAGCTAATCTGTGGCATTAAAGATTTGCGCTTCAGCACCGATTGTTGGTGAAGTCCGACCTGACCTTGACTATCGCCTTAGATGAGTCGAGGGTGGCCGAACAGTCAGACTGCTCCATGGCAGAAATTAGAAGATATCAAGCCGCACATAACTTGCTCTCAGCTACAGCCATGGTTAATCGACAAGTAGCTGAATAAGAAATCGAAGAATGTGCAGCTGACAAAGTTAGCTGTCTGAAATCATCCACAAACACTCACTGGAAGCCTTCCACAAAATCACCTCAGGTGGGCTGCCTGAGCTGTGGAGGCAACCATATGCACTCCACTTGCCGCTTCAAATCCTCCACTTGCCGGCATTGTGGCAAAGCGGGACATCTTGCTTATGTGTGCCACGCCACTCATCCAAGTCCAGACAAACTGACCAGTCACCCTGCCAACCAGCCTATGGACAGGCGTCCATTCCGGAACAGAGATGACTGCCAAGCCATAGACCGCAAGGAGGACAATGTGGAAACCATCAATACCATGTCTGCAGGAAGCCTCAACCGCAAGAAGATGTACATTAGCATACTGCTTGAGGGGAATCCATGTAAAATGGAGGTGGACATGGGATCTATTAAGTCAATTATAGCTTGGGGAACACTCAAGCAGCTGCTGCCCAAAGTTTCTAAAAATGATTTGGCCCCGGTCAGCTGCTCATTAAGAGATTATCAAAACAGCCCAATACCAGTTATGGGAAGTAGGATGTTCACTGTGCAATATGGCCAATTTAAGGGATCCCTGCCACTAGTAGTGGTTGATGGGCCATTGGCTACATTAATGGGATTGGATTGGTTTGCGGCTTTGGGTTTTTCCATTACAGGAATCCATTCCACTGATTGTGCTGCTGACTTTGAAGATCTGGCCAGGGAGTTCAAAGACGTCTTTAGCAAGACTCTTGGTAAATATAAGGGGTCCCCAATCTCTTTTAATTTGGACCCTAGTGTTACCCCATTTGTTTAAAGGCCAGGCAAGTCCCATTTGCACTCCAGAGTAAGGTGGATGTTGAACTAGATAAGCTACTGCAACAGGGGGTATTAGAGCCTGTAGATTATGCTAAGTGGGAAACCCCTATAGTGATTTCCATCAAATCAGATGGATCCATTAGGATCTGCGCTGATTATAAATCAACAATAAATAAAGCCCTTCAAGCCCATCCTTACCCTGTTCCAGTGGTGCAACACTTGTTGCATTCACTGGGCAGGGGTCGCATTTTTGCTAAGCTTGACTTAGCCCAGGCTTATCAACAACTAACAGTTGATGATGCTACAGCTGATTGCCAGATGATTGTTACACATCGTGGAGCATTCTGGTGCCACAGACTCCAGTTTGGAGTCTGTGTGGCACCGGGCATCTTTCAAAGCATCATAGAGCATCTGCTCCATGGGTTGCCAGGGGTATTACCCTACTTTGAAGATGTGCTGATAGCAGCAGAAAGTCAGGAGGCCCTGCTATCTAAGCTCAGGGCCGTATTATGCAGATTCCCAAGGCGGGACTTAAATTTTAAAAATCCAAGTGCCATTTTGGAGTGGAATCAGTAGACTTCCTTGGGTTTCATATTGAACCCCGGGGCATCCATCCGACCATTAAGGCCATTAAGAAGGCTCTGGCTCCCACCAATAGGGTGGAGCTGCAAGCCTTCTTAGGGCTCTTAAATTTTTATGCAATGTTTTTACCACACAAGGTTTCCATCGTGGAACCCTTGCACAGGCTCCTAGACTCTTCCGCAGTCTGGAGATGGGGCAGCCGTGAAGCCCATGAGTTCGCAGCTGTCAAATCTCTCTTGATGTCATCAGCTGTTCTTATGCAGTACTGTGAGTCCCTTCCTCTCATTTTAGCCACTGATGCTTCACCATATGGTGTGGGGGCTGTTTTGAGCCATTGTCACCAAGGCATAACTAGAATGAAGGCTTTAGGTCACAGCTATGTCTGGTGGCCCACGTTGGATGCAGAGATAACAAACTGGGTGGCAGGGTGTCTACCATGTCAGTAGTCCTGTCCTAATACTCCAGTGGCCCAACCAGGGACCATGGGCCCATATACATTTAGACTTTGCTGGCCCGGTGCACAGTCACAACTTTCTGATAGTGGTAGATGCCTTTTCAAAGTGGGTAGAAATATCTACCATGCATACTACCACATCAGAGTCCACCATCAAGGAGTTGCAGCATCTCTTCATCACACATGGCCTACCGGACATTGTAATGTCCAATAATGGGCCCCAATTGACATCTGCAGCCTTCCAGGCTTTCCTGTCTAGCTTGGGTATTAGACATGCTTTGATTGCTCCTTACCACCTGTCTAGCAATGGTCAGGTGGAACAGGCAGTCTGCTCAGCTAAGGAGGCCCTGGAGTGCATGGGCCTTGGCCATTGGGGACAGAAAACTAATCAATACATTTTGACTCAACACACCACACCATGCTCAACATCAGGGAAAAACCCGATGGAACTTCTAATGGGGTGGCGCCTTCGTATCTTACTGGACTGATTGCACCCAACCTACTACGCGGACTCCGGAACCATTTGGACAGACGCGCACTTTTGAAATAGGGGATAGGGTATTTGCAAGGAATTGCATACCTAACCTGAAGTGGGTTGACTAACACATTATTCAAGTAACTGGCCTGTGTTCTTGTAGGGTCCAGCTAGAGTATGGATGCCAGTAGCGGTGCCAAGTGGACCATCTGCGGCACCGCAACACGCAACCCACTCTATCAGCTTGGTCTGTTGTGCTTAGCAGGGAGCCAGTTCCAAACCTGCCTATCTCTGCCATCTGCCTGCCAGACTTCAGTCCATCTGAAAACAATCTCTCTTCTATACCCGCCTTGTTCTCATCGGAAGGCATACCTGTTGTTCCCAGTAGTCCGGTGAGGGAGGAGTCTGCAGGAGGCCTTGTCGAGCAAACACCAGCAGCAGAGGTGCAGTCAGCACAACCTACTTTCCCAGCAGCCAACCCAGAACTAAGGTGCTCGGGGACGAGTCACTGGACGTCCGCCTACCTCAAGGACTATGTCTGTGCAATCAGGGGGAGGGAGGAAGGAGTGCTAAGTCGTCATGCCTACAGCCGGGGACATCAATCAAGCAGGTTGTGAGTGCTGATTGGTTCCGATGCAGATGCAATCTGGTGGGAAGATTTCAGGTTTCCCATTGGTTAACTGTTTTGACAGCTCGGCTATATAAGAGCTGTCAGGTTAAAAAGTTGCTGTTCTCTGTTAGTTCTATTAATAAACCATTGTTACAGCAGAACTGTCTCCGTGCCTTTGCTCTCAGGGCTCAGGCTATAGCAGGAAAAATCTGTTATACACATTATGTGAACAGCCTACTGGACATAAATTAATTTGTGTCATTTACATGAGATATTACAACGTGCATGACATCATGGTGACTGCTATCTAACATCTAAGGTATGGGCAAATAATTTACTGCCTCTTTATCCATGATCTGAGCAGATTCGGGTTAAGATGAAATGGAGGCAAGGAAGCAGATTAATAAGCAAAGTGAAAAATTTGTGAGCTTCACTGTCCACAGAAGAGTTAAAGGGGGGAAGAATCTTCAGATGCATCGTAATGTCATCACATGCGATATTTATATTTATTTATATAAAGGTGTCCAGCGCAACACTGATTCTATGTGGTGTACAATTTAAAATCATTTAATTAAAGAAACCAAAATAAAAAAAACACATAAAGAGAAGAAATACCATATCAACATCAGACAATATAATCTAATACAGTCTACAGGTGTACCTGACAGAAAAAAGGAAGAAAGAAAACAGGCTTTCAAGATTGGTTTAAAATAATTGCAGGGTCAGGACATCTTCTGAACAATCTTACCCAAAAAGGAAAACTTTGGGGATTTAAAAATTGTCCAGAAGCATTGTGCCTAATGATGGCTTCTTCAAGAGGGGATGCAACACCAAACAGAGCTTCCCCTCACTTAAAATGAATTCGCTACCACATGGGACCCTACCTCAAATCCTTCAAACCAGGAGGTTTATATTAAACTAATACAAACATGGATGAGTTAATAGTCCTGAGGATTATATTCATGTGCTTCAGAAAGACAAGATCAAATGCTAACACAAATAATGACTCTTTCAAGTTGAGGGTCATCTCAGGAAAATATTTGTGTGGTTTTCTTGGTAGCAGAAATATGTGGTTTGGCATTCTTTCTTTGAAGATTTCTTTAAAGAAAAAAAAATAATTCCATTGTAGCCTTAGAATTTTCTAGTAGTCTCCCAACCAAGTCCAACCCTGCTTATCTTTTCAGGATAAGGAAAATCACCTACGCTGCCATAAATATTAGAAAACTGCTAATATGTTCCCCACCTCCTGGTTCCTTTTTTAATGCTGGTTCTTTTATGAAGCTTTGACAGCTGCCTGGTCACCATAATGTACTTTCACAATGACAAGATTTAACATAATGTTAAATCTTGCATAATACATACATACATACAAGTTGTAAGATTATTTAGACAATTTGGTTGTTTTAACAGATGTTTTAGCTGCTCTTTTGCCACCATCTTATATTCTACCTCTGGATATACCTCCTTTTTTCTCACAGCACATGCTGTGCAACATCAGTTCCCCAGGCACATTTAGTTATCGGCAATGATCATTTTTGTCCCTCTACATGATAGGGCTGATGCCTGGAGATCATTAAAGTCTACTTTGAAGAGTTTAAGTGAAAATTATACTTCTGAGCTACAGAAGAGCTCCCAGGTGTCTCCTAGGACCTTTTATGATGCTTTGTAAATGGGCCACAGGCTGGCCAACAAACTCTGATGATTGAAGGAACATGTGGCATGAAATTATCATCTCATGTCAGAGCAATGATTTGGTTCATTTAAATAATGATACACAAGCCTGGGGTGATTGGGAATACATTATCTTTTATGGGTTGTGGCACCAGCCAAGAAGAAGGAACAAATCAGAGCTGGCTCCTGCAATGGGGCAAACGTCATCCATTAAAAATGCAGAAGAATCTGTAAATAAATATCCAGGATGATATTGAAAAGTAACAGTACTACTGCAGCATAATAAAATTCCTTGACTTAATCTCATTTGATAGTCATTGCAAATCTTAGAACTTCAAAAAAATAGATAAAAGTAAAGGGTCCCCGCACATGCGTGCTATTTGTTTCTGGCTCTAGGGGGCAGTGCTCATCTCCGTTTCTAAGCCGAAGAGCCAATGCTGTACGAAGACATCTCTGTGGTCATGCAGCTGTCATGACTAAATGCCAAAGGCACATGGAACACTGTTAGCTTCCCACCAAAGTGGTCCCTATTTTTCTACTTGCATTTTTACATGCTTTCAAACTGCTAGGTTGGCAGAAGCTGGGACAAGTAATGGGGAGCTCACTCCGTTATGCGGCGCTAGGGATTTGAAGTACTGAACTGCTGACCTTCTGATTGACAAGCTCAGCATCATAGCCACTGAGCCACCACATCCCCTTATACTTCTTATAAGAAATACTTCTTATATAGAACTACTTTAATCATTTACATTAAAAAAACTACAACTCTCAGCTCATAACAAGGTGCATGCCTTTATAAAAGAGGTTCTGTGTACTAAATCAATTTTAAAATCTTATAAAACTCAAGTCTATACAGTATTATATCAAAAGATTCAAGCCACCCACTGTGCTGTTTTAGGCTATTTTTTAGATGAGAAAAGTCACCCATAGACAGTCCCTTTAAGATTTAAAGTAATTTTTAGGATCCGAGAGAGTGGCAATCATATACAAAGGCAGAATTCCCAAAGTGGGGCAGAGAACAAAATGTTTTTGTTAATGTAAGAAAAGTCTGTGAAAGTCACACTCTTAAAAAAAAACTTTAAAAAAAATTAAGAGTGTGAATGGTGATTAAAATGTCATATTGTTAAAACTAGCAATTTCATGAACATTAAACTGCAACCTTACTGTCCTCTCCGGAATCAAAGAAATTATGATGAAAAGTTGTTCTATAGGAAAAATAAAGGACTGATCAAAGCAAAGCACTTGATCACTGGCCTAGAAGTAATGTAAGAATGTCACACTTTGTTCCATTAGCAACATGCTGGATGCTATTTAAGGCATTTTGGGAGTGATCACACAGCCCCTGATAAACTCAGCTGCTGTCCTTATAGGAAGAAAGCCATCTTTAAAGACAATGTAATATAAAAAGTTGATAGCAACTGTGAAACATCATTTTTAAAAATCATTTACAAATCCTTTTCATTATTTATGTCACATTTATTGGCATCTCACTCTAATAGCTAATCTAAAATTTGGTGAATATTTCCAGAAATTTCTGCTTTGTGACTAAGTGACTAACATACACAGTCTTCCAAGGTGACAATGCATTAAAAATCAATGTTTCCTTTTTTTTTTTTTTTTTTTTTTTTGCTGTTGCATCTACACCCAACTGAACATGACAGTGTTCCCACCTCAGATAATTTGGTGGCGGCTTCACTCTGGCATCCTCAAAATCATTGAGTAGATGTTTACAGTCAGTGTACTCTGAAAGTGTGGCTGTGTGGCTGTGGCAGATGCAATGTGATCAAAGTCCTACCTTTTTATATATTATTTATTTATTTATATTTGTTTGTTTTGTCAAGCGTATATAAGATCATAGATATAAGTACATACAAGATTTTATTGGTTTTTTTAAAAAATGAAAAGGAAAGGGGTAGTGGAATGAGTTACAAATTTTGGCGGTTACAATAGGTAGAAGGTGTCCCCCCCCCCGTACTCGTAGTATTCATTTGAACATGCAGTTTGATACTAAATAATACTTCTTGTCAGCATATAAATTCAAATAATAATTTCAATTAATTTATATCAAGCAGATTTTCTTGCTCATTTTTGTGATCTGAGTTTTCTTGGTATTGCCCCTTCTCCCCCCGCCAGCAGAGCTCCGGCCCCTCCCATGTCCTGTAGGTCTGGTGTAGAGTCATCAGATTTATCTAGGAGTACTTTATTTTTTTCCATAAAAGCCTGAGCCTCTACGGTTGTGTTAATTCTTACTCTTGTGTCCTCCCAGAATATTAGCATGCCTTCAGGCATCAGCCATCTGAACCAGATCCCCTTCTGGTATAACTTCTTTGCTAATTGCGAGTAGTTTTTTCTTTTCTCTCTAACTTTCTTAGGGATCTGTTTCAGAATGGTTATTTCTCTATCTTGATATTTCAAAACTTGCCCCCTTTGTGCACTCAGAATCTCATCTCTTGTAGTCTTTCTGAGAAATTTAATATGTACCTCCCTAGGAACATTGTGTGTTCTAGCATATGCTGAGTTTACTCTATAAACCAGATCCAATTCCCACCCCATCTGTTGTTTTTCTTTTTGAATGTATTCAGCCAAAATGTTTGTCATGATGTCCCTTAAATCTTCATCATCTACCTCAACCACATTTTGAAACCTAAGGAAAAAGGACATTCTTTCAAATTCTGTTTTCATCTGGTGGGTCTCAAGCTCTTGGTTCCCCTTCTGCACCCCTTTCACCTCCCCCCTCATCTCAGCCGTCCCCCCCTCCAAAAGATCCAGTCTCTGTGAGTTTTTACTCATCTGGTCTTGGTTCTCTTTAAGTTGCTCTTTCATCTCCTTTAATTGACTTTTTATGTCCTCCTATCCCTTTAAAATTTGCTGAAACATCTGTTGAAAATCCGTCTCAGAAGGCTTGGACTGCATCAGAGAAGTTAGGGTCTGTTGTCCACTGGGACTGGATACTGTAGATGTCGGGGCGGAGACAGCAAAACCCGGCTTCCCCGGGGGTGGTCTTTTAGGTGGCATTATATTGAGCAAAAAAAAGTTCAAAGTCAATACAGAGAGGAAACAATTAAAGAAGGAGACCGCCAAGAGAGGTCTGGAGTCCAAGCAGAAGGGATTTTTTTCTAATTGTAGCTTCTGGCAATAGAGTAATAAAGTCCTTTGTTACAGGGGAGTTCAATACCGCAAGAGATTTATCCGAGTGTCACAGAGACAAAGACAGGAAGCCTGAAGTTGTATGGGTGGAGTCAAATTTCAATGTTTATAGAGACAGCGGAAGCATGCCATCTTGCCCTGCCAGCTTCGGAGTTAAAGGGCATAACAAAAAGTTTTCAAAGTTTCCAAAGTTTTCAGATCATCACCTCATTTGTAGGGTTACAATCCAAAATCCGCCTTCGTTATGAGCATGAAATCATTGCATGGCTCTCTCCCTTCCTCCTCCTCTGGGGCCGAGAGCAAAGCCGTTTATAGCCACCTGTCCGAGGGGGGGGGGAAATCCCCTCTCTCCAGTCACGCTTCTCCGATCCGGGTTGAAAACAACTCTAAGAGCGGCTGGCAGTTTTTCTTTTTCTTTTTTTAAACACACAAGGGAACGGGGGGAAGTTTCCACCTCACCACACAGCAACCACGTCCTTCAGATAGTGTGTTCTTCCAGCTGCCTCCTCACGAAGACGCCGCAGCGCCTCCCCATCATGCCTCCCGGTGCCTAGGGCGATGCGGGGCCCCCCAGCAGCCACCGACTCAGGGGATCCCCCGCTACGCCGCCCCTTTGGCAGGAGCCTCTACGGGGCATCCTGTGCCCCCCAAGCGATGGGGGCCCCACCAGAAGAGCGCGGGGCGAGCATAGCCTGCCCGTCGCGATCAGCAGCCAGAACCGGAAACCCCAAGTACATACAAGATTATGAATACATGAAGTGGATATGAATAAATGGGGCTGTTAGGACAGGAACGGTAGGCACATTGGTGTGCTTATGCATGCCCCAGATGTTTGTGTGTGTGTGTGTGTTATATATGTTGTGATGCTTGTAAAAATCATGGAGTGGCTTCAGTTGTACAGTGGCTATCTTGACTTTTCTGACCTTCAAGAAACTCTTGTTTATGCAAAAGTTTGTAGATTAAGCATACAGTAGTTTTTAGCACTGTCTAAAACAGAAGCTGGGACAAGTAATTGGAAGCTCACTCCGTTATGCGGCACTAGGGATTTGAAGTACTGAACTGCTGACCTTCTGATTGACAAGCTCAGCATCACAGTCACTGAGCCACCACATCCCCTTATACTTCTTATAAGAAATACTTCTTATATAGAACTACTTTAATCATTTACATTAAAAAACGGAAACATGTGCAAATAAACACGTGTTTATTTCTGATTGAAAAAATAAACATTGTCTTGTGTATAAGCACAACTATCTTGGCAAATCAGGGTTCTGTCCCAGATGGCACAGAAAATTGTACTTATAGTCATGCCAACTTTCATTACAGTTTTCTCTTCAGTTAAATGTGTGGCTTTCTGAATCCTTCCATGCGTTGAAGCACTAGCATCTTAATTCAATTAGATTTTTATTTATGTTATCATTTGTTACTCTTATATATCATGTTCCACCTATGAAATACATTTTATGTTCATAACAACATAAAGCATGATGGCCTGTGTAAGGATATGTAGATCAATCTGATATTATGATTCTGATATTAGCAATCCACATTCTTATGCTCACTCTGAAATTTGTAGTGAACTCTACTCCCAACTTCATATGTGAACCTGGTAATTTGGGCTTTCAAACCATGGCTAGATATTTTTTGTGAACTGATTATGGCTTATTCTATAAAACATGTTTAAAGCAAACCAGGAGATAAGGAGGTGTCTAGAGTTGTCTCAGTGAGAAGCGTGGTATAGAAGTCTAATAATATTTTTTTTAAAAAAATGAAAGATGTTCTACAGAATCATAGAGCTGGGAGGGACCTCAGAGGTCATCTAGTCCAATTCCCTGTTCTAGCAGGAGATCCTTACAGAATCATAGCATCACAGAGCTGGAAGGGATTTCGGAGGTCATCCAGTCCAACCCAAGGAAGAGACCAGCAGAGAATCATAGAAGGACAGTTCCCTAAACCTCCTTGGACAACTTCAGACAAAAACATATGCTGTAAAATAAAATCAATATGGAGTTACAAGAATCAAAATTCCCCAATTCTCCATAAACTCTGAAAATCTGACACAGACCCAGACACACAGACACACAGACACACAGACACACAGACACACACACACACACACACACACACACACACACACACATCATTATATTCAGCAGAAGAACCTGCCCACTGTACATGATGGAATTTCCCACTGTGGCCTTCAACTTCACAAAAAAAGTATAAACTACAGATATTTATAATCAAAAATATACTCATCCTTAGCATTAATACTTACATAGTCGTTGAATAAATTCACCAGAATATCTTAAGCTGACTTTCTATTTTTCCACATCTTCAAAGGGAAGAAATATTGAAAACTATTGAAAAAGGATAACCTATTGGGTTTCTTTTATTTACAAGAAGGACTTTATATACCCAGGAACATTCATTAAAGTCATCAAAGTCAAACAATTTCCACATTGTTCATATGGTTCCAATATATATGCTCACTAAAAGTTAAATCTAAACCCTTAGCTGCATCAATAATATAAGAACAGAACTTGGCTTGGTTTCCCTTCTAACCCCGATGGTTAAGGATTTCTATTTGCGAATCCATTGTTAGCTCATATCACAGTGAATTTTGCTGCAGTGATTCTCCATGTTCTGCTTATGTCAACCTGAATGATCTGGTAGCAGAAGGATTAGTCAGTGAAGTTGAAATTGACTTTTCAAACCAATATCTGTTGTAATCTGACTAATAGAAAGCTGTTCACTCCAGCAAAGAACCTATATATTCCTATGTGCTTCAGCTATCACAGAGATTTTTCCTTAGCTTACTTCAACACCATAGTCTCAGTAATGTTAGATGGAAAATAAGATAATATTTTTCCCAAGTGAAGCTTCCCATGTAACTACTATCGAACCCATGGACTTCTACACTGCCCTTTCTATAAGATTATAAACTCTGGCCTTATAAAATTTATAAACATGGGAAGAATATGTCGGTCTTTTTTTTCTTTTTAACAACCACGTAGTCCCTTAATTCAGAATAGAATTGGGGCGACTGGATAAAGCTGTGTGGATACCCTTCTTAATGCCTTTGTGGAGTTCATAGCAGATATTATTTCTTTATTTTCTAAAAGAGAAACATCTGCTGCTACCTAGGATTGAATTCTCAAACTTCCTAGTGAGGAAGAATATATCAATATTTTGCTGTTGGGTCACTCTTTAATGAGCATTAAAAGAGTTTATTAGCACTGTACTATCTACTGACAACAACAAAAATATGGTAAGAAAACTGTACCCATTTAAATTATTTAGTCTAGGGCAGGGGTCGGCAACCTTAAACACTCAAAGAGCCACAAGTGTCCTAACCGGAAGCCCCCTCCCCCCGTTCAATTCTGGAGCCAACCGGAAATTTGGTTTTTCCACCATAGAGTCTCCTCCTAGCGCAGCTTCCCTTTTTCTTCTGCTGACAAGTAGTCCTGTTCTTCCACCATAGAGTCTCGTCCTAACATGGCATTATTTTCTTCTACCTGTCCTAACCGAAAGTCCTATCAGTTGTGGAGCCGACTGGCAAGATGGAGCTACCGCAGAGGGATGAAAAAGCCAAATTCAGCTCCAGAGCCATGGGTTGCTGTCTAGGGCAGGTGTGTCAAGCTCATGACCAGAGGGCCAGATGTGTCATGTTCTGGCCACACCCACCTTGGATTAGCGAAGGGGGAAAAGTTGGGATACGTGACGTGATGACAATGTGTCATCACGAGTTTGACACCCTTGGTCGGGGGGGGGGGAGAGAAGCAAAAGAGACAATTTCCAATGTCTCTTTTGTCCGAATTTATTATCTGTTCTCAGAAATCTGTTCTTCTTTCGTTTTGGTACTCTGTATACTTTTCTTTGAACAACAAAGGAGCAAATTACCTGCCTATACTTATTCTTAAGTTCAGAATTCCTTTTACAAACACCTGTTTTACCAAACTTCCTTCATCTAGTCTAGAGAAGAGATTCTCCAATGCCAATCCTCTAGCATATGCATTTATATCACTCTGGTATTTTGGAAACTGACATGTGTCTTTCTATAGTATATGTTTTATTGAGACATTGGAAAGGAATTTAATGGATCTACTACTTTTAAGGTTCCCAGGAAGAATTTTTTAATTGACTTACAGATGTGAGCCCAAACATAACCAAAATGATTGCACAGTGTTATTAAAAAATAACACTGTCTTTGTTGTAATTGTATTGGTTGTAGTAAGCTAATTTTATATGTTTAAGGATGAGACACCAGTTATAAGTTTACTGCATTTGATGGTTGACCAAAGGCTATAAATTTTTTCACAAATAAATACATGTAAAGATGTCTTATTGCCATTTTATTGTGCCAGGACCTATTATAATAAATCTAGTCTATGTAATTGCACAGCTATATAACATATTCTGCTTCCTTTTTAAAATTTATTAATGCATTATATTTACGCTTCTAATTTTTTAACCTTGATTTATCTGCATCATCCAATTGTTGATTGCAGCAAAGAAACCGATTGATCATTTAGCATCCCTTCCCCCCAAAAAATAGGTTCACAGTGATTTCTTGATGATACTGATTTTGGCTTGCAAATACAGCCATCTGAGGTTTGGTCAACCAAGAACAGTCAAAACAAATGAAGATTAAATGGAAAAATATACATGAAAATGAAACTGTTAAATATGGTTAAAGCTGATTCAGCATTAGATATACATAAAGCAAATGGAAACTTGATGAGCTGTCTACCAAAAGTTAAGAATATATTTTGGGGCTTCTTTATAATAGATGTTGGTTACCCCAATATATATAATGATTATAGAGACTGTATACATTCAGAAGGAATGCAGTGGATCAATGGCTAAGATGATGAGCTTGTAGATCAGATAGGTCAGCAATTCGGCAGTTCAAAACCCTAGCGCTGGGTAACAGAGTGAGCTCCCATTATTTGTCCTAGCTTCTGTCAACATAGCAGTTCAAAAGCATGTAAAAATGCAAGTAGAAAAATAGGGACCACCTTTGGTGGGAAGGTAACAGTGTTCCTTTGGCATTTAGTCATGCTGGCCACATGACCACAGAGACGTCGTCAGATAGCGCTGGTTCTTCAGCTTTGAAACGGAGATGAGCACCTCCCCCTAGAGTCGGGAACGTCTAGCACATATGTGCAAGAGGAACCTTTACCTTTACCTATACATTCAGAAAAAACAGCATAGAGTTTTCCCAGGGAAAACCTATTATCAGCTGCCATCATTCAGGGACTGCCATTTGAAGTCATTCAAATGAAAATGAAGGTAATGAGCAGTTTTAAATATACATAATTACCGATACTCATACAATCTTGATTTTTTTTTATCCTAACACTAGTGCTTATTAGGAAGGTAGTCAATTCTAAATATTCATAAAAGCAAAGCAAAAGCAAAGCACTCTTAGCATAGCTGGGTGGAGTCTAATATTTTTATAATACACACACAGGCGTGCACACACACACACAAACACATATTTGGGCATACCAGGGGTTGTAACACAAATACATACCTATTTCCCTGGCTCAGCTGATAAGAAGGAGAGCCTGTGGCTTAGTGGCTAATACATCTGCCTAATATGTAATACAGCCCAGGTTCGAATCCCAGTAAGGGTATGGCTAGCTGATGAGAGCTAAATAGCTTGAAATAGATCTATACTAGTCTCCCTTTATTTATTTATCAGCACAAATACAACACAAATATAAAAAGGCAACATTAAAAATATTGTTTTCTGCCTGGATGGTCTCCTGCAGTAAGCCGATAGACAGAAAGGGGGAGTAGTGAGTTCCCTCCCATATTTGGGCATACCAGGGGTTGTAACACACACACATACATACATACATACATACATACATACATATATTAAAGGAAGTTACATTTAAGATTAATTGTGGAAAATAACATTAATTACATATGGAATCTATTGCACTCCATTTTTTCCCTTCTTCTGTTTACAGGTAGCCATCAGATCAGGGGTGGGTTCCTGCCAGTTCTAACCTCTTTTATAGAAGAGGTTCCACAAATCTACAGTGCCGTTTAGAACTGGTTCCAGCTCCCTCCCCCCGCCCGTCCGCACATCATCAAGATGAAGAGCGAGAGGAGGAATTCTGGGAGTTGAAGTCCATAAATCTTAAAGCTGTCAGTTTGAACACCCCTGGGTTTTTTTTCTAAAGGGTTAGGGGTGCAAGGGTCTTGTAACTTGACAGCTTTAAGACTTGCGTGCTTCAAATGCCAGAGTTTCTGAGCCAACATTTTGGTTGCTAAGCAAGAGCGTTCTTAAGTGAGTTTCACCACATTTTACAAGTTGGCCACACCCACCCAGTCACATGATTGCCAAGCCACTCTCACTCAGTCACATGGCCGGCAAGCCACTCCCACAAAGCAGGCCACACCTACAGAAGAGGTTCTAAAAAAATTTGAAACCCACCACTGGATCAGATGTAAGTGATGAAGTAAATTCTTCATCCAAATCTTATATCTATTTTAAGAAGCAAACCTTATGTTCTAGTAGAGATATATTTGACTGGATATATTTGCAATCCAGATATAAATTCTACAGTCCTGATAGAAAATAAAAGTTATACCACTCATATTTCTTCCTGACATAATACTTTCAGAAGGAAATTACAGCTAACAAAGGAAAATTTTGTATGTCACTCTGTGTTTTTAAAACAACATGGGCCCCAGCCCAAATGAACATGATGTCTGAATTGGAAATGCTGATTATTTCTTTGTGGTAATGTGTAGTTTGGCTTGAAGAAGATACTTTTGAATTGATTTATTGTATGCATAAATCTTCTACCAAGCTTTCATCTATTTTATTTCCATTAGTCTCTGACTCAGTCTTTTATGCTGTATTACATTTCTCCCATTAAATCTGTAGAACAAATTATACAGCAATTTTGAGAGGACTCCTTTACAATAAAAAAAGACATATTATAAAAAATTGATACAATTTTCTAGTATGCTGAGATGTAGTATATCCATCTAGCATAACTTAACTGTGTGCATCAATGTCTGTGGTACACTATCATCATCATGTATGTTAATGTAGGACATACATATCAAATCTGTTGAAATAGTACAATAACCTCTAAAGCAATTACAAAGCTGTGATCATTTGGCTTTTTGCAATGTTTAAATTGCCTTGTGAATTTTTTTAAAAATAGTGCTTTATTTTGTATTTTTTGTACATACTTATTTTATATCTACTTTTCTGAGAAACTGGAAATGTAATATTCTTCTGTTGTAAAGGAAAGCAGATACACACTTTGTTTTGGTCCTCCACAGATCTAGATAAGCCATTATAAGTTTCTCTTGATTAGGTGTGTTCTCCAAGTGCATAATTGCATAATTAATTGGAAGATAAGACTTGGTACCTGACAAAGGAAAGTAGAGCTGATGCCAACACTACAACAATTTTTGTATCAGTTCAAAATAATGTATTTTTCTTTACTTCCACTGTTATTTATTCTGTTGTATTTGATCTCTGGATTTTTTTTTACTTAATTGACTTCAATTTCATTACAGCAAGACTCATTACTTCATACACTCAAAAGATAACATGACAATATAAAACAATATAAAATTCAAATAAAATTAGATAACATAGCTCTTAATAAAGGATATTTGGAATGAGAGGCAATATTCAGCAGCATCTCTTGGCTGCTGTTTAAAATGTACTCCGAATCTTATGTTTCCTTTGAAATTTGCAGTGCCCTATTGACCATTCAGAGTTGAATATACCAAGAGAAACATCAAAGGAAGTTGAATGCAGCAGGAATGGCTTTTTTAAGAAGCATGTGTGGTAAAACAAGAGATAAGATCAAGAAAGAATAAGTGATGAACATATGTGAATTGAATCCAAAGAAACCAGAATGAAAGAAGTATTTTGAAATGGAGAGAGAGAGAGAGAGAGAGAGAGAGAGAGAGAGAGAGAGAGAGAGAGAGAGAGAGAGAGAGAGAGAGAGAGAGAGGGAGAGAGAGAGAGAGAGAAGGGGGAGGGAGGGAGGGAGAGAGTGGGGGGAGAGAAAGAGATATGGAGGAGTGATTTAAAAAGCAACTATATGAAGGATAGGTGAAGAAAGGGAAGACTTAAAAAGTCATGGTTGGATGGAATTGATCTAATCCTAAAATAACAAGAGATGAAAAATTTAAAGAATAAATGACAATGTAGAAAACAGTTTTTAAAGTTATGGTAGAAGCAATGGTGTAAAAGTGGAAAATAAATAGAAAACTAGAGACAAATAGCGGGGTAGAAAGTAAATTTATAAATCTTTTATTTTATCCTAAGGCCAACAGATATGACACACAGCTGTTTACAGCTAAAAAACATATGATCAAGAAATATGATAGGGACCTGGGCAATTGATCTCTTTTAGATCATTACTGAAATCTGATATTTAAAAAAGTAACAATAACAGAAGTTATAAAATGTAAACCAGAAAACAAAACAGCATGTCATAAGAATGCTGAAATGACTTTGGTTCCTTTAACCAAGAATGACAATTCAGGAAAGCAGCATGATCAACTTGTCTGCAGAGGAAAAGACATCCGAGCAACTCTTTATACCCCCACTTCCATGATCCTAATCTGCTGATGGGCAAGAATAAGGGTGTGGAATCCCATTACTGACTAGACCAGATTTTAAAATACTGAATATGTTGAATCTGAAGCTGCACAGCACTTGCTTTCAGCATGGATATCCTGTCCAACGTAATACACATTCTACCCCAATAGAAGAGGAGAAAGATAAAATCAAGCAACTTCTGGGTGTCCTAATTATCTGCATGCAAGATAAATAACTATTGCTATTGTTTGATTTTTAGGTGATAAGATAACCTTTATTGTCATTTTTTACTGTGAATACACTGGTCCTCATTAAAAATGAATTGTGTTGCCTACTCTTGAAATAAAGTATACTCCCTCCCTCCCTCCCTCCCCCCCTCTCTCTCCACACACACACACACACACACACACACCTACACCTACTGATACCCATGTTTTCCCGAAAATAAGACCCAATCTTGTCTCCTGAGACTGCTGCTGTCCCTCAGGAAACTTTACCCTCTAATAGAGAAGGACAAGTAAGAATTTCACAAATGAGACAGACTTTATATCAAAACAATGTATCTTAACTGCACAGAGTGTACTCTCTATCTTTACTTAACAACAATAAACAACCATTCCTTTAAAAAGTCTTTTGAGGCTTTTGCTCAGAAACATTTAGACAAACCTTTGGCACTTATGGTGCTACAAACTAAGTCCATGACAGGGCAGTCTGCATTTAATAGCAACAAAAACTTTTTGAACTTTTGAATTCTGACACCAGAAGGACAGGGGACTCAAATCTGGTCACCCTACATATTTATTCTAATAGAGCTAATGAGTTGTTGGGATACCAAAAGAGATATTTTTCTATCATTAAGTCAACCCCATCTGATTAGGCCTACAAGCAGCAGAATGGCTAACCACTGAAAGGGGAGGTAAATGTATTTTTCTGACATTTAAATCTTCTGCAATCCCTGGTATTCTGTTTAAAATAAAACATTTTCTTGGTACAATTCAAATATTCCCACTACATGAGTTTCACAGTAATAAAATATGCTCACTTTTCCCCCCATCAATGCAAGTTGAAGATCTCCTAGGCTTTAGGAATAATAAACTGCCCACCCAGAGAGTCTTGAGAATTTGGCCTTGACAAAAAGAAATTCAGATAATTATCTAAAGACAAGTGTTGACAGACAGATGAAGCTCCAAAGACACAGCTGATTTATTCTTTTGGAGCATGGCCAAGTAGTAAGCAAGAAATATTGAGAAAATTAGGGAATTTATAACAGACACTGTTAACAACATGTATAGTATCAGAACCTCTGATTGATTTAATGGGAATACATCCCCAAAAGGTTTGTAATAACAATAATAACGATCTGTAGACACCTGTGATACATTTTGGCTTAACTGGGGATTTTCAACAGAAGGAAGATGATCTGTGTGATTCTGACAGAAGAAGAGGAGGGACTGAAGCTGCAGTATCAAATTAATGACTATCTGATACAAACACTAATGTTTTGTTTTTGTTTTAAGCCACAGTTCTACAAAATGGATGCAGTGCCAGAAGAAAATTGTCAATTCTTTGGATAAACCACTGCTACGAACAGTTTAGCAACACTAGAAGACCTCCAAGGTCCCTTCCAACTCTCTTATTCTATGGTCTAAACCCAACCAAATATTGTAGACTTTTATTAGAACTCCTTTTAAATTCTTTAGATCAGGAGTGTCAAATTGGCAGCTGATGAGCCAGACCTTTAGGCCATGCCCACCCCAGATCCGTGAATGGGAAAAATGTCATGAAATGTCATGTGACATCAACATGATACCGTGAGTTTGACACCCATGCTTTAGATTCTAAGATAAAATATGAGAGATTCGTGAGGTTGCATTTCAAGAAAGATGGTGTACCTGTGGCACACCAGCTATTGAAGACATTGTCCACGTCCCTTTTTTTACTGCAAATTATATTCTGCAGAAAGAACTGTTTTCTTAAATTCTTAGAGAAAAATATAGAAATCTAAAAAATACTGGTGCACCAGTATATATACATACTTCTGCAGCCACTTTTGCTGCTTGTGCATGTCACCTCTGGCCATTTCGCCATCAGAGGCCTTCAGGAAAGACCTTTCCAGCCAAGAAATGGATTGACGCATGCTATGCTCCTGGCCTCTGCTTCACCATGAGAGGCCCTTTGGGAAAGACCTCTTCAGGTGATAACAGAGCTCCAGATCAATCTGGATTGATCAGCAAGGGGTTGCAGAAGTGGCCGGCAAGGCAAGCCAGGTGTTGGGGTATGCAAGGCCTGATAATTAGGTAGCTACATTCTCTCATCCCCACCCTACCTTAATTTTTGCCCATGCACCTTGCCCCACCCCTTGCACCCCAGAGTGGGTGTGTCCTAACTAGGGTTCATTTTGAGGGAAGGACTTACATTGTACAATATATAGCAGAAAGAGGAAAATTAAAATTATTAGTAGGTCAGTGTTATATGGAACAAAACTGTGACTGGTCAGTGTTATATGGAACAAAACTGTCACTAGGTCAGTGTTACATGGAACAAAACTGTGACTGAATCTGGATGTTCTGCTCCGGACGTGAAGTCTCCTCCTAGAAGGTAAGGAAGAAAACACATAGTGAAGAGGATGTGTAGTATCCCAGATAATCACTTGCTTATATGCTATGTCCTGGAAAGAAAATGTGATATTGTTAGATGACTTGATGTCCAGTTTATTGTTATACTTCTGGTATAATATGGAGTTAAATTTCTAAGATTTTGGATGGCCTTATAAATTGATTAAAATAATAAATAATAAATTAATGTTTACCAACTGTTTTCATTTAGTTGACTGTTGAGTAGTACTATTCACATCGTTATTACTCTATTTATGGTATGAAGTGTCATGTTGCTATTTTTGTCATGGATTCAGTTAATTGATTATATGCCATTAAGTTGATGTTGAGTTTTAGCAACTACACAGATATTCTCCATGATCATGTCATTCCAGTTAAATCCATTTCAGAACTTCTCATATATCCTAATTGTGTTTTTAATGTTTGATTTCTTGTTGCCTTGGATGAGTTGACTTTGACACAAGGTCTTCCAGCAACAGCAAACATTTATTATGGGAATTCTACTATAATCAAGTTGACAGATTATCAGTGTTCTCTAAATGGGAAATCCAGCTTGATCAAAAGCCGTAAAAGAATTTGGAAAAGTCCTTTTTTATCTTTCTTTTTCAGTGCATGCAAAATGAAACACAGATTCCCTCCCAAGAATTTGGCAGGCAAAGAGAAATGGTTAATATATCAATATTTGTTAGTACAGGAATATGGAAAACTTAAAATGACATCAAGATAATAACTGATTGCAGAGAGATTTGAATAGAATAGACCTGAAAGGGACCTTAAAGATCTTCTTGTCCAGCCCCTTGCTCAAGCAGGAGAATGCATATAAGTGACTGTCTAGTCTCTTCTTTTAAAAACCTCCAGTGTTGAAGGTAAGCTGTGTCACTAGTTAATTGTTCTCACTGTTAAGAAGTTTCTCCTAAATTCCAGATTGCTTCTGTCTTTGAGAACCATTGCTTCTTGCCCTGCCTCATGGTGCTTTGTAGAATAATTTGACCCCCTCTTCTTTGTGGCAGCCCCTCAAATACTGGAATACTACTATCATGTTGCCCCCAATTCTTTTTTTCTTTAGACTAGCCAAACCCAAATCCTGCAGTCACTCTTCATATGTTTTAGTCTTCAGGCTTTTGATCATCATAGTTGTTCTTCTCTGAACTTTGTCCAAAGTCTCAACATCTTTTTGTAGCATGGTGACCAAAATTGGTCGCATTATTCCAGGTGTGGTCTTACTAGGGTTTCATAAAGTGGTACTAATACTTCATGTGATCTTGATTCTATGCCTCTGTTTATACAACTCAGGATTGCATTAGTTTTTTTTGGGGGGGGGGCAGCGGCTGCACACTGCTGGCTAATATTCAAGTGATCATCCACTCCAAGGTCCCTATTTGATTTTCGGTGTTGGCGTAAGCTCTACTTTATATGCATAATTAAGAAAGAAATTTAATATACTGTAGATGAAAAAATAACTGGACTTAAACAACATATAGTAAAACAGAATTTCAAATGGAATTATGTAGAAATCATGAACATGTGATTGTAAAACTATATAGCTTTTTAGTAATATTTTAAATGAAAGAGTAGGTGATAAAATCAGGTCAGAATTTTGATTGTAAAACAATATACATATATTTTACAATCAAAATTCTGATTGTTTTACAATCAAAATTATGTGTGTGTGTGTGTGTGTGTGTGCGCGCGCGCGCTTATAGATATCAATTAGAAAACAATGATAGAAGGTTGGTTTTGTACATAGTAACAAAACTACTATACAAATAAAGATGGAAAAATATTCAAATACCTTCAATGGAAGAGTGAACCGTGAAGATAGTGGAATTTGCAAAAATGGCAAAATTGACCTGTTTGATCAAACAAATATATAAAAGACTGGAAATTCACACTTCCTTCTGGTTGAAAATGTGGAAAAAAAATAATTGGTGATTTATGAATTTGCTGATTTAAAAGACTTACATATGAGAAGAAGAGAACTAGGTGATGTAATCTTCAAAAAGGATAAGTTTGTTTGTAACTGGTGTCAAAAAGATTGGAAGTTGCTTCTTTATATACTTTTCCTTTTTCCTTGCACTATTTTCTGTTTTTATTCTGTTTTTATTTTTTTTAATATAAAAACATATATTTTTATTTTTTATGTAGGTAAAAATCTCTGATACAAATTATAAAAACAACAAAAATTTGTTAAAATTTCCTAATGAACATTGCAACACTCATAGGTGAAAATCATTTCACCTATAAAGATTCCATGAACATTCTTATTCGGTAAAGAGATCCCAGGTCTTTTCCTTCCTCTTTTTTGCATGACACAGATGATGACACAAAGGACAAATGGTCAACTACATTTTTCATCAAAACAACCCCGTATGAAAAAGCGGTTGATGCCAGAAAAAGATTCATTAATCTATGCGAGCCCATGTTTCACTGTCATGATAATGTAGCTTGCTCTACAGTTAAAAAGGGACTATAATATCTTTAGGGACATGGTGGCTCAGTGGCTAAGACGCTGAGCTTGTCAATCAGAATGGTCGATAGTTCAGCGGTTTGAATCCCTAGCGCCGCATAACGGAGTGAGCTCTCGTTACTTGTCCCAGCTTACCTAACAGTTAGAAAGCATGTAAAAAAACACAAGTAGAAAAATAGGAACCACCTTTGGTGGGAATGTAACAGCGTTCTGTGCACCTCAGCATTTATTCATGCCGGCCACATGACCATGGAGACGCCTTCAGACAGCGCTGGCTCTTTGACTTTGAAATGGAGATGAGCAATGCCCCCTAGACTCAGGAAATTTTACCTTTATCTTATAATATCTTTCATTGATATGAAGTACTAGAAGCGATCAAGGGATTCCTGTCAATGTTAAAGTCATGGACTTTGTTCATATTTCAGTTTCAAAAGAAGAGGCAACAATAGTTATGAATATTGCAAATGTTTGTAGCATAAAATTGTCCAAAAACCTGGAATAGAACTCTGGACTATGCAACATTTTTCCTAGATGCAAATTGCTAGGAAAAATTCAGGGACATTTCTCTGAATAGTAACAATAAAATAACAGATGAAATAAATAATAATAATTTAGGGATTTTTAGGGATTTTTCTCTCTCTCTCCAGATATAATTACAGCTTCTAGGGTTTTATTTTTCCTTGCCCCTTTTTCCTAGAGCCAACACCCCTTGCTGTTTCATTTTCAGTCATTTCAGACTGGATGCAGACTTTGGATAACATTAAGGAAAAGACTGGAGGGCATTTTGTGTTATTTGTACAAAACAGCCCTACAACAGCAGGACAATCCTTTTTGCCAAGCAGAATTCAGAAGAGAATACAATGCAGGATAATTTGTGGAAAGAAATATCAAAGGCTGAAGGCACCTCAAATCAGAATTTCTGCTACACCTTACAAATAATCACATTTGGTTGGTGCATGAAATCAAACAAGCAGGTTAGTTGCAGAAAAAATGAATAGGGCTCAGTCGCCCCATTTCAAATGCTGGAATATAAAATATGCTTTATGCCTTGGCCATTTCATACATTTATGGGATAAGATTTAGTACTATTAATTATTTTATATGGTAACATTAATTATTTTTTTAAAATTAATTCACAGACATAGAAAGCAGCATAATAGCATCCCCAACAATATAAGTCATTCTTATCAAGTTAGACTCCCAAATGCTCTCCAGGATTTTAAATTGTTCTTTGCCATCATTTTGTTCAGGATCATCCACAGGCAATGCATTTTTTAAAAAAAAAAAGATTAGTTTTAGTTATTTCAACATTCTTGACCTTTCACACTGGATATCTTATTTTAAAACCAGATGTCTTAAATATATTTTTAATGAATTTAAACAGAATACATGGCAATGCTCTGTATCTCAAAATTGATGCTCTTGAATTATATTGATTGCAAATGCTGGAATTCCCAGGAAAATTCCAGATTGGATTATCAACTCTCCCATTCAATTCAAGATATGTTAGTGTCCATCCATTAAAATCTGAATATTATTTTCTTTGTGTATATTTTCCTTGTGTACAATACATATATCCTTACCAATCTATTAAGTGCTAATATAAATTATAAGATAATGTGATGATTAGTCTAATAGCACAATAGATTATGGGTTACTTCTAGATTAATTAGATACTTTAGCATGATTAAGATATCCTTTGGATTTAATAAATATAACTAACTTCATTTGAATTACCTTCAATATATAACTATTGCTATAATTATACCTGTTTATGAAAAGTCTTATCATAAACTCTATATTTTTATTTCTATAAAGCACAAGGAACTTTTGACAAGAATACAAAACAATGCTGAGACTTTCAAAGGGGTCATGTTGTAATGCAATGAGACTGACTGAGAAAAATTCCGATATGAAATGAAAAGGTAAATGAAGTAGCAATAAAAAACCTACATTTATTCTTAAATAAAATATCTTTCCATTGTTGCTAATATCTTATATCCCATTTAATATGCAGTAACCAGTAATGCCATTCTGTTGTTATAACCTATTAACAACAACAACTATATTCAGGTATCAGTTTCAACCATACATGAATGACAAGTAAAGATGAAAGAACAAAGCTATTGCTTCAAAGATGAGGGGTGGGGAGATCCAAATTATACCCAATATCCAGAAATTCAAATATCATTAAGGAAATGCTAATTCATTGCACTGTTTTCATTCCCGATGTTACAAATTAGAATTTATACTGATGAAAAAATTACCTCAGTCCTGGATTTCTAGACTTCTGCCTTAATCACTAGACCAAACTGGTTCATATACAACTCACACAATACTCTTCACCTGCTTAATGAATTAAGCATGTTCTCTGGCTTCTGACAACACATTGCATCATAAATTAACCACAACATGCTAATCCACAAAATCCCTAACTCACATTAACACCAACCAAATTTAGAATGTGTTATGAATATATCTGTAAGTCTTTATCTGACCTAGTCAAGCAGATTAAATAAATATGGACAATTGGACATTGTATACTTTGAAAATGGTTAAGGTACTTTAAAAAAAACACCTCATCTTTTCCCATTAAGTGAGAGTAAGTAAAATTTGATTATGGTGTATCTAGGGCCGGCCTAGACCACACACACACAGATACAGATTAACAGAGTTGGAAGGGACCTTGTAGGTCATCTAATCCAATGGTGTAGGATCCCAAGGAAGGGATTCTACACCATTTCACATCTTCAAGCTTCTAAGAGCAAAGTAGAGGGGTACTGGAAAGTATTCTCCTGAAGTACTGCAAGGAGACAATGTAACTCTAACCTTTTATTAATGTAGCTGACAACGAACAAAATAACGAACTTAACTGCCAGCCCTTTATATGTGGCTGTCAAACTGTTAGCCAATAGGGAAGCCTGTCCAACATTCCACGAGCCTGCACTCATGCTGGAGTCAATAGATTAACTTTGCCCCTTGATTGGCATGTCTTTCTCGAGACCTCAGTACAGAGCAGGTACCATTTCTTTGCTTCTCTTAGCAACTTACCACAGTTCAGTAGAATAGCTCTAAGACATCTCTATAGGGGACCTTGCCGGCATAGGAGTTCTGCCTTTTGAAAATGCTGGAGGAGAAGGCTGAAGTGTTATTCCTAGAGGTAAACAATGTTATCACTTTCCCTCAGCAAGGCTAATCATGATACAAAACAACATGAGGGAAATCAATGCTGTCTTATACCAGTCTAATTACTGATGTTGGCCTATGTCCAAATCCTGCTTACAGCAAACTGGGTAGATATTGCACAAGAGCACATAAGATCCATCAGACATTTACAGGCCAAGTTCCTACTGTGCAATTTTATGTATATTAACATTTTTATGTAACTTCAGATATTGTCACACTCTATGAAAATGTGAGATATCATGTTAGATATTATCACATTTAATGTAATTTTAGATATTACCTCATTAATAGCTGAGAGTCGGATTGTTCGTTTTGGAATTTTTCTTGTGGGTTCTAGTCAGTTTTATAGACATATTTTCATTTCATTCATCTCAAATTTTAGTTACTTGTTTCTTAGGATATGTTTATCACCACTTCTTGTATTGGATTAATAAACTTGCGAATGACTCGCTCACATAGCATCATTAAGTATTATATATAATACAGCTATGTCTTGAATCTATTGAAAGGAGTTTAAGGTAATGTCACTACCACTCCCTTATTTTTGGCACAAAGAATAATTCAGCCAAGGTCAAAGTAGGTGAAGACTATGTAAGAATCTGATCTTTACTTTTTCTATTCCCAGTCCTTGTTAGCTAAGTGTGTCATTAGACATTTTTCTTAGACAGTTGTGCAATTTAAGTATAATGTTGTAATGTGTCTCTGTCCCCCATTTAATTCCTTGGCCTAATAAAGCTATTTGTTATAGAAAAAACACAGGAGGCTCAGCTGTTTATCTACTGTATTTTACAAATAGTATTTTCACTGAAGAACCTTTGAAACATCACCTCCAGCTGAAAGCAAGCAAAGCAAAATAAGGAAGCTTAAAAATATCCTTCAGGTCACCTTTAAGCAGTAAGGCTACTCCACAGTTAAGTTAGCCGACTGAAAATAAAACCAATAATTTTGACAGAACTCTGCAAGAAGTTGCAGAAGAAAACCAAATTACCAAATTGCAGAAGAAACCAAATCGCTTCCATAAATCAGGAGAATACATCTGTTTCTACCTGTGTAGCAAAGCAGGTCCTTTAATTTAGAAGGCTGAAGAAAAGCAGGATTCTCATGCATCAATTTCTCATCAGTTAGTGGGAATCTCAAAAACAAGCCAAGTCAAGTAGGTTTTATTGTCATTTCAACAATATACACAGTGAGACAAACAATGTTTCCCCAGGACCAAGACCTAGTTACCTGCGGGATCGCATCTTACCTCATACATCCCTGCGACCAATTCGCTCCCACAGGGAGGGACTCCTCCGGGTGCCGTCCACTAAGCAATGCCAACGGGCGGCGCCCAGGAGTAGAGCCTTCTCTGTGATGGGCCCAACCCTCTGGAATGACCTCCCCCCCCCCCCGATATCAGAACCACTACCGACCTCCGCTCCTTCCGACAGAAACTTAAGACCCACCTGTTCCAATTAGCTGGCCTGACCCATTTATAGTCCCATTTTTAACCTCCTGGCAAACATTTTATTCTGGGGTAGCTTTTTTAGTTAGTTTTTAATGTATCTCCAATTTTAATTTAACTATTATTGTACAGTTTATATGTTACCTCCTCCATCTATATTTATCTATATTTATGTATTTATACTGTGTTTTAATATGACTGTACACCGTCCCGAGTCCCTTCTGGGAGAGGGTGCGGTTTATAAATTAAATAAAAGTTAAAGTTAATGCTACATCAGACAACATAGATAAAAAGAAAAAGAGCAGAACACAGAACTACATATAGCTCTAAATCTAAGAACTTAGAGAGTGTTGAGGAGTCTGATGGCTTGTGGAAAGAAACTATTACACAGTCTGTTTGTGCAGGCCCGAATGCTTCTGTACCTTTTTCCAGATGGCAGGAGAGTAAAGAGCGTGTATGAGGGATGTGTGCGGTCAGCCACAATGTTTCTGGCTTTACGAAAGCAGCGTGTAGTGTATATGTCCATGACAGAGGGAAAAGCAACCCCAATGATCTTATCTGCCATCCTCACTATTCGCTGTAGGGTCTTGAGATCTGAAATGGTGCAATTCCCAAACCAGGTGGTGATGCAGCTACTCAGGGTGCTTTTGATGGTCCCTCTGTAGAAGGTTGTGAGGATGTGTGGTGGAAGCTGTGCCTTCCTCAGTTTCCTAAGAAAGTAAAGGTGCTGCCGGGGCTTCCTTGTTATGGAACTGGCGTTGAGGGACCAGGTGAGATTCTCCGCCAGGTAAACACCAAGTAATTTGGTGCTCTCTACAATCTCCATGGAGGAGCCATTGATCTTCAGTGGGGAGCGGTCGTGTTCTGTTCCTTCTGAAGTCAACAACCATCTCTTTTGTTTTGTCTACATTCAGAGACAGATTGTTGGCTTTACACCAGTTTGTTAACTTCTCCACTTCCTCTCTGTATGCTGTCTCATCATTCTTGCTGATAAGACCCACCACGGTCGTGTCATCAACGAACTTTATGATGTGATTCGAACTGTGCATTTCTACACAGTCGTGTGTCAGCAGGGTGAACAGCAGGGGACTGAGCACACAGCCCTGAGGGGCTCCAGTGCTCAGTATGATGGTGTTAGAAGTGTTGTTCGCGATCTGGATGGTCTGAGGTCTTCCAGTCAAAAAGTCCAGGTTCCAGTTACAGAGGGAGGTGTTCAGGCCTAACAGGGTCAGCTTCCCCATCAGATGTTGAGGAATGATAGTGTTGAATGTGGAACTAAAGTCTATGAACAGCATTCATACATATCAGTCTTTGTTTTCTAGGTGAGTGAGGGCTAGATGGAATGTAGTGGAGGTGATGTCATTGGTGGAGCGATTTGAATGGTATGCAAACTGCAGTGGATCCAATGTTATGAGCAGCAGGGTTTTTATATGCATCATGACAAGCCTCTCAAAACACTTCATGATGATGGGAGTAAGTGCAACGTGACAGTAGTTATTGAGGCAGGACACTGATGGTTTCTTCGGCATGGAGATGATGGTCATTGTCTTGAAGCACTTTGGGACAACTGTGGTACAGAGAGATGTTGAAGCTGTTGGTGAAAACATTTGTCAGTTGGTCTACACATCCTCTGAGTACTCTGCCAGGAATGTTGTCTGGTCCCACAGCTTTCCATGGGTTGACTCTGCTTAGAGTTTTCCTCACGTCAGTAGTGGAGAGACAAAGTGTCCGGTCATTGGAAGGAGGTGTGGTCTTCCTCGCTGTCACATCATTCTGTGCTTTGAAATGGGCATAGAAGCTGTTTAACACATCTGGAAGTGAGCCATCACTCTCACAGGCAGGTGGTGATATTCTGTAATTAGTGATGGCTTGGATGCCCTGCCACATATGCCCTGTGTCACCGCTGTTCGTGAAGTGTTGGTGGATGCTCTGGGCATGCGCACGCTTTGCTTCTCTGATGGCCCAGGACAGATTGGCTCTCACTGTTCTTAGGGCTGCTTTATCACCTGCCCTGAATGCAGAATCTCGGGTTTTCAGTAGAGCAGACACCTCTCCAGTTATCCACGGCTTCTGGTTGGGGTGTGAGATAATTTTCTTGGAGATTGTAATATCATCAATGCATTTGCTGATATAACCGGTCACTGACGATGTGTACTCCTCCAAGTCAATAGAGTCACCCTTGGTTGCAGACTCCCTGAACATGTTCCAGTGAGTGCATTCAAAGCAGTCCTGAAGAGCAGAGATGGCTCCTGCTGGCCAGGTCCTCACCTGCTTCCGAACTGGTCTTGAACGCCTGGGGAGTGGTCTGTATGCTGGAATTAGCATAACAGAGATGTGGTCTGAGTAGCCAAGGTGGGGGCAGGGCTTTGCCCGATATGCACCCGGGATGTTTGTATAAACAACATCCAGCGTGTTTCCCCCTCTGGTTGCAAAGTCCACATTTTGATGAAATTTAGGGAGCACAGTCCTGAGATTTGCATGATTGAAATCTCCGGCAACAATAAACAATCAATCAGGGTGTATGTTCTGCTGTTTCGTTGATGGTCCGGTGAAGTATAGAACATGTTCTAGACCAAAGAAGAAAAGACAAAACATGTCAAAAATGCTACTGTTCAAATTAAAATTAACAGTAGGAAAAAGAGTTATTTAAAAAGACAGAGAGAAAAGTATCATCATTTTTTTCTTTCTCTAATGCAGATACGTAAAGAGAATTTGTTCAATTCCATAAAAGAAAGCCATCCCTAAATATATTCAAACTGTATATTCAAACTGTGGGATAGTAAACAAATTATTTATTGTGACCTGAACATCTGCCAACAGTAGCCTCTTTATTCTATAAAAAAGTAGTATACTGTATGCCCTAAGCATGTTACTCAAAATAAATATCCCAAAACCAACACCCTACTGTTAACATTTACAGTAAATAGGTAAATTACACAAGGTAAGAATAAAAGTTAATTGCCCTGCTAGACATTTTAACTCTAAAGGTAAAGGTTCCCTTCGCACATATGTGTTAGTCGTTCCCAACTCTAGGGGGTGGTGCTCATCTCCGTTTCGAAGCCGAAGAGCCAGTGCTGTCCAAAGACATCTCTGTGGTCATGTGGCCAGCATGACTAAACACTACGGTGCATGGAATTTTGTTACCTTCCCACCAAAGGTGGGTCCTATTTTTCTACTTGCATTTTTATGTGCTTTCGAATTGCTAGGTTGGCAGAAGCTGAGACAAGTAATGGGAGCTCACTCCGTTATGCAGTGCTAGGAATTCAGACTGCTGAACTGCCAACCTTTCTGATCAACAAGCTCAGCATCTTAGACACTGGGCCACCGTGTTCCCTAAATCTTAACTCTGGAGTTAAGATTTAACGAGACTGTAAGTACATCAGCATTAGGAGGTAAAGAAACTAGCTGGGTGATGAGCCAACAGTTAGCTCATAACTAGACATGTATAAAGTCTCCAAGTTTGGGTGTGGCAGGGCAGATGAAAAAAAAGAGATGAAGTAGAATAATAATATTGGGAAGTAGTGAATTCCCCTCTGCTCACAAAAGTACTTGTGATTGTGTTAAAAGAAAAGTTTTAACGGGTTTGATAATTTGTTAGCATTGTTTATACATATTGTGACAAAAGGGGAAAGTCATTTCTTCATAAACTTTTTTTGCTATGTTCTTATTTTTCCTTTATTTTCTATTTTTCTCCATTTTTCTTTTCTTTTTTGCTGCTTGTATTATTATTTTTACCTGTTCAACAGTAATATTTAATAACATTATTCACATTTCAACCTATTTTTTATTTTTTAAATAACGGAATCTTTTTGTTCATACTTTCAGATGTTTTAGCCCCTTCTTTCTTGCAAAACCTCTTCTATCTCTCAAATATTCTTAGATCTCAATCTCTACATATTTTCCATTTGGAGACCGAAAGCCTTTCAAATACATTTCTCCCTAATCCCATGATTAAGGGTTGTCAGTTGTTGTTTTTCCTTTTTGTGTGTGTTTTCTTCAAGTGCTTCATTCTCTTCTTTTCAAATATATCTTCTGTGTTTGTGGCTGAAAAGTTTTGGATTCTGAAGACTTTTGTTCCCAAATGTTTCAGCCTTATGAAGGTTTGTGCGTGTGTGCGTGCACATGTGTTTTGCATACAGTTTGAACTGTTAATTTTGTGATGAGGTCAAAGAAGACTTATTTAAAAAATAATTATTATTGTTTAAAGACAATAATTTTATTAAGGTTTGTATTAAACAGATAAAACAGATACCAGAGCCTAATACAAAAATGAACAAAAAGAAAGAAATGTTTAGAAAGTGTAGAACCTCCCACCAAAATAGAGGGGAAAAAATAAAAGCTTTCCCTTTCATCCCTAGCAAGAATAGTCAACATTAACAATTTATCAATGTCTCTTAAAATACAATTAAATATATCTTCATTCCATACCTCATCCCATTTTCTATAAATTAATTTCTCAGCTCACTTGATTAGTCAGCAAAAGCGGTAAAAGTTAAAAAAAAATATCAACCAATTTAAATGTATATTTCTACTTCTATTTAAAACCTAATTTCTGTCTCCATTAGCTTTACTAATTCTTCTCAATAATAACATTCTGTCTCAATTAATGTTCAAATGTTGAAAAAAAAGTATTGAACATTATTAGAAATAAACCCTTATTTATATATCAAAGGCTAACATAATCTCAGTCAAAATAGCCATTAAACAATATCAGATATTCTGACCCATTATTATAATAGTCCCTTATTTATATGCTACTAGATAGTGGATAACCCAGGATTGACCAGGTATTTATTTATAGAGGAAAAATGTCTGGACCAAATGTAATTTCTAATGTTGGATTTTCCCCCTTACCAGAGGAAGCCCCCTTGAGGAGTATGGGAAGCCATTACCATGGCAACTCCACTGCTCTGTACAGTAGAAACCATTTTACAGCACTATGGTAGAAGTCATTTTAAGGCGCAACAGGCTGTATTGTAACAGAACACATATCCCAGGTGGTGTTAGGGGTGTCTTACCCCCCCCCCCCCCACACAATATTTGTTTCCAGAGAGTAAGTCCTATGTGTACCAAGTTTGGTTGAAATTGCTCAAGGTATTCCAAAGTTATGCTGGAACATACACACCCAGCCATTTATATATATATAGAAAACTAATATCATAGATATCAGCTTGGATATTATTAGAGAGCCAGCTGAGTTTACTGTTGAAGGCAGCAGGCTAGAAACTAAGAAACAGTGAGTTCTGGTTCCACTTTAGTATGAAAACCAGCTTAGTCCAACCTACTTCAGAGGGATGTTGTGGAGAAAATAGGAGGAGGAAGGAACATTATATATGTTGCCTTGAGTTATTTCTAAAAAATTAAGTATATATCAGACTTATACCCAACCAATCAATATATCCATTGAGAAACACCATAAGTAGCAACCCATTATTTAACTCTATAAGTGTTAAAAACCTTGGACCGATTTTACATGTTTTCCTCTCCCTCCCAGAAGTCTTTAAATCCTACAAATAAAATTCCAACACCTGATTTCTTCGACTATCTTTTGTCTATTCTCTCAAAGCCTTGCCATTTTTAAAAAATTAAAGCCCATTTCCTATTTTAATGTAACCTTTCCCAGCAAAGGCTTCTTCTCAAATATTCCCTTAAAGATCTCTACTGCGTATTAAATATATATTTTATTTTATTTATTAAATGTATAAACCATTCCCTCTTCCCGAAGGGACTCGGGGTGGTGTACAGACAAAGGTTAAAATACAATATACATAGAGAGACATCAGAACCCCGTAAAAACAAATTAAATAAAAATCTGTACAATAGTAATAAAAATTAAAACAACTTAAAAATCTACCCCAGGAATTTAAAATACCGGCCAGGAGGATTGAAGATTAAAACTATGATTGGGCCAGGCCAGCTAATTGGAACAGGTGGGTCTTGAGTTTCTTGCGGAAGGAGCGGAGGTCAGTGGTGATTCTAATATCGGAGGGGAGGTCATTCCAGAGGGTTGGGCCCATCACAGAGAAGGCCCTACTCCTGGGCGCCGCCCGCTAGCATTGCTTAGTGGACGGCACCCGGAGGAGTCCCTCTCTGTGAGAGCGAATTGGTCGTAGAGATGTATGGGGTAGGATGCGATCCCGCAGGTAACTAGGTCCTGTGCCATGGAGCGCTTTAAAGATGATAGTCAACACCTTGAAATGCACCCAAAAAACCACAGGTAGCCAGTACAGCTCGCGCAGGAGAGGTGTTATATGTGAGTACCTGGTACTCCCCGTGATTGCCCGCGCGGCCGCATTCTGGACCAGCTACAGTCTTCGGGTGCATCTCAAGGGGAGCCCCATGTAGAGAGCATTGCAGTAGTCCAGACGGGACGTCACCAGCGCATGAGTGACTGTGCGAAGGGCACCCATCTCCCTTTGTAGTGATTCTGTGTTGTGGATTGGATCAGGTTGGGGTATATACCTAGCAGATTTTTTTTCTCTTCCATAACTTGCTTCACTTAAACAGTTTTATGTATTTTCCACTTCTAGCTTCCACACTTGACATATGGACATATTCTGAATTTGTAAACAACTACATGCAAAATACTCACATTTGCAAAAACATATTGTGGTGGCATCACAAAGATGCTATATTTGTATCTATTCATTTAGGAATTCTTTAAAGCATAAAATTTGACTAGGGTTGCCTTAACTTTTGCATGCATTTGTACACCCAATTACTAGAAACCATCCATCATGGGTTTATTTGTCGTTGAAACTTCACCACCTACCAGTAAATAAATGAAGTATGTTAATAGACCTGTACTAGGAAGAGGAAAGCTTGCCCAAATAAATGTGTATTTGGAAAAATGTACTTATTTATTTATTACAGTTTTATGTCACCCATTTCCCCTATAAGGCAATTCTTAAAGAATAAAGATAAAAAGAAGCTGGGTCATTAAAGTAAATGAGTTCTGCAATTTAGCTTTTGGAAATAGTGTTGTAGATTATATATAAAGACCTGTGCATTTATTTCAATATTTAAACAATTTATATACCTACCCATTTCATGAAGGTGATTCTGTATAGCATACAATTTAAAGCCATAGAAAATAACATACTTCATAAAATCAGTATGCAAACTATTTATGTATTTATTTCAAGCAAGTCACGCTGGGCGGCTTACAATTCTAAATTTCTAAAACAATCAAAACAATTTAAAGACATTAAAACAATAAAAACGTCAAATGAAAATAAATATTTATAAATAAATAATAAGCAAGTGTAAACAGAAAATAAATAAATATAAACCATATTGTAATATTGTCAGGCCTGCAGCCATATTGTCTTTTGGGTCTCAGGCCTGCCACACTTTCTATTACTCTACTATGCATTTTCTATTGTGAGAAAATTTGAGGGGGGATTATACGGAGTTGTGGGATATGCCATAACAAAATTCTTTCTAGAAAGCCAAGGTCCTCCTTTGTCTCTGCACCTCTGCACCTGACTGGAACTGGATAGGTGGAAGCTGCCAGCATGGCAGTGGAAGATTGGACCATGTGATGGACTTGTGGGTGTGGGGGCAAGATCTTGAACTTTCAACTGGGTGGGAAAAGCGAGAAGCTTTCAGATTCGGGTTTTCCCAGATGTGCCAACATGGCTCTCTTAATAAATAGGAACTTTGTGGAATCCTTTGCCTCAGACTCTGATTTACTTTTGGATGCTATTTGGAACCCTGACAGATACATGTTGAGAGTAACAAATCAATTCCTTTTCAATCACTAAACACAACAATAGATGATAGAGGTTGCTTAACCTCCCAGTCCAAATGCTTTCTAAGGAGTTCTGGGAGTAAAAGTTCAGACATCTTAATGTTGTGAAACAATTAAATAGAGGTGGGGGGCAACAAGCTATGGAAGTCAGAAGAGATTTTAAGGAGTAATTGTAACTCCTAGTACTCTTCTGGACTCTACTTGGCAGTTTGCCAATTGCATCTTCATTGTAGGGATAATTGTGTAATTGATGATGCAATATATATCACACTATTGTCTCTGCTTTGCTACATTAGGAAGCTGATCAAGAACAGCTGCTACATTTTTGAATAATTACGGTAGCAGAAAAAGCCACTGACATCTCATCCCCATTCTGTTTGGAAAATGCACCTCACAGCTATGGGCAAGGAGGAAGTTGAAAACATTGTCTACATCACCCCTAGTTCTACTCTGAAATCTCTCAAAAGTAGCCTGCCAACCTAGGCTAAAGTTCCCAGAAATCTTACAACAAAAAATAACACAATAGAGTTGGAAGGGATCTTGGAGGTCTTCAAGTCCCACCCCCTGCTTAGGCAGGAAACCCTACATCACATCAGACAAGTGGTTATCCAATCTCTTCTTCAAAACTTTCAGTGCTGGAGCATTCACAACTTCAGTTGTTCCACTGATTAATTGTTCTGTCAGGAAATTTATCCTTAATTCCAAGTTGCTTCTCTCCTTGGTTAGTTTTCACCCACTGCTTCGTGTTCTGCCCTCAGGTGCTTTGGAGAATAGCTTGACTCCCTCTTCTTTGTGGCAACCCCTGAGATATTGGAACACTGCTATCATGTCTCCCCTAGTCCTTCTTTTCATTAAACTATACATATCCAGTTCCTGCAACCCTTCTTCATATGTTTTAGTCTCCAGGCCCCTAATCATCTTTGTTGCTCTTCTCTGCACTCTTTCGAGAGTCTCCACATCTTTTTTACATCATGGTGACCAGAACTGAATGCAGTATTCCAAGTGTGGCCTTACCAAGTCATTATAAAGTGGTATTAACACTTCACGTGATCTTGATTCTATCCCTCTGTTGATGCAGCCTAGGACAGTGTTGGCTTTTTTGGCAGCTTCTGAACACTGCTGGCTCATAAACACTTCTGGCTCAAAAGAACCCTCCTTTTAACTCTATACAAAAAGATGTTAATGTTGTATCGATTTTTCTGATTATAAGAAAATTTAAAAATCCAAAAATTCTTCACAAGGGAGGTAGACAATGAAGTTCCTAAAATAAGAAAGTGGACAGCCTACAAGCTCTTCAAAGCAACATCAGTTAAGCAGGAAAAAAGACTATTTTTCTTCAGGACAGTAGATGTCATTGTTCTTTTAGAAGCGGCACAGCGTTCTCATGTGGAGTTGCTTTATAATGTTTTAAGCATGGGGCTTATTAGAAAAAGTGTTTGCAGGGAAGGTCAATAACAATAAACCATTTTCACCATTTATATAAAGCTACCACAGTATGTAGCAAGGTATTATTCACACAGGTTGGTCAAATAAGAGAATTGGATTGAAACTCTTCTGCCATATTTCTTTAGAAAACTGATATAAATGTAGGAAAACAACTATCTGTTATGAGCATAGCAAAAGATTTTAGCTTCTTTGTATGGAATAAGTCACCAAGAGACAGGAGCTGTGTTTTGCTCCTCTATTGCTAGACCATAACACTAGTCATAATCAAGGAGGAACTATAACATTATGGGAGTTTTAGTAAGAGGATTTCTAAGACGAAAAGGTCTACTGATTTCCATTTAAAAATCCTAAGGTTAACTACTATTGTGTCTTATGCTTGAGCTCAGCATATATTATAAGTAGGATAATAAAGCAAAGAATATTCCTGACCCCTATTCAAATCAATCGAGAATATTCCTTTCAGAACCTTTCACGGAACAACTAAACCATAAATGTTTTGGATGGAACATGCTAATATCCATCCATTCATTTTCTTTATAGTTTTGTTTATACTGACATGGCTAATAATTTATTTCCATTACTAAAACTCTACAGCAAAAAAAAAAAAGCATCAAAGAGCGGTAATTGATGTGCTATAGATAAAAGAGGAGGTTTATTTATTTTAGAAGGCTTTTGGTATGCAAATCCATGATCCAGCATGAAACCTAAGCATCTTTTTAATTCATTTATTTTGCACTTAATAATGCAGAAATGCACTTTGCACAAAAATTGCACACTAATTAAAATGGAAAAAATAGCAGGGAATTTTTCATTGTCAGTGTATTTGAACTGCCCCACATTCATGCTGATGATGTTCCTTAATAATTCAGAAAAATCTGCAATCTAAAATATTGGAAATTGCAATGTTATCTTAATCATGGAAGGAAAATATAGTTTCCTTACTAGATTTTCATCCATATGTCATTAATATCCCCTGTATCATCCCTCCATCTTGTTCTGATTAATACAGAGGAGAAAGATCCATAAAGGATTTTTCAGTATAAATTACAATTTAGGTCTATATATCATGAGTTGAAAGAACATATATAATGTGTGCTTTGGTATCTTTTCTTTGTTTGTGATATAGTTAAAACTCTGGGACTGCAGTTAAAGCGTTGGATGACAAATGTGAACAAATAGAGCTCTTGCATCAGTTCCTAATTAGCAGATTGGAGAGAAAATAAATTCCTTTTCAGACAAAATCTTTCAAGGAGTAGACAAAGCTGTCAAGGGCTTGTTTCTTTGTCTCATTTTTTCCAGTCTTAAGTTCAGTTTGTTCAGTTTGTTCCTTCATCAAGCGCTTTTTTCTACACACTAAATTTAAACTTGTTGTAAAATTTATTTTTCTCTTGACCTGTACCACAGATCTGAAATTCTTTCAGATTAAGAGATCTTGGAAGCAGAATGAGGCATCCTACCTCCTTTGCCCCCAGAAGATCATACCTAATAAGACCGTTGGGGATACAGTTTTGATATAATTTTTGATGGGAAGACACCGCCACACAATTTGGAAAAGAAAGGAGAAAACCAGTATTGGTTTATACATTGGCTTTAATGTGAAATATTAGTATATAAAAGAACTCTATGTCTGCTATATATTCGTGTGTCCAGTATAAGTAACATATTATGAAATGACTTTATTACACATAGGTCTGTGTTAAGAATTCCAAATATTTATTACTCCATTAATAGAGAATACCAATAGTTCAATGGATTTAGAATGCTGTGTGTCCATGTGGTCAAACTTCTCCACATTTTCAATTGAACGTGGAGCATGTGAAGGGAGGGATAGGTTAATACTATTACTGTGGTTAGTATAATGAAGTATTAATATGAAGTGTTAATACCACTTTATAATGCCTTGGTAAGGCCACACTTGGAATACTGCATTCAGTTTTGGTCGCCACGATGTAGAAAAGATGTGGAGACTCTAGAAAGAGTGCAGAGAAGAGCAGCAAAGATGATTAGGGGACTGGAGACTAAAACATGTGAGGAACGGTTGCAGGAACTGGGTATGTCTAGTTTAATGAAAAGAAGGACTAGGGAAGACATGATAGCAGTGTTCCAATATCTCAGGAGTTGCCACAAAGAAGAGGGAGTCAACTATTCTCCAAGGCACTTGAGGGTAGGACAAGAAGCAATGGGTGGAAGCTAATCAAGGAGAGAAGCAACTTAGAACTGAGGAGAAACTTCCTGACAGTTAGAACAATTAATCAGTGGAACAGCTTGCCTCCAGAAGTTGTGAATGCCCCAACACTGGAAGTCTTTACGAAGATGTTGGATAGCTATTTGTCTGAAATGGTATAGGGTTTCCTGCCTAGGCAAGGGGTTGGACTAGAAGACCTCCAAGGTCTCTTCCAACTCTGCTATTGTATTGTATAAGCCCCAATTTGATTTTAAAAAAATCTTTTCATGAATGAAGGCAAAGAAAACCTTTTCCTTCAGGGTGTCCTGAAGAACTTTCAGTCATGAAATCCTGATACTGTACCTTTTTATACTTACTCAGGAATAAAAGTCTTCATAACATAGTAACTATTGGAGAAGACATGGTTATTGCAGGGCAGTGCTTATGAAGAATCCTACTTCCTTTACACCATCCTTGCAAATGTGATCTTTTGATCAGGTTTAAAACCAATACTATTTAAATATATTCACATTGGAGTGACATGGAACAGGTCAAACACATTGTGTTGGAAGTCTGATCACCTTGACTGCAAGAGGAAAGGGATAATCATGCAAGGAGATCCATGGACATCTGTGAGACAATCAGAAAGCTTTGTGAACTTACCCCAATGATGGTACAATTCAACAGTTCTGCATAATACACACATGGGAAGACAAAAATATTACTTTTATGGTTACACAAAGAAGAAATTACTCCTTGTTTAGAAATCATTTCTCTATTTCTAGCTGAAGTCAGTTAAGGGAAGATGTAGTAGTTGAATTCCCCTCTAAATGGCAAGCTTTTGTTTTACTCATCTGAAGCCAGATCTTCTTAATGGATTGGCTTGAGTTCAGCCATGGAGTTAATAAACTGAGGAGAGGCATGCCAAGTTTCTACATTGAATCTGACTTGCAGTTGCAGCCTCAAGTAGCCAATGAACTTACTCCCTCTGATTTGTTACCACCCTCAAGCTGAAAAGCAAAGCCTTCCTGACTCTTGCCAACAGCACTTACTAAGTGGGCTTTCCCAGCCTTGAAAATGCTATCAGTTTCAGCTGGATCCATATCACTTAAGGGGTGATATGCAATGTCCACCTTCTGAATTGGTCTGAGTCTAGCTCCAGGGGAAGCATGGGTTAAGGAGGCCAAGGATCATGTTGAGCTGATCCAGCCAAAAAAACATTGTTGAGCAACATATCAGTAAGAATTGTTTTTCTCCTTCCTCTAGTTTTCTGAAAGCTTTGTTTACCATTAGTGTTTATGAACCAGGACCAAGTGAGAACCATGCATTAGTCCTCATTTCTCTCCCATGATCAACTGGTTATGTAGGCTGGCTTATCAACCCCTTTGCCTTTTCCTGTCTCCTTTCTCACCCTTTCAAACCAAAATAAATTCTATTGGCCAATTTTCTTTTTCCATATAATTCCCAACTCCAAATACTGAAAGACAAACACCTCTCCATTTTCCTATTTCTCCAAAACACCTTGCTCCTTTACCAAGAAAGAAAAACTATATAAAATATTGATATAAAGTACCATTGGGCCTGAAACCTCCCTAAAAGCTGCACTGTACATGCTATTTCATTGTTAGTCTCCAAGGATTGTTCACTGTTATTCCCTCAGTACTGTTTAAATGCTATTTTCCACTGAATGCTATTTCCCCAATGATTGCTATTTTCCCACTCATTCTCATTTCTCATTAACTGTTATTTCCCCAACTGTTTCCTGAATGTTTTTCATGTTTTTTGTTGCTATTCCCTCAAAGCTATTTATTTTTAGGTTATTTCCCTGCTGAATATCTTTTCCTAATGATTGCTACTTTCTCCATGATGTCCATGATGTCCTTCAATAACATCCAACCCATTGTTTTGGCAGTACTTGTAGTTCTCTTTTGAGGGGCTTACAATTTCTCCAAGATGCATAGCTTTAAATACTCTTTGTTTAAAAGACCTTGGTAGGGTATCACCCCTTATCAATCACTACATAAACAGGAACACTGCCTATATAAATAAATATATTTACTTCCCTTCTTATTTTTTCCCCTCTTTTCTCCACATGGAGGTATTATTTCTTCTGTCTTTGTCTTCTGTCTACTCTTAGATATCCTTTAAAATGTGAACCATTATACAAAGAGAAAGGAGATGGTGCTTTTGCTTTCTTTTAGTTTTGAGCTGACTCCTTTACATCAGACAAAAGTATAGGAAAGTTTCATCTTTGATTCACAACTATAAAGTAAGAAGGAAATAATTAGCTATACATGGTATTAAAAGACAGCAAAAATCTATTTCCTCTCACCTGGAGTCCCTAAAATTATTTCACAGAGGTAGAGTTAACCAAGATGAGAAAAAGAAAATATGTAGGTCAGTTACAGAGTTAAGAAGCACAATAAATCTTTAGTATTAGCCAGAAAATAGGTTTAAGGTCTTTAAAAAAGAGGAGGAGGAAGAGAAGAACCTGTTCTTCTCACTTTTAAAGCTCCAGGAAAGAATTTAAAAAATCCCAGCATGTGCAATATGATTTCACTTACTTTGCCCAACCTCCAAAAATATTTTTCTCCTCCATACATCATCTTCTACACTGTGCAATTATTTCTTTTAGTTCTGATTGGTTGAATAGGGTATAGTCCCTTATCCACACAACTCATAGTTTACAAACCACCATAACTGATTTGCCCATCAATTTAAATCAGTCCAAACAATTTGTATTATGTCACAAATGGAAAGTTGTTCCTGTGGAAGACTACTTTCCAAGCATCTGTCCTAATATCAAAATAACTCCACTCCAATTTGATCTCTTTTAAAAGTTCTGCAACTTGCTCTTTTGTCTTCTATCTTTGTTTCATTGTTCGTAAATTCATTTGGAATTGACAAAATCACCATTAGTTAATTACAAAAGACAGCTTTATCAGGAACAGCTTGAATCCTGTGAAGATACCTTTAATATCATCAAACAGCATCTATAGTACCATTCCCCCACCTCCTAGTGAAGGACTTGAGACGTGCCTAAAATGCCAAACCTAGTCTAAACCTAGGCTGATTGTGCAAGCAACCATAATAACTCAGTGCATATGAAGCCCAATACAAATAAAGACTGGCAGGTATGACTTCACACAATTGTGAACAGATAATAAGGAGGTTACATTCCAGCCAACTCTATTAGATAGATAGATAAAGGCAGGAAAGGAGTAGAACTGTTCAGATTTGAAAATCTGTTATTGTAACCTCATAATAAAATGCTATTAGCATTTCTAATTTCCTAGTCTGGTCTACTTTGAACATTTGACATGTCTTATTGGCTTAGGTAGAAGGAAGGACTCACCTTCATGCTTTATTTCCCAGGAGTTTTATATTTTGCAGGTAAGTTTGATGCAGGGTTGGGCTTCAAAAATTGCTGCAATGGGTTTGCTGCCCCGTTGCTGAGTGGGCATGGTCATGGTGAGCATGGCCTAGTCAGTCTCCTGCAACATGGGGGGGGGGCAGGCTCCAGAGGCTTTTGGCGACACTTTGGGAGGGCAAAAACTGCCTTCCCCCTGTTTCTGGACTTCTGTAACTTCTGGTAGGCTTGTTTTTCACCCTCCCTGAACATCTGTGATGGCCCTGCACTTACCTGGCATGATGAACTGGCCACGTGGAGACTCCTGGGAGGGGAGGGGTTGGAGGGGCAGGGTGGGTGGGCATGGCCAACCAGAGGTGGCATTTGGGGGTTCACCAAACTGGGCAGAATCCTAGCTAGAGAATCACCTGAACCCATGAGAACCCCCAGCAGCCCATCCTTGGCTTTACACTTGTTTCAAACTGTCAGTGTAATGATTTAAGAGCTGAACAGTTTCTACGATGATGTAATACTGGCAAGGAATCAGCAAGGTGTTTGGACTGATATCACTTTAAGAGCCTGCAATAAGAAGTGGCCCTGTTGGGGCATCTCTCTCTCTTTCTCTTGTATCTGTATTGTTGCTGGATTGTTGCTGTCTCCCATTCTTTCTCCTGCATGGCAGTGGAATTGGCAGCTATTCACTCACTCTTTGGCCAACAGGCAGCATCATGTCAGTGTAGATGAAAAATGTTTTTTTAAAGGGGGAATAGCTATCCAGGTATCCAATTAAATTCTTCTTGAAATGTTAATAAGATTGTGGGATAAGACAGAGATGGAAGTGTTAATAAGATTGCCAAACAGAATAAAATGGTTCGTATTGAAATAGGCACTCAAAAAACAGATACTTTCCTCATTTTATATTCAAATGAAATTCAAATAGTCTTGCTCCACGTTTTTTTTTCAGATAGCTCATTGAAAATATCTTAACAATATTAAAAATTATATTAAATTTAGTCAAGTAAAGATCCAAATCAGTAGGATGGATGGATGGATGGATGGATGGATGGATGGACGGACGGACGGACAGACGGACAGACAGACAGACATTCCTTTCTCTTTCTTCCACACACAAACATAATTCTTTAGGTAATTTCAGTTTCCCTAACCTAGGACAACCCATGAAGAGTTATTCAGAGTCTGAACAATAAGAGATATTTTTTCTGCTTCAGGCAGAATGAAATTGCATAGGAAATATAATGTTTCAAAGATAAAAGTAGCCATCGTCTGCCCTGACCACCTTTTCTGCCCTTTAATAAAGGATAAATTGATACTCTAAAGAGCATACTCTCTTGCAAATGACAGGTGTATTGTGTGGCTCCACTCTCAAAGATTATGTTTCATTGCTCTGTGCTAAAGAAATGATCAGTTAGAAAGTAGAGCAACCCAAGAAGATGATAGATAGATAGATAGATAGATAGATAGATAGATAGATAGATGATAGATAGATAGATAGATAGATTATAGATAGATAGATAGATAGATAGATAGATAGATAGATAGATAGATAGATAATAGATAGATAGATAGATAGATAGATAGATAGATAGATAGATAGATGATAGATAGATGATAGATAGATAGATAGATAGATAGATAGATAGATAGATAGATATAGATATTTATAGATAGATATACAGACACACATATAGACAGATATCACTTTAAAATGACCTTTATATCTCTTAACATCGATTCTTCAACAACTAGTATTAAAAATCTGTATGTAGAACAATTTTATTTTTATGCAGAAAGATCTCCTCCATTCTAGGTACCGTGTATTTCTGAAAACAAGACTCGCCCTGAAAATAACCCCTAGCCTGACTTTTGGGGTGGGCCTAATATAAGCCCTACTCCCAAAATAAGCCCAGGGGCAGGCATGGCCAGCATAAGAGATGGAAAACGCTCGGGGCCAACAGTGTCCGGAAGTAGGTGCAGCCCACTGATCCCTTGGCACAATGCAGATAAGTCTAAGTGCATAGGGAGTGGGAGGAGACAGGTTATCCAGACATGCTGCCTGGCTGCCTGGCTTACACGAGGCTTGCACAGCAACACCACCAGCAGCAGGAAGCAGAGGCACGGGGGACTGGGGAGGCAGGCAATTGCATGAATGCCTGCCTGGCATGACCGCAAGCAAGCTGAGAGACAGTGGGATGGAGTGGGCAGCCTGCCTCCCCCAAGCTTCATTTCCCTCTGGGCAAAAAGTGCATGGCAGAGCCAAGCACAGGCAGAGGCAGGGTGGTGTTGGTGGGGAGGCAGCTGATCTCAACATGCTTATCTCCATTTCAAAGCATCCCATTTGCAAGCAGATGAAGTTTTGAGTCTCCATCATATCTCTGTCTGGGCAAAAAGTCTGCCCTGGGAAGCCCTGTAAGCTGTTCTGGCCATGGGCAAGCAGATGGTTGGAGGGAGTGGGTGGCTGCCCGACCCCTGAAAACAAGCTCTAGTGCTTATTTTGGGGGGCAAAGACCCGGTCTTATTTTCGGAGAAACACAGTAGGATTTCATTGTTGTAATTTTTATTCATTCTTCCTAATGAAGCTTATAAGGGTTCTGGGCTTCATGATCTGAAAATGAGAAAGAGACTATAGCAGTGTTGGTGAACTTTTTTGGCACTGAGGGCCAAAACAAGAACGTGCACGCGCACCCCTTGGGTGTACCAGAAACTGGAAGAGCAGCTTCCCAGTGCAGATGTGCATGCTGAGAAGATGATCTTCCAGTTTCCTGCATGTGCATTGGCCACCTGGTCTTCTGTTTCTGGCATGCATGCACACACAAAAACTAGATGGCCGGTGCACATGTGCATGCCGGAAACTGGAAGGTCATCTTCCTGGTGCACACTTCCGCACTGGGCGGCTACTCTTCCTGTTTCTGACACTCCCACACACGTGAAAACCAACTGTCTAGTGCACCAAAACCCAGAAGAGCAAAGGGTGACGGCTCGCATGCTCAGAGTGATAGGTCTGCATACCACTTCCAGCATGCGTGCCTTAGGTTCGCCATCATGGGACTAGGTGTCAGAGCAAGTGGTTTTTATAGAGAAAGTCTAGTTTTGCTTCATGGTTTCTCTAGTTATAAAGAATAGAGAACAATTATGAGATACATCTTGACTGCAGAATTTTTCTCCACAAGATTAAGAGCGTTGTGGCCAAATAAGTCAAAATGACAGCATGAGGGAATGCAAAAGCTACATACTGTCGACCATCCAGTCACTTGATCTCCCTGATATGCAGGCTGTGCCTGGCAGTGAAAAGCCTTTTTTCTGAGAGAATAGCTGGGAATGAAACAAATATGATTTTCACACAAAGTCTCTCATGGAAAGGAAGAGAGAAAGTTGAAATTGAGTAAGGCATGGCAGGAATGGAGCTGCAATGGAAGAGATGGAAGAAAAAAAAGATGGCTCCATTTGTAAATTGGATTTGGAAAATCTGGGGTACTAAAGATATTGATCGATGTTGGTCAACCTTGCCAGCTTTGTGATGTTAAGCTCGCTGAGTAGGGAATTCCGGGAATTGAAGTCCACTCTTCTTAAAGCTGCCAAGGTTGACAAACATTTACCTAGAGCAGGGGTGTCAAACTGGTGGCCCTTGGGCCAGATGCATCATGTGCAGGCCAGGCCCACCCCAGCTCTGTGAATGAGAAAAATGCCGTGAAACATCATGTCATGGCAACGTGACCCCACGAGTTTGACATCCCTGATCTAGAGGTTCCATAGAAAAAAACAGAGAACTAAAGATGGAGAAAAATGAGATGGAATCATGTTTTAATTTTGTCTCCTGATGGACACAGAAATAAATGATTCAAAAGATAAACACTTTACTGTCCAGATGAGATTGCCAGGTACATTTATCTGAATTGCTTGATTAAGAAGAACTTCATTATAGCTGCCTGCATTGCTACATTTTAGAATGGAGACAGTGTCTTTATAATAATAGAAGCATTACTTTTGCTGCCAGGAATATAGCTAAGGTTGGAATGGTAGAACAATAAAGCTATAAATGAAATAATTGCATTCTAATCTTTCTTCTGAAAGCCTCCAGAGACCGGGGAGGGTGAAAACAGGCCTACCAGAAGTTTGGAAACGATCCATTTCCGACTTCCAGGGGGCTTCCAGGGGGGCAGGGAAAACCTCTGGAGCCTGGGGAGGGTGAAACATGGGCCCAATGGTTTGGTGTTCTTTTTTTTTTGCCCTCCCCAGGCTCCAGAGGCTTTCCTGAAGTCTGGGGCAGGTGAAAATGGTCTCCTCCAGCCCTCAGGAAGGCCAAAAATCAGCTGGCCACTGCGTGCATGCGTACTGGAGCTCATGTGCCAGCAGATATAACTCCGCATGCCACCTGTGACATGCATGCCATAGGGTTCCCATCACAGATCTAGATCATATTATATTAAATTATAATGTGGGTAATATGTGTTAAGTAATTAAGCTTCCCGTTAGAAGAGCAAGTATGCAGAGAAGCGTAATAAGAGTGATATGGAATAACACGCACAAACCAGCATACAGAGACACTGAATAGTATAAAAATATAGTAGTTTACTATGTAAAAATATAGAAGTATTCAAAGTCCAGTTAACAGTCCAAGTCATACACAGTTCAGTAAGTCAATTATCAATATTCTCAGTTTAACACACAAAGTAGCTAACAGTAGCAAACCACAATACCTCAAAATACACCTGATCAGCTTCTAACAAAACAGAGAGCTAACAGCCATTCTGGCTCCCTCTTACAGCTGCTTGAGGTAACAAGCCAATTACATCTCTGTAACATTTAAAGTAACAGTAAAGTAATCATAGCTTATATACTTTGCCAAGCCAAGCCTAGGGTTACATCCCTAACAATATGGTTTGGGCTTAGTGTAATGTGTGATCTCAGAAGTTATGACCTAAGCTATATAGATATGTGAACTAAACTAAGAGTAAATTTTGCTAACCTTTTTCAAAGCATGGTTTAAGAGCATCTATCATACAGTCAGAAGGAAGCTTCTTATGGATTTTTAACATATGCTTTTTTAAAAAAAATTATGACACTCAAGTAGCAGAGAAAAACACCACTTTCACAATATTCACAAGTTATAATTGTTCTAAAACAGGCCAACTTCTATGACTTGCCAGAAGTTGCTAAATTATTCCCCCATTGCAGTTATCACTTTAAATTAGAAGGTTACAGATTCTGCAGTTCATTTTTTTTTGTTATTGTTTTTTTAAGGCTCATAGCACTTCAGGTGAAAATTAAAATTGTGCCTCCCATTTTCTCACTTGGACTGATCATGCCAGAAAGAAATTTCACCACAGATCTTTCTGGGAATCAGTTTTACTTTTTCTTTGCTAGAAGATTCATGTAAGGTATAATGACTACTTAAAAAAAAAAAACACAATACAAATCTGAAAAAAATGGCAAATCTGAAAGAGTATTATAAAAACATTGTTTTTTAAAAAAAGTTATTTTGACATTGATGTGAGCATATGGGGTATCATTACCATGAATAGAAAGGGAAAAGAAACATGCATCTCATGCATTGTTCAAAATTTACAATATTTTTTGGTTCCTAAGCACATTATTAAAATGGTGGTCTTAAATCTAACAGATTGGAAAATTGCCCTGCAAAATAGAAAACAAATCAAACTATAGATATGCTGTTCCAAATATATTTAGAACAATATTCATGTGTGTAGAAACTTACATTGCTCCAGATCAGTGACGTGTGGTGAGGTTTATGGCTGGTGAGGCTGGTGATGTCATCAGGAAGGCGGGGAATGGGACCACGTGTGCTGGAGGCTGAGGCTGCCTCAGCCTCCAGCACACGTGATCCCATTCCCCGCCTTCCTGAGCGTGCTCCACCGGCTCACGCTCCGCAGTCCTCCAAAGTGACTGGGCAACGACGAGAACCTTCCTGCCTCTGCTGGACTTGGCGCGCTCCTCGCGATTGCATATTGCAGTCGCGAGGAGCATGCGAAATCCAGCAGAGGCAGGAAGTTTCTTGTCATTCCCCAGTCGCTTTCGTGGCTTCATCATCCGGGAGCGCCGACAACATTTCTGCCTCCGCAGCTCCCGGGTGTGGCCAGACGGAGGTAGCCAGAATGGCGCCGAGGCAGTTCGGCGGGTGAGCGACCGAGGATCAGGCTGCCTCGCTCGCTCTTTCGTCCGCCCGGACCGCCTTGGCGTCGCTGTGGCTACATCCGTCTGGCCGCGCCTGGGAGCTGCGGAGGCACAAATGTTGTCGGCGCTCCTGGATGACGAAGCCACGAAAGCGACTGGGGAATGATGAGAACCTTCCTGCCTCTGCTGGATTTCGCATGCTCTATTATTTCATGAAGAGAGGTGAGGCTCTGCCTCCCCTCCCTCCCCTGACCACACGTCCCTGCTCCAGATACATCTCCTATGAACTTGAAATTCCTACCTCCAAAGCTGTGTTTTCAAAGAATCAATAGCTAAATATGTGTACATATTTTTCCCATCAGGTTCCTCAATTCCTGGATATCAAACAGAAGAGTGGATAACTGTGTCTTTCTCCCTCATTACACACACATTATATAAAAACAAATACGAATCATTCTGTAGCATTGTCATACTGCTTTTTAGTTTATCAATCATTTGGTCAAATGAATCCTTGTATACATTAAGCTTATGATGTTCTGTAATAAAAATGTGATTGTTTGATTTATTTATACATTAGGCACCATGTTATTTAAAATGGAATGACAGGTGAGATACATGGAAATCTGAGTATTGTCCTCACAGATGTACATGTTACAATGGTAAACACTGAAAAGAAGCTTTGCTATTTTTGTCAATCAAATTGTTCTAAAATGCCCAAGAATTATTCAGACTATTCTTTTTCTTTCTTAGAGAGTTGTTTGTTTGTTTGCTGGCTTGATTTGATTTTATTATTTATATAGCAATTCATCTTACTTTTTGGTGACTCTAGGCAGTTTATAATAATAAAATAAGATAAAATAAAATAATAGAAAAATAATAGAAAAAGTTATCGAAAATGAGAAGGTGAAGATCTTGTGGGACTTTCGAATACATGGATCATGATGGATCATCATTTGAAACACAACATGCCAGATATCACAGTTGTTGAAAACCGAAACGTACAATTTATTGATATCACGGTACCAGGAGATGCCAGAGTCGAAGAAAAAGAACTGGAAAAAATAACAAAATACCACGACCTGGTCATCGAAACTACGTGATAATGTATAAAACATGTAACAAAGATACCCATTGTCATCGGGGCACTTGGTACCATGTCCAAGAATGTTATAAGATACATCAATACATTGCAGCTTCCTGCAATAACACCAGCGGAACTGCAAAAAAACTGTACTACTTGGAATATCATACATCTGAAGAAGGCACTTGGTTGATACCTAGGACTCTGGCAGCAACCCGTATCAACCATTAGCACCAGTCAATGATATTTGTGATGTGTTTTTGAATGTCCAGTTGATTTAGTTTCATGTAAGTTTCATATAATAATAACAACAACAACAACATAATGCACAAAAATTAAAAACAATCAGGAGGCCACAGTTCATGCCCAGACCCCTAGGCTTGAGTACAAAGCCAAGTTTTCAATGCCTTACATGTTAATAATTCTTCATGTGAATAAGTCGAGTGCAGATAAACAAAGATTTACAGTATAGGGAGATGTACATTTTCAAAAGTCTTGAAATAATTATGGCTAGCTAACAGAAAATTTTCAGAAAATATTATCAAGGTAATGTATTACTATGTTAAACATATCTGAGTAATGAAAGAACATTTTTAGATGTGGGTTATGAAAGAAGTAAGATTCAGAAAAACTTTTTTCACTGTAGCATTAACTTAATAAACAAACTGATAACTGAGGGGTTGCCACAAAGAAGAGGGAGTCAAACTATTCTCCAGGGCACCTGACGGTAGAACAAGAAGCAATGGGTGGAAACTAATCAAGGAGAGAAGCAACTTAGAACTGAGGAGAAATTTCCTGACAGTTAGAATAATTAATCAAAAATAATAATCAAGCAACGAATTTGCGAACACCTAGAAGCAAACAAAGTAATAGCCAAAAGCCAACATGGATTTGTCAAAAACAGATCATGCCAGACTAATCTTATTGCATTCCTTGATAATGTGACAAAATTAGTGTGACAAAATTAGTGGACCAGAGATATGCCGTCGATATAGTTTACTTGGACTTCAGTAAGGCTTTTGATAAGGTAGACCATAACCTACTACTAGATAAAGTAGAAGAATGTGGGTTAGACAGCATCACCACCAGATGGATTCCTAACTGGCTGACCAACCGCACTCAATGTGTAGTCCTCAATGGAACTGCATCTACATGGAGGGAAGTATGCAGTGGAGTACCCCAAGGCTCTGTTTTAGGCCCAGTACTCTTCAACATCTTCATCAATGATTTGGATGAGGGAATAAATGGGAAACTCATCAAATTTGCAGATGACACCAAGCTGGCAGGAATAGCCAACACTCCAGAAGATAGGCTTAAAATACAGAAGGATATTGACAAACTTGAACATTGGGCACTATCTAATAAAATGAAATTCAATGGTGAAAAGAGTAAGGTTCTACATTTAGGCAACAAAAACGGAATGCACAGGTACAGTATTAATGATACTTTGCTCAGTAGTAGTAACTGTGAAAGGGATCTTGGAGTCCTAGTGGACAACCATTTAAATATGAGCCAGCAGTGTGCAGCAGCTGCCAAAAAAGCCAACACAGTTCTAGGCTGCATAAATAGAGGGATAGAATCAAGATCACATGAAGTGTTAATACCACTTTATAATGCCTTGGTAAGGACACACTTGGAATACTGCATTCAGTTCTGGTCACCACGATGTAAAAAAGATGTGGAGACTCTAGAAAGAGTGCAGAGATGAGCAACAAAGATGATTAGGGGACTGGAGACTAAAACATATGAAGAACGGTTGCAGGAACTGTTTAGCTTAAGAGAAAGAAGGACTAGGGGAGACATGATAGCAGTGTTCCAATATCTCAGGGGTTGCCACAAAGAAGAGGGAGTCAAACTATTCTCCAAGGCACCTGAGGGTAGAACAAGAAGCAATGGGTGGAAACTAATCAGGGAGAGAAGCAACTTAGAACTGAGGAGAAATTTCCTGACAGTTAGAACAATTAATCAGTGGAACAGCTTGCCTCCAGAAGTTGTGAATGCCCCAACACTGGAAGTCTTTAAGAAGATGTTGGATAGCCATCTGTCTGAAACGGTATAGGGTTTCCTGCCTAGGCAGGGGGTTGGACTAGAAAACCTCCAAGGTCTCTTCCAACTCTACTATTGTAGTGTATTGTAATCAGTGGAACAGCTTGCTTCCAGAAGTTGTGAATGCCCCAATACTGGAAGTCTTTAAAAAAATGTTGGATAGACATTTGTCTGAAACAGTATAGGGTTTCCTGCCTAAGCAGGGGGTTGGACTAGAAGACCTCCAAGGTTCCTTCCAACTCTGCTATTGAATTACATTGTATTGATAATAGAAAGAAGCACTTCATCCCTCTTTCAATTATTTCTATTCAGCCATTGCCTCCTAGGGTGACTAGAAATATAGCAATTATAATCCTGGACTAAAAATAGTAATGAATGAAAATACCGTCCCAGACAAATGACAATAATAACTATGGATTTACATAGTAAATTTTTATGAAGCACAGCAATGGAAAAATTGTACTAATTGGGCAAACATTAAGAGCTGAGAAAAAGCTGATAGTTGTCCTCAACTCCATAAAACGTCTATTTGTCTTGTTACCTTCAAGGATACAAATGAAGGATCAGTTGGATGTACAAAAACAATAACAATATTACAAAACAGTCCTATACATATTTTCCACTGGGAGAACTCTAAGAATTTTAAAAACCTTTTTAAATACACTAAAGTAAGGCATCGAGGCAAAATCTGTACCCAACCCAACAATGTTGTCATGTTTCATGTATAATTCATTCCTCTGTCTTTTCTATTGTTTTGCTTTGTTTCAATCCATTCCATAATGATGGAGCAAAAGAGAAAAATAAACTGAACAAGAAATTTTGAAGAGAACATTAATTGATTGTTAAAACAGCCTATTATTTCCCTATAAAACCTAACCAGTAGGTATTAATATTTCCTACATCTCTAGAGAGAAATCGGTGAACCAATCTACTTCTAATCCACATCACTTTCACACTTCTCTATTTATGAGGCAGGACCAGTGATCAATAATACAGTTTGACAATTTTAGAATGTGAACTCAAAGAGTTATGTATCCGCATCAGTGGTGGGATTCAAACGGTTTTGTAGGCATCACTTGGTGGGCGTGATGTGCCTTGGTGGGCAAGGCTTGGTGTAAAATCTGCATTCCCATTCCATTCTAGGGGGAAGGATATTGTAAAATCCCCATTTCCTCTCGATCATCTGGGACTCAGGAGACAGAGAATAGATGGGGGCAGGGCCAGTCAGAGGTTGTATTTACGGATTCTATGAACTACTCAAAATTTCTGCTACCGGTTCACCAGAACTGGTTAGAACCTGCTGAATACCACCTCTGAGCCACATAGATGGCAGTGTCAATTACTTCACTTGATGCGGAGAACCTCACTTGGAAACCTTCTTGCTCATTCTGTTGACAGAGGTTCTGGATATCTTCCCGTCCTGTGGGCATCATTACCCATGATTTAAAAACCAAACCAGACTCCATCATTCTGGTTCCAGGAGGCAAAATGAGTACCAAAAATGTTGAGTACCAAACATTTTCCCCCATAAGGAATAAATACTGAGTCACAAGGTAGCTGACATTGACGAATTCTAGCTTGTGCACTGAGTACCAAACAAACTAGTACTAAGTCAAAATTTTCATGTCAAAATACATTGAAATGCATTGAAATTCAATGAGTTTCAAAACAGTTGAGCACCAAGATACCACTGATTATGTATGTATGTATGTATGTATGTATGTGTGTGTGTGTGTTACAACCCCTAGTATGCTCCCTTTATTTATTTATCAGCAAAAAAATAACATCTATATATATATACATACATATATATATATATATATATATATATATATATATATATATATATATATATATATATATATATATATATATATATATATATATATATATATATATATATATATATATATATATATATATATATATATATATATATATATATATATATATATATATATATATATATGTTATCAGCACAAAAACAACATATATATAAGAGGAACCGGCTGAGATCTCACATTGCTCCTGGAAGCACCAAGCCAGAAGCACCAGCCTGAAGATGATGAATGAGACTTCATCGAAACGTCGTGAAGATACTTCCAATTCTACGCGGGAGAAAACCCGAACAACCAAAGATGTACATACAAACACCCGCGAAAACCTCAGAAAACACACACACACACACACACACACACACACATATATGGTTTTGTTGTATTCAGGTCTTTTCCCATGTAGGTCTTTTCCTGTGTGGACCCAAATACAACAAAACCAGCATTCCTACACCCGTTAAAATCTACAAAAACATACATACATACATACATACATACATACATACATACATACATACATACATACATATATATATATATATATATACACACACACACACACACACACACACACACACACACACACACACACACACACACACACACACACATATATATATATATATATATATATATATATATATATATATATATATATATATGTTTTCGTAGATTTTCACGGGTGTAGGTATGCTGGTTTTGTTGTATTCGGGTCTTTTCCCGTGTAAGATTGTACCTACACCCGTGAAAATCTATGAACATACACACACACACACACACACACACACACACATATTGCATGTGTAACACAAACATTTAAGGAGAAATCAATGTAAAGGATTCCTCCAAAGTACAAAGTAAGGATTTTACAACATATTAACATTAACCAAGCTTTTTGGTGCATCGGTTCATTAATGTCCGTCTGAGATTTTTCTAGAGGGTTGAGATGCTTCCCTAGATTGTCACAACAGCAGAAATTGCAAAAAGACTTCTGATAAGGTTCCAAGCTTCAAAGCCTTGTGGGCTGCATGGACCTTTAAGTTGCAGTAAAGAAGGAGCATAGAATTAAATGGTGGCAAAGATTTTCCACTTTAGAGTAGAATAGAATTCTTTATTGGCCAAGTGTGATTGGACACACAAGGAATTTGTCTTTGGTGCATATCCTCTCATTGTACCTAAAGAAAAATAAAATAGAATACTTTCCAAGAATCATAAGATACAACACTTAGAGATAGTCATCGGTTACTAATAAGTAATCAATTCATACTAGGAAACAAATAGAACAATATAAATTTAAAGATACAAACAACATGGTTATAGTCATAAGTGGGAAGAGATAAGTACTAGGAAGGATGAGAAGAATAATAGTAATACAGTCTTAGTAAATAGTTTGACAGCGTTCTAGAAATTAGTTGTTTAGCAGAGTGATGGCAATCGTGGAAAAACTTTGCAATGTACCTTAAAAGTATTCCAAGGTGACAAGGATCTAAATGTTATAGACATACTACCTTTTATCTCTTGGTCCCTTGATGGAGTGTATGTGATTCTTAAAGGCTAGGAAAAGTTCTAGCTAGGTCTTCATTCACAACAATTCTAATAAACAACAAAATCCCACTCTTTTGTTTCTTGGTACAATTTTCCTTCAACAGAGGAGATTTTCCTTCAAAAGAGGAGATTCTCAACTATTTGGGCAGCTCCGTGTAGAAGAGAATAAAAATACACTAAGAAAATACCAGGACAGGAAAGATCAGCACTGCAAGAGGAATCTTGATCCAGAGAGAGAGAAAAAAGATCCCAAATAAAAACTTGATCCAGAGTTCCGACAAATTCATTCTTCTTCATTTCACAACAGGCTTCCAAGGAAAGAAAAAAAGAATTCTAAACTGAATATTTTAAATAAATATTCAGTATTCCTGTTCTGTCAAAAAAAATGATAATGGTATCTAAATAACAGGAATTAGAATGTGAATGCAATTAATATATGCAGCTAGCCCAAGACAGCAGCAGATAAATTTACACATGGGCCAGCTTATTTGGAAAATATCTAACAAAAGCATCTTTTAAACCTTCTGAAATTATGAAGAAAAGGTATGGTGACTGATGTATAAGCTTTCGAATATTTGCTCCCATTATTGGTTTCATAAAATGCATGGCAGCTTGTGCGTTTTTAGACTGATCATTGGGGCATACCGAAAGAGGTTTAATTTTCTCTAAGCTTAAAAATCTGCTCAGCTGAACCCCTCCGTTAACGAATGGAGCCTGACAGTTCAGAGAAATATTGTACTGACATCGAAATATCCTTTTCTCAAGAGCCTGTAATAGATGTAATTTAGGCTAGAAAAGCTTCTACTACCTATTATAGCATGATGTCTGGGATTTCCTCCTCCCCCAGCATTTCTTCAGCTGAAAGTTCCAGTTTTTTTTTTTAAAGGAATTTATTTCTTTTTAACCAGAGAACCCTGAAAGCCATTGATTATTGCCATTGCATTAAGGTCTTCAGTTCTCAATTTAATTTATTTGTTGGTCAATAGAAGCTTGATAGAAAAAGAGTACATGGGCATTACAAAACAATAGCTCTGAAAAAGTAGAAGAGCACCATCAGGTGGCTGTTGTTGTTTCATGTATCAACCAAATACTATACACAAGCTTGAGTAAAAGCCTCATTATTATCCATCTGCTCCTAAACCAATGCAAAAATTATCATTTGGCACAGTGGTGGGTTGCTCTTACCATCGCTATGGTACGCTAATTGCGGTCTGTTTGTTCACGTGCCGGATGTGCACTGTGCATACACCAGACATGCGCTGCATGCACATGCACAATCTACCACCCCTGCAACAACCAGCTTCTTGTTGGGGCTCGCGCATGTGCCAGTGGTGGGTTTCAAAAAATTTTAGAAGCTCTTCTGTAGGTGTGGCCTGCTTTATGTGAGTGGCTTGCCAGCCATGTGAGTGAGTGAGAGTGGCTTGCCAGCCATGTGACCAAGTGAGAGTGGCTTGCCAGCCATGTGACCAAGTGGGAGTGGCTTGGCAGTCATGTGACTGGGTGGGCATGGCCAACTTGTAAAATGTGGTGAAACTCACTTAACAATGCTCTTGCTTAGCAACCAAAATGTTGGCTCAGAAACTCTGGCATTTGAAGCATGCAAGTCTTAAAGCTGTGAAGTTACAAGACCCTTGCACTCCTAATCCTTTAGAAAAAAAACCCCAGGGGTGTTCAAACTTGACAGCTTTAAGACTTGTGGACTTCAACTCCCAGAATTCCTCCTCTCATTCTTCATCTTGATGATGTGCGGATGGGCGGGGGAGGGGGGAGGGATCTGGAACTGGTTCTAAATGGCACTGTAGATTTGTAGATTTCTATAGAAGAGGTTAGAACTGGCAGGAACCCCCCACCCACCCCGGCGTGTGCATACTTTGCCGTTAGCCATAAAAAGAGCTATAGAGCACAGGCGGGCGGGTGGGCCTAACCAGTCACCATACCGGTATGCTCCTGGCCACTACTGGTATGACCGTACCGGGCCGTACCTGAAGCAACCCACCTCTGATCTGGCATTAAAATGTACCATGTACAACCCTTTCAAGGAGTGTTGGGATTCAAGGAACCTGCTTTCACATTGTCTCATCCCTGACAAGTTTTTGCTTTGCAATACTGTCCCAAACCTTTTTATTGCTCAAAAACAGGGGTGGAATGGCAGCACTACAAATGGAGGATGGTATCAAAGATATTTTATTGATCCCTGATATCTCAGTACTAAAAGCTATATTTGGGGAAATCTGCAAATATTTATTGCAGTAAAATCAGTGGTGGGATTCAATTTTTTTATTAGTGGTTCTGTGGATGTGGCTTGGTAGGCATGGCATGCTTTGGTTGGCAAGGTTTGGTGGGCATGGCTTGGTGGGCATGGCAGGGAAAGGATACTGTAAAAATCTCCATTCCCTCTCCACTCCAGGGGAAGGTTACTGCCAAATCCTCATTTCCTCCTGATCAACTGGCACTCAGGAGACAGAGAATAGATGGGGGTGGGACCAGTCAGAGGTGGTATTTACCAGTTCTCCAAACTACTCAAAATTTCCATTATTGGTTCTCCAGAACTGGTCAGAACCTGCTGAATAGCACCTCTGAGTAAAATGCCTGATGATGTCTGCCTGAAACTTGGTATCTAAAGAATCTGCCATCCTTGTTATACAGTACTCCTCACATTCTATTAAAAAAATGATGCCCCTTCAGTTTGAAGTTTCTCATTCTAGCTGGACCCAGAATTCTTTTTTTCCCCAAATTCCAAAGAGGATAAGATTACTCATGAATATCTTATTGTAAATTTTCAATCATAAATCTCCTATTCAATTAATTCAACGTGTTAGTTTCTGAAATCGTATGCCTTTTGTTCATTGAACTCAGAGTTCATTGAAATTATAGAATTACTGGTTTCTCTCACTGAACTGGGTAATGTATAAAATTCACATAGGTTACTTGTGTGTCTTATTTGATTTGATACTAGCTTTAAATTTGAGCAACATCTCCATAAATTGTGAGCTGCTTATTATTTAATTACTCTTATAGTTACTTAAAAATCAAAATTGTGCTGATAATTTTATTCTTGGACTTCTAGAACACACATATTGCATAAACAAGGGTAAGTATCCCAGCAGAATTGTTATGAGGGGAGGCCCCAATTTGTAATTCATGTCACAATCAATTTGCTGGTTATGTGACATGAAACTGTCATGAAATAGATTATTTCCCTTTTGTCAGAATCACTGTACAATCCCTACAACCTCACAACAGAGCTAGTAAACATATGGAAGGAAGAAAAAACATATTCATGCACAATGTTCACCTTCCACTTTTATTTATTGACTAGCAGATAACCCGGTGTTGCCTGAGTATTTATTTATAGGGAGAAAATGTCCTGACCAAACATAATTTCTAATGTTGCACTTTCCCTCTTATCAGAGGGAACCCCCTTGTGGAGTATTGTGAAGCCTGCAAGAGCAACTTCTCCCTGAGCCCTGATTTCGGCAACAATTAAATTAGTTGAAAATGTTTTCCCTGTGCCTACAGAAGCATAATTTCTAATGTTGGATTTCACTCCTTACCAGAGGCAACCGCCTTGTAGAGTACTGTGAAGCTATTACCACGGCAATTTGACTGTGCTGTACAGTAGAAGCCATTTTAAGGCAGTACAGTAGAAGCCATTTTAAGGCACAATAGGCTGTATCTTAAAGAGCACACACCCTGAGGGGTGTTAGGGATGTCTTACCCGCAAAGTATTTGTTTTCACAAAATGTTAATTTATTATGTTCAGAGAAATAACACAATTTGAATAAAGCTGTTTCTCTGCAGTCATGAGCAGGGCGCTTTAGGAAGCCAATCAAAGAGAGAGAAAAATGAACATGGCTAGCTGAAACTGAACTTGGTTTTTATTTGACAGATCCTCCCTCTCCTTTGATGCATGAGGCCACTGGATATAGAACAGTTCCAACTGACCTGCTCTACAGAGTACTTTTTTTTAGACCCTGTGATCTATCTTTCCTGTAAAGTAAGTAACTTCTGCCTGTGCTTCACCATTCATCTGAAAAATAAATAACCTGTTTTCATATTGAAGGACAGGAGGGAGATAAAATATTCACTGAACAGAAGCAAAAATAACATATAATCCTCTAATGTCAGTCCACTGCTGACTTAGTAAGTGCTAGTGAATCATGTTCAATACTAGAATTCTAAATACAAAGAAGTTGACTTCAGTGACCAAATGGCTGTGTGCCATAAGGCTTATAGACAGCCTTATCAACAGTCAATTACCCACAGAGTAAATACCTAGCTGCTGTAAATTACTGGACTATAATTCTATTCCAATAAGGACTTTATGACACCACAAACCTCAGGAGTGAAGCTAGATTGCTCTGCCTACATAGCTGTGGAAATATGATCACCACTCTTGTCCCAATTATGTTCTTTTTTAATGATTTAAAAAAGCCCTCAGTCATGTGCTGGGAACTAAAAGTCTGTCATTTATAAAACTGCATGTGTGATAGAGGAGATCCAGAGATTGACACATTTTTTCTGATTGTCAACCTCCTGAAGATGAGGTTCTGTTGATGTTTCAGGATGATTTAAATTTTCACAGGCTGGAAAAGACTGTGTGTGTGTGTGTGTGTGTGTGTGTGTGTGTGTGTGTGTGTACATATATATTAGCTCGAAATAGATCTATACTAGTCTCCCTTTATTTATTTATCAGTACAAATTCAACACAAATATAAAAAGGCAACATTAAAAATAAAAATATGGTTTTCTGCCTGCATGGTCTTCTGTGATGAAGCCGAAGGACAGAAAGAGGGAGTAGTGACCTTCCTCCCATATTTAGGCATACCAGGGGTTGTAACACTAAAACATACCTATTTCCCTGGCTCAACTGATAAGGAAGTGAGCCCGTGGCCTAGTGGCTAACACTCCTGCCTAAGATATATACAGCCCGGGTTCAAATCCCAGTAAGGGTATGGCTAGCTGATGAGAGCTAATTAGCTTGAAATAGATCTATACTAGTCTCCCTTTATTTATTTATAAGTACAAATACAACATACATATACATATACATATATATATATATATATATATATATATATATATATATATATATATATATATATATATATATATATATATATATATATATATATATATATATATATATATATATATATATATATATATATATATATACTATATATAAGAAAAAATATAAAACAAACGAACCCCACCCACCACCCAGGCCATTACAATACAAAACAACAATGCACACACAGCCAGCACCAATCAGCACCAATCTACCAATCATGATACAACCACACAACCAATCATGAAACAAAGCCAGCACTCCATCCCCTCCCACCAAGATTTACAGAAAGGTGGCAGCTCCGTTTGCACTTTAAGCCAAAGACAACAGCCTGAAGATGGCGAGTGAGATCTTGCTGACAAGTTGCCAAAACAATCTCAATCTTACACGGGAAAAGACCCGAATACAACAAAACCAGCATATATATTTTTAATTTTCAAAAGAGACAAAACACAAAGAATCCTCCTTTACATACTGTAGAAAGTGTATCAGTTGGTTACAAAAGACTTTCGTGCATCTCTTCCACAATCATCAACCATAATTCATATTAACTCAAGTATTTTAACTCAGATATATTTATGCATATTACCATCATCATATCTCTATTTTCATTTGACTATAATTGTTTAAAAGTCCTTCATCATAAAATATATCAAGATTTAAAACATAACCACATACTGGCATTTCATTTGCTATTTCTAATATCCTCCAATAACACTGAATCCTTATGGCCTATTCTGGCTAAACATCCATAATATTTAGTAACAAAAAATTCTAATCCTCCTTTCCAAATCATTGTTTACAATTTACATCTACTTTCCTTATGTTGTACCCATGCATATATATACTGTACATTGTTATCATTATCCCTCCTTTATTTAACTGTGTCCTTTATCATAATATTTCCCCCCTACTAAACAAAACATAGCTATATTTAACTTAGTTCTTTTTTATTAACCTTTATATATAACCAAAAAAAAAATATCTAATCTTCCTTTCATAGGTACCATTCAATATTCATATCTAATTATTACTTATCATAGCAATACACATGTATACATTATTATCATTATCAAGTATTTATTTAACTATGTCTTTTGTCACTAAATTTCACTAAGTTTAACTAGTTTTAGATTATACCCTTTCATTTATCAATTTGTATTTTTCCAGTAGCAAAGCAATCTCATGTCTTCTGCCATTTGTGGTATCAGTCCTCTAACCATCTCCTTAATCAAATTTGTATGGACTCCTCTTTGCAACTCATTGCTTATTAAATTTCTCATGTAATTTTGGTGCCCTTCTTGTTTCCTTAATCAGCTTATCTTTGATTGTCACTGCTATTTTCAACCATGTTGGCAACAAAATTTCTCTCTTTAAATCCATAAATTCTTTTGTTTTTTCTTCTTCCTTATCTTGCCATCTGGGCTAGAGTTCCCCTCCATTTAATTCCTCTTTCCGTATTCCACTCTTTCCATTTCCAGACACAAACCAATCACCATAGATATCAACGGATTTAATTTCTTTGTAGTCATTTTTCTCTTCAATTTTTAGGACTCTAACCTCCACTTTTTCCACTTGATGAACATCTCCAGCTTCTTCATCATATTTTACTGTTAGATGCTCTAGATTTTCCAACTTCTTCTCCATCCTCTCAAATGTGTTTGATAATTTCTGAATTTCTAACAATATCTTTTGCAAACTTAAAGTTTCTTTCTGCTGTTGAGATTGTGCCATTATCTCAAACTGACAAACACTGCTGCTCTGGCTTGGAAGGTTTTTACAAGATTAAGCATAAATTCACAATAAGGTCTTATTTTCACTTTTCTCTGTTTAAAGATATACTTCAAAGGAACATCTGTATGCTTTTCTTCTTATCACTCTCTATAGACAAAACAGTGAGTTTTGAGTTTTATTAAATTTATATACCGCCCCCCTCTCCCCACAGGGACTCAGGGCGGTGTACAGACAGTGAGACCTTGAAGTACCAAGCCAGAATAATCAGTGAGGAAAGTAAAAGTGTTTTGTTTCCAATACACAAACTTCCAGCCTCCAAGTAGTGGTGTCGCCTTTCCCTGTGTGGTTGCAATTTTCTTTGTACTTTTTGTATCTTTTTTTATTCCAAGTTAAAAAAAGTCAAATTCTTGAATGAAATAGAGAAGAAAAAGGGAAAAACACACACAGTAATGAAGAAGGAGAATTTTAGTCCATAGGTTGCAAAAAATAATAATGAAAAAAGAAGAAGAAAACTTAATCCCTTTGGTTTAAAAGGCTTGCATAAATTCCATCCATGAAAATAACACTTAAAAAGTAAGATAACCCACTGTCCAAAACCATTCAAAGCTTAATTCCGTCGCTTATTTCTTCTGTTCTCAAATTTAAATAAACTTTAAGTTTTTTATAGGCAGTCTCTTTTACAACGGTAAAAATTCCTCACCAGCTGGAAACACTTTCTCTCGTATTCTTCCTGTTCACTGTCTCTGAGGGACGGTTTAAGTCCGATTGGACCACCCAGCGGCAGAAGTATCAGCTGCAGTAGTGGTGGGTTTCAAATTTTTTTGGAACCTACTCTGTGGATGTGGCTTCCTTTGTGGGAGTGGCTTGCCAGCCATGTGACCTGGTGGGAGTGGCTTGCCGGCCATGTGACCAGGTGGGAGTGGCTTGACAACCATGTGACCGGGTGGGCATGGCTAACTTGGAAAATGTGAAACTCACTTAACGACGCTCTTGCTTAGCAACCAAAATTTTGGGCTCAATTGTGGTCATAAGTTCTCTTTCTTTTTCTTTCTTTCTTTCATCTCTCTCTCTCCCAATTTCTTTCTTTTTTCTTTTTCTTTCTTTCCCTCTCTCTCTCTCTCTCTCTGGCTCTTTGTCTCTCTCTCCCTCCCTCCCTCTCTGTCTCCCTCTGTCATTTTCTCTGTGTGTCTATCTGTCTGTCTGTCTGTCTCTCTCTCTCTGTATCTCTGTCTCTCTCTCCTCCCTCCCCCATCTCTGTCACTCTGTGTGTGTGTGTGTGTGTGTCTGTCTGTCTGTCTCTCACTCACTCTGTGTGTGTGTGTCTGTCTCTGTCTCTCCCTCTCTCTGTCTCTCTCCCCTCCCTTCCTCTCTCTCGGTCACTCTGTGTGTGTGTATGTGTGTGTGTGTCTCTCACTCATTCACTTAATCACTCACTCTGTGTGTCTCTCTCTTTATGAAAGATGCATTCTATGTCTATTAAATGCTATATCTATTTAATAAACAAGCAAGCCCTTATGCCAGACTACCTGTGTATCTACAATATTGTATTCTATCCCCACCTAATTAAAGACAGAAAAAGTACTATAGTGATAGCCCTGTCAGAATAGCAAGAATGCTGTATTTAAAAAAATAAAATTGCAGAAATGTATGCTTCAGCAAGATTACGTAGAACTCCAGCAACATCCAAAATGTTTTAGACCCTGAACTTCCAGGTGAAGAAAATGGTGAATTGACCCATTTCTGAAGAACAGACACCTCCAAGGCAAAGAGTAGTGAATGGACTTGTTAGATTCGGGCAACGATAGAACAGACTCCGGACAAGTAGTGACTTAACAGCTCTTTATTAGTAGTAGTAGTGATCCAGCTTAGTGTGTGGTCTGAGAGTTCCCCTTTTATAGGGATTGGGTACACCTCTCGTCCAATCAGAACGATCCCTTGTTCCCGCCCTAGCGGCGGACCTGAGTGGAGACTTACAGCGATATATGCTAATATCTAACACCCCTCCCTTCTTAGACGGAGTGTTCCGGTTAGTAACAAAGTCCTTTAAATATGTCGGTTTCTGTCTTACACGGGTGGATCGTCGGAGTTCGGGTTGAGTTGGAGTGGGCATGAGATTGGCTTGTTCTGCTTGTTCCGTTTCGTAGTCGGGAGGTGGAAGGCTTTCCTCGCTCGGATGCTGTTCCACTCCGTCGTTGATCTCCGGTTCCACTCTAGGCTCCGGGGTGCTGTAGTCTTCTGTGTTCGGGGTCTCGAGTTGCTGACTTTCCCACGGGATATAGTCCTCATTAGCAGATCTCAGGTTTGAGTGCGCCAGGCGGCCCCGGTGTTGGTCTATGTGCCTTTTCCAATGTCTACCGTCCTCTAGTTCCAGCAAGTATGATCTTGGACCCGTGATGCCAATTACCCTTGCTGGCATCCACAGTGTTCCCCCTGCATAGTTGTTGGCGTATACTGAATCCCCTATGCTAAAACTCCGAATTTTGCTTGTACAGTCTGGGGGCGATGTGGCAGAGGAATTTGGGTGAAGTCGGTCCAGGTGAGACCGTAGACGGCGGCCCATGAGGAGTTCAGTGGGGCTCCTCCCCGTCGTGGCGCTTGAGGTAATATGCTGGATTAGTAGGTAATGGTCAATTCGTGTTTGCCAATCACCTGGGCCCATCCTAGCGAGGGCCTCTTTTGCAGCTCGCACCATTCTTTCCGCCTGTCCGTTCGAGGCCGGATGGAATGGCGCGACAAGGGCATGCCGAATTCCCTGACTTGCAAGGTATGTTTCGAATTGCATGGCCGTGAATTGGGGCCAGTTATCTGAGACCAGAAGGTCGGGCAGGCCATGAGTGGTGAAAAGTCGCCGTAGTACCTTAATGACTGCCTCTGCCGTGATTGAAGTCATTAGGACTACTTCCAACCATTTGGAGTATGCATCCACAACTATTAGAAACGTTTGTCCCTGGACTGGTCCTGCGAAATCAATGTGTATTCGCGACTAGGGTGCTTTCGGTTTGTCCCATTCTGTGGTGGGTGCTTCAGGGGGTGCTGGTCTAGACTCTTGGCACGGATCACAAGTGGCTACCCATTCTTCTATCTCTTTATCCATGTTTGGCCACCAAACGTAACTCCTAGCTAACGCTTTCATCCTTACGATTCCCGGATGCCCAACATGTAATGCCTCTAAAACATTTCTCCGCAACGCATATGGAACAACAACTCGATCCCCCCATAATAAACAACCTTGTAAAACCGACAGTTCATCGCGTTTTGACCAAAATAGTTTGAATTCGGGTCCCACATTTCCCTTGGGCCACCCCCTCCATACCCAAGTTTGTACTTGTCTGATTACATTGTCCTTAGCAGAAAATCTAGCAACGTCCAAAGAAGAAACTGGTCCTGAGTCCAAACAGTCAATCAATAAAACCGGTATCTCGGGAGTGGGGTCTGTTAATAGTTCTGGAAGCGGGCAATGGCTGAGTGCGTCAGCGTGCCCTAGTGTGGAACCCGGTCGATGTATCAGTTTGTTGGAATACGCAGCCAGGAAAACAGTCCACCTGGTCATGCGCGGGGAGAGTGAGACCGGCGTGGGGCGGTTTCCCGCCAAAAGACCAAGCAGGGGTTTGTGGTCTGTGATGAGTTCGAAATTGCAGCCGTAGAGATACTCGTGGAAACGTTTGACTCCTGCCACAGCGGCTAACGCTTCCCTATCCATCTTGCTGTAGTTTCTTTCAGCCGATGATAAAGTCCTTGAGTAGAATGCTATGGGCGCTTCGTTTCCATTTGGCATTCTGTGGCTGAGAACTGCGCCGACGCCGAAAGGTGATGCATCGCAGGTCAATATCAGTGGTAGAGTTTGGCTGTATTGGATGAGTAACGAGTCGGTTGTGAGCAGGCGCTTGACTCGGTGCGTAACCATGTCCATTTTGCGTTCTTGGCGAGGAGTCGGTGTAGCGGCTCAGCGACGGTAGCTTTCTGTCTTAGAAAAACGCTGTAGAAGTTAAGAAGTCCGAGGAATGCCTGCAACTCGGTCTGATTTCATGGTGTGGGGGCGTCCTGGATCGCCTTAATTTTCTTCGATGTTGGGTGTATACCCAGTCCATCGATTCTATACCCCAGGAATTCTACGCTAGGCACATTAATTTGGCATTTTTCTTTTTTGAGGCGGAGACCCTTTTCTCTGATTCTGGCCAAAACAGTTCTAACACGTTTTAGTAGTTGCTCCTCGTTTGCAGCCGACACCAAGATGTCGTCAAAATAGGGGATGACTCCTGGTATCCCCTGTAAAAGCCGTTCCATGACGCTTTGGAATAGTCCTGGAGCGATGCTTACGCCGAATTGTAACCGGTTGCATTTGAAAGCACCCCTGTGCAACACTATAGTTTGGGCCTCCGCCGTGGCGCTATCCACAGGCAACTGCTGATACGCTTGTGCCATGTCTAATTTTGCAAATATTTTTCCTGGCCCCAACGAGTGCAATAGGTGCTGGACTACGGGCACAGGATATGCGCTCTGTTGTAGGGCGACATTAATTGTGCATTTATAGTCCGCGCAGATGCGGACTGACCCATCTGGTTTAACTGGGGTCACGATGGGGGTTTCCCAGCGCGCGTGATCCACCGGTTCAAGGATCCCCTGTTCTACGAGCTTATCAATCTCTTTATCAATCTTGGGACGGAGCGCAAAAGGCACTCTTCTAGGTTTGAGTCGGATTGGCGCCACGTTTGGGTCTAGATTGAATGATATTGGTTTACCCACATACTTACCAAGACCAGGGCTGAACACATCCTCGAACTCCTTAAAAATCTGTTCTGCGCTGCTGTTCTCTACGGCGTTGATTCCGGTGACTTCTAGCCCCAGGGCTTCGAACCAATCCAGTCCCAGGAGGCTCTGTAATGGTGCGCTGGCGACAGTCGCGGGCAGCTGGGCTACGATGTCCTTGAACTGCACCCGAAACGTGCCTTGACCCACGATGGGGACCCTGTTCCCCTGGTAGTCTCGTAGCAGGATGTCTGGTGTTCGCAGCTGGCATTTCTTAAGGCTAGGAATTGCCTTTTTCATGGCTGACCATGAAATGATCGTCAGGGACGATCCCGTGTCGACTTCAAGCTCACAAGGGGAGTCCTCCAGGAGGACAGTGATTTTCAGCTTTTTAGGCCGCTTGGTGCGGACCTGACCTATCGTTGTGAGATAGGTTCGCATTGGTTCTCTCTGGGTCAACTCTCTCTCGGCATCGGTATCCTGGGGATACTCTCTCTCGGCTCTCTGGTAATACGCCCTTTCAGCTCTTTGTATTTGTTCTCTCTCAGCAAACTCCCTTGGATTTCTCTCTGGGAGCCCTTTGTTCTTCCGCCAAGCCCCTGGGTTGGGCTTCTGTCGGCGGTACATCGGAGGCTGCCATTGTGAGGCAGGGCCTTCGCTCCGGCACACTCGTGCGATGTGCCCCAGTTTGTCGCAATGCGAGCAAACAACGTTTCTGAAACGACAGGTAGACCGGGGGTGGTTCCCTCCGCAACTTGCACATGGTGGCAAACAGAATTCGGGTTTTCCCACTGTCTTGTGTGACTGCTCCGCATACGATGGCTGTCTTCGAACTTGCTGTCTTCGACCTCTTGATCGGTGTCCTCATAATGTACTCTGGCATGTCTGGCTCCGGTCTGGATCGCGCTGTATCCGCGTTGTATGGTCTCGGATGATCTGTCCGCTGATTCAGAGGCTCTCACCTCATCGAGTGCAATCTGTAGGCTTAAGTTGGGTTTGGCCAACAACCGTTTCTGTAGGGAAATGTCTTTTAACCTGCATATCAGGCGATCCAGGATCTGCTCATCCAGATCCCTGAATCCGCAATGCGTGGCTGCTTTCCATAGTGCTGCAACGTACTGGTTGATAGATTCTCCCGCCTTCTGGTTCCTCGTGTTGAATCCTTGGCGGCAAACGTGGCGGGAAGGTTTTGGCGCGTAATGTGTTAGCAGCGTTTGTTGTAGCGCCGTCCATGTTACCGCCTGAATGGGGGTTGGCTCTGAGAGATCCCTGGCCGTCTCGAAAACTTCTCGGCCACAGTAGCTCAGGAATATATTCTTCTTTCGAGAGTCCGGTACTCCTGTGTACTCGTTTGCTTCGAGAAAACACTCGAACCTTAGCATGTAAGATTCCCAATGATCGGTGATTGGGTCGAACGGAGCTGGAGGAGTGTGCATCACCATCTTGTCTGCGTTTGAATTTGCCGCACTGAGATGGCTGTCAGAATTTCCGCCGAATTCCTAGGCTGGATCGAATCCTTGGATTCTGGAGGTAGCTTCTTCGTCCTATCTGTCCATCGATCCCACCTTTGTCGCCAATGTTAGATTCGGGCAACGATAGAACAGACTCCGGACAAGTAGTGACTTAACAGCTCTTTATTAGTAGTAGTAGTGATCCAGCTTAGTGTGTGGTCTGAGAGTTCCCCTTTTATAGGGATCGGGTACACCTCTCGTCCAATCAGAACGATCCCTTGTTCCTGCCCTAGCGGCGGACCTGAGTGGAGACTTACAGTGATATATGCTAATATCTAACAGGACTGAAAACCTGAACTTCTCCAAACAAGAACAAACTAAGAGATTGTCAATGCCAGGTGTGGGTTTCCATTTTTTTTTACTACCAGTTAATACATGTGCAGAAGCATCCGAGTGGGTGGGTGGAGCCTCCTGCAGCCAGTACTACCAGTTCGCCCGATCCGGGCCAAACCTGGAGCAACTCACCTCTGGTCCATGCATGCTCTGGAAGGCTGTCCTGATGAGGAAGCCCACTGGAACCAGAGACAAATTGCAGACTATGAGTAAAGTATCAGGAACCAAGGAAGAAACATCCAGATCTCAGCCTCAGGTGAAACTGCCTTAAGAACAATGGGTTTGACTTGACTCAACCGAATTTCTAGCCCCACTTTCTAGCACGCATTTGGAATATTTTGCTAGCAAAGCAGCAGAGCAACTTACCCACCCGGTGAGTGTTCCTTTAATCTGGGACATGTAAAAAAATGAAATGAAAAGAAATAATTAAAAGAATTTAAAACTATTGTAAAGCAAGAAGTCAATTAAGTATTTTAATTATGAAAAAGTAAGATTCATTAAGAGACTAGTTAAATTTGGAGTAATGTTTATTTTAAAGCATTTTGGATTTAAATAAACTAAATAAATTAAATATATTTGTAAGAAAGAAGACTATTTAGTTTTCTGAAGAAGACTGACTGGTGGATTTTCTTAAAGAGATATTGGGAATTGTGAAAGAATCACAGGTAGCCGGATCTGTCTAAAGAGTTAAAGAAAAAGATGAAATGCTTATTTTTCTTGCTTTACCTTTTTGGACTACAAATTTCTGGAAGAAATCAATAATATTAGAAAAGCTACAAAAGAAGGGAGGGAAGGGTATCAATAAAGCAAAAAGAGATTATTCTAGAGAGTGTACAAAGATTGTTGAAACAATTGAAAAGAATTTTGCAGTGGCAGTATATTTACTGAATTTGTCAAGGGTGATTTGATTTCATTTGAAGGGAGAATGGAAGAACAATGTACAAAATATAAATTAACAATTTGAATAATCTGCAATATAAATGAGTGAGATGGAGACAATAACTCATTAGATAAAAATAATAATAATATGATACTACCAGATTTAAAATAGAAAACTTTTGCCTAAGACTGAGAGTAGCTACAGAACATTCTGGTGAAGATACTAAGAAGATAGTTGCTGAAGCTCTAATTTAAAAACTAAAAAGGGAAGAGGGGCACATGGATGTCGGAGATTCATGTATCCTTCCTCCCAAGAACAGAATTAATACAAGAATAGTTACAAAATGTACTAAAATATGCTTGTGTACCTTACTAAAAAAAATCAAAACCAAGTTCTAGGACAACATCTTAATCCTAGATGAAGTTTTAATAATACCAGAATACTGCATAAGATTTTTATAATTTTTTTGAACAAGAGGAAAGAAAATAAATTTGACTTGTTTGACCAGGGATAAGCTGATACTTTTATAAAACATCAGAAGTGGACTTTTGATTAAAAATGGAAAAAATAAGTTTCTAGATTTGCCAATTAAAAAGTTTGAATCTGGGAAGAAGCAAACCATGTAATATAATCTTAAAGGTGGTGATATTAAGTCTGTAACTGAGTTAAATAAGAGCAGAAATTCTCCTTCTTTCAATATTTTTTCCTTCTGTTCTTTCTTTCTTTCTTACTTACCCTCATTTTCTATATTTTCTCATGTATATTTTACTCATTTAAAAATCACTAACTAAACAATTACTTTAAAACAAAAGTGTCCCTCCATCGTGTGAAGCCATGGAGAATTAAATTAGAAGGATTCCCCCAAATTTTCCATTCCATAAAAATCCCACCTGTATCTTCTTGTATATGATGTATTGCTACAGGATGTGATGATGACACATTAAAAGACTTTTTAAAAGATACGTGTAATCAGGGGTTACATGTACCTGCTGGTTTGCAACCTGTGTGCAACATGCATCTGGTTATTTTAGGGTTTTTTAATTTACGGTATCTGTTTTAGGGGTTTAAACTTATATTTATATTTGCTTTGTACAGTTCTTTTAACTGCATTTTAACCTCCTCCATGTCAACTGTCAACTGTACATATTTAATTTTATTGTATCTTGTTATATTTTGTATGAACTGTACACCGCCCCGAGTCCCTTTCGGGAGAGGGGGCGGTCTAGAAGCATTAAATATTATTATTATTATTATTATTATTATTATTATTATTATTATTATTATTGTGTGTTGTTCACTGTAAATTGTTCTGTGTGCATGCGCAGAACAATTTACAGTGAACTGTGCACATTCAGTCACTAAAATCCAAAATGGCGGCAGCCAAGCAGCAGCGAGGGAACTGGTTCGGGGGTGTGGCAGGCCTAGGTCACTGACAGTTTTGCAACCCAGACCTGAATTCCACTACAGATTCGACCAAACTGGGTTGAACCAACAGTAACCCACCTCTGCATGTAATATAACTTCAGGATAAGATTATCCACAACTTGTACCCCTTAATAGCAAACAGAGACATACAAGCTGATGTCTTCGAAGCTACAATGAGCTTCAGTTCCCATAAACCTTGCTTTTTCATGTAGTTTTGGGAGGCAACTATTCTACAAGAAATTAATCATTCTCAAGTATTGGTAAACATCTTGGTGACAAAAGGCAGACTGCATTTGGTTTTATTCAGCGGGTTTTTACTTTGTTTTTAATTTCCAAAATGTGTTCATGTATGTGTGGAGGGAAGATTTTGGAAAATAATCTCTGGGAAAGTGGTTAAAAAAATCCTTTTCAACTATTAAAAATAATAATAGGAAAATGGGTCTGTTTATCCTGAATGTAGCTGTTTTGTTTGTTAATGCTGGTGAGTGAATGGCATCTTGAGCTAAAAGAACAGAATTGAAGAGAGTATAGAGGAAAATGTTATTGTTTTCTTTGACAATAGAGAAAATAGTGTGAAGGGGCATTAAAATGAAACCCTGCAAATCATTTTTGCAAAGACGTTGTTTAGCTTAATACTGTATATTTTTGGTAAGAACTAGAATGCTTCAGAAGAAAGAATACATTTACAAAAAATGAGAAGTTTAAGCTCAATTCTAGAAAAAATAAGCTGGTAGAATATATCTCACGTAATTTATTATTAGTATGAGTACATAATTCATTTGAAAGGTTATTAGCCATAAATTGGAATTGTACATATGTTCCATAAATAAAAATTATTTATTTTTATCCTTTCAGTGATGACAATGACCAATCTGTATGTCTTCTGATGCTGTCTCCTCAGTCTCCAACACCGTCCACCCCAAGACCCCTGACCCAAAAAAAGCCCTATGTTTGCATTCTTCTGATAAAATAATTAACAGTGATGAAAAAAATTAGAACAGCTCAGAACTATAATTTCTCCCTCTCTTTTCTAAATTTGGAACATTTTTTACATTTCCTCCATGCCATTAGTCTTCTAAACTTAGGAATTCGTGTCTACAATCACTTAACACACCTAATTAGTGTGTCTAAACATCTAACTTCCACAGCATTGTCTTATGCCTAAAGATATCTATCCATGTAGTAGGGCTGTATTGCTATTATCCTTGTCTTCTTCTCATTTTTCTCACCTTCTCATCTTTCTCACCTTCTCATCTTTCCAGCTACCTTCTCCTATTAGTATCTCATGATTTATCACTACTTGTTTGTATCTTATGATTTATGATCTATGACTTATCACTTTGTTGTTTGTATGTACACTGAGAGCTTATGCACTGGAGGCAAATTCCTTGTGGGTCCACTCACAGTTGCCAATAAATAATTCTATTCTTAAAAATATGTTTTCTGTCACTAGAAGGTCTGAATCTCAACCAAGCTTGAAGATATTTTAGATTTGGATTTTAACTGCTTTTGAAGACAGTTTCTAAACTTTCTTAAATCAAATGCAGTACTAGGTTATTTAACAAATCTGAGCTCATGTTTCTAGTTCCTATATTATATGAATTATGTTCTCTTCCTGATTTACAATGAAGAAACCAAGAAAATGCCATGTTTTTCTTCAAGTGATGGATGAGAATAACTTCTGTGTATGTAGCAATATTTTTCCATCATAAAAATGTCACCAAAATTGATTTTTTTTAATGCTTTTCATTTAACACAATATAGTAAGGGTGACTTTTAACTCATTTTTGTCCTGTTCTCCTTTGATAAATGTCATTTCAACAGTGCATGGTAGATTACCGCATGACACCATGTGGGCTTATCTCTTACGCCGCCTTGTAAGCTATTTTGCATATTTTAAAAGCAGATTTTCTCAATAATATGATGTGTTTACAGAAAACAAAAAAAAACAATTTTATCTCTAGGCGGTAGAAGTGATATTTGTTTTCTATTTCTTCCTGTATTTATGGAACAAAAATGACATTGGCTTTTTCTCTGAGTTTGGCAAAAACAGCATTTGGGAATTTATCTTTCTTTTTTCTGCTAGCAGCCCATAAATCATTGTATAAGTGGGAATCAAAGAGGGTTCTAGCAACTTCAGCATTAGCCAAATCTCATTGTTATATCTGAAGGTGCAGCGATGTAATTTGAAGTGTAAACCTAAGTGTGTGTCACAACATTTATTTTTTTTTTGCACAAAATGAAATTTTGGTGGAAATGCTCAACTACGTGAAATTCTTGAGGGAAGTGTCCACTGTTTGATTGATTTGCCTTACACACTATTTCTATGAGAAACCGGCTTGGAGCAGCTGTATTCTCCTCTGTACCACAATCAGGTTTGTGCAGTTTGGAATAAACACAACTTTTTCTGCCCTGGTACAGAATGGGAGAGATGGATTCTATGGAGGATTTAATTCTGTGATATTTCAAATGAATCATCCCATCATTTCATATTCAGAAATCAAAGCAGAGACTGACTTCAAAGCACTGAATGGAATGGCTATGAAGCACTTCCCAGGTTATTTTATGCCACTTTATGGCATAAAATATCCATTGAGGCAATTTAATGTGTGTGTGTGCACGCACAAGTGTTAAGGTTCAGAAGGAGTACTACTTTTTTTAATCTGTCAACTTTCTTTTAGGATTTATACTTTCGTTTTCTTATGTTTTTTACTGTTGTTTTGCAAGTATGACGGAAGTGGCTTGAGAGATCAAAACAGAAAGTGGGGGGGGGGGGTTAAAAGCAATGTGAAATTTTAGGATTGCAAAACATCCTACTAGAAAGTTTGAGGGTTGTATCAGTATCATGCAATAGTACATTGAGGATCTCCAAGGTTTTTCGTATCTTAAAACAAATTCAGCCAAACTCCTGCATGGTACGGTGGTAAGGAGTTGGATGTAACTGCTCCACTAGGACTAGCTCAACCCAGGTTCTAGTCCAACTTTAGCCAACTAAGTTCACTGAATGACTTTGACTTAGTAATTGCTTCTCAAACCAACCTGCTTTGGGGTTTGTTTGTTTTTGGAACAATTGGTCAAGGGAACACTGTGCAGAAAATCACAGGCAGGGTTCAAATGACAAAAGCAAAGTCACACTATAAAATCCACCCCTTTTCTGTGTGTATATACAAAAGAAGTGGATTCTGCATCACAACTGTTTGACATGGTTTTTAGCATTTCAATGAAAGGATCAAGTTCCACCAATGATTCATAAGATGTATTTCACTTATAGCCGTGCTTCTCAATTTTGGCAACTTGAAGATTTGTGGACTTCAACTCCCAGAATTTCCGACACCTTGGTAAAGCTGGCTGGGAAATTCTGGGAGTTGAAGTCCACACGGCTTCAAGTTGCTAAGATTGAGAATTACTGAACTAGTGTTTTAAAGTTTATAAGTTTAACAAATAAATAAAATAAAGACTTGGAAGAACCATCTGTCCAATGGTGCCTTCAGCTTTCTATCTGGACCCACCTTTATAAAAATATCAGAAAGCAAAAAATGTAATCTTCCTTTAGAGTACTTTCTTGTTTCCATGATAAGGAGAGGAGGAATAAGTTGGAGGAAAGAGGACTCACAAGAAGCAACTTAGAACTGAGGAGAAATTTCTGACAGAACAATTAATCATTGGAATGGCTTGCCCCCAGAAGTTGTGAATGTCCCAACACTGGAAGTCTTTAAGAAGATGTTAGATAGCCATTTGTCTGAAATGATATAGGGTTTCCTGCCTAGGCAGGGGGTTGGACTAGAAGATCTCCAAGGTCCCTTCCAACTCTGCTATTGTATTGTATTGTATAAGAAAATTTTCCAAGCCCTTAAATTTCTAGGAAAAGTGGTGGAGGCTTTTCTATTTGTTTTCAGAAGATATTTCAGTTTTAAAATTTCATTTGGGATTGAAATAACCATATGCAAAAAGCAATGCTTCTAAACTTCTATTGAGGTATAATATTGCACTTTAAATTTAGTTTTTTAAAATTTAGTTTCTTTAGTTGATTTCTGTCCAGTTTTCCAATTGCATAGGACTTGTTGATGGCAGTAATGTTAGCCAGAATTCTTTTGTTTATACTACGTGCAAAGGTTACATTTCAAGTCTCTTCTTTAGAGATGGTTGGAGAAGGAAATGGAAAATTACTTTAAATAATAGCTTCTAGAAATCCCTAAATAAAAGTAGTTATCTGAACATGATCTGCTACTGCAGAATAGTTCCTGTATCAGAGAGGCTATGATTTATGAGGAAATATGATACTAAGGAATAGTGCCTTAGGAAGCATATTCAGAATGCAATCTTGTTTATGAAGATAATGTCATAAGAAAAAATGGTTGCTATGGTAGAATTAAATAGCGAGAAGGATAAATACAAAATACAACAGCGAAGGCGAGGATGAAGTAAAAGGGTAAACATAAAATTGCTAAAAAAAATACAAAGATGACTTCTGATGAGGGAGCTAAATATCACTGTTAGATGCCACTAAAACCTTGATAAATATTCAGTATCTCATTCTGAACAAATCTAATAGAAGCTTTACTATTTTAAATCTTTTGTGGGATTTAATTACAAATAATCAAGAAATATAGTAACTTACAAGCAATTGTTGTTACCAAGATTTTCTAAAATAACAGCTTTGTGCTATTTTTTTGGAAGTTTTGGAAGCAAGGGAAATTGGATGAAGTAAACATTTAATAAATAAGTAGATCCTATTTATTGTTATGGTCTTCCATCACTTCTGATACATTTGCTGGTGCTTATCATATTACTTTACTGCCTATCATTCCATTTTTTTTCCACATAGGAAAGATTTAAAAACAAAAAAATAAATGCTGGTGAACTCCATAATTTACTTATATTGCAGTCCTTATTTTTTAATTAATTGATTGAACTTTAAGGATTGGAGATATTCCAAGAAATTGATTAATATATTTTGTTGTTTATTTTTCTTGCTAGAATTTCTTAATTTCCCCTTTCAAAGCTTACTTTTAAACATTAAAATAACGATTTATTTTGTCAGAAAATGCTAATTGGCTTAGGCAATGCATTATTACATTAATTGGTGCATATCAATAGCAGATAATGTTGCAACATTCTTTTTTTTTATTAAAAGTTTTAACAAATTTTACAAATATTACCCCTTCCCCTTCCCACCCTCCGACCCTCCCTCCCCACAACCTCCCAGAGCAAAATACAGGGTATAAACATTTAACAATCATACGCTAACATAAGCTAACTGATTTTAACATCCTACTTCCTCTTGTGCTTTAATTCCCCTTTTGTTAAGCTAACTTTAGGTAAATTGTAACATTCTTTGTGCCTTCACTCATAAGCTAATTGAAATTTTTTAGTCCGATATTTATTTTGAATATAGTCAATCCATCTTCTCCATTCCAATTTATATTTCTCATCCGAATGGTCCTTCAAATATGCTGTAATTTTGGCCATCTCTGCTAGATTTACTACTTTTAGCATCCATTCTTGAATAGTAGGCAATTCTTCCCTCTTCCAGTACTGTGCCACCAACAATTTTGTTGCTGTCGTTAAGTTCAAAATCAAATTAGTCTCTATAACTGTACAGTCTGTAATTATGCCTAACAAAAACAACTGGGGACTGAACTTTATCCTCTTTTTAAGTATATTTTGAATAACCCACCATATTTTTATCCAAAATGCTTTGAGTTTTTTGCAAGTCCACCATATATGATAATACGTAGCATCAGCACAATCACATCTGCAACATTTAGGTTGTAAATTTGGATACATACAAGATAACTTTTTGGGATCTAAATGCCATCTATACAACATCTTATAAAAATTCTCTCTCAAATTCTGAGCTTGCGTAAATTTTACATTTCTTACCCAAATCTTTTCCCATGTTTCCATCATTATTGGCTCTTCAAAATTTTGTGCCCATTTTGTCATACAATCTTTAACTAACTCTGTTTCAGAATCTATTTCTATCAGTATATTATACAACCTTTTTATATGCATTTGATTCTGGTCCCTAATTTGCTTTGCCAAACTATCCTCATTTTGTGTGATACCAATTGTCTGATCTTTTTTCCATCTAGCTTGTAACTGTCCATACTGGAACCAGGTTTGAATTACCCTTTCCTCTCTTAATACATTCAAAGGCTTTAACTGTAGTACACCTCTCTCTATATTAAGAAGTTCTCTATATGTAATTACATCCTGTTTTTGTTCTATACTTATATTCTCTATCGCGTCTCTGGGTACTACCCACATAGGTATCTTATCATTTAACCTATATTGGTATTTTTTCCAGACAAGCAATAGGGCATTCCTTAATATATGGCTTTTAAAAATCTTATCCACCTTCTTATCTTATATTAAATAAGTGTGCCAACCATATACCAAATCATATCCCTCAATATTCAGTATTCTATCCTCTGTTAGATTAATTCAGTCACTAATTGTTGATAAAACTACTGCTTCATAATATAATTTTAAATTGGGCATTTTCAAACCTCCTCTTTCCCGTATGTCTTGCATTATTTTAAGTTTCACTCTTGGTTTCTTCCCTGCCCGGACAAAGTTATTAATACCTTTCTGCCATTCTTCCAAATTTGCATCTTTTTAAAGTATTGGTATCATTTGAAAGAGAAATAGAAACTTAGGAAAAACATTCATTTTTACTGCTGCTATCCTTCCCAACAAGGACAATTGTAGTTTTTTACATTTATTCATCTCTAACTGTATTTTACGCTATAATGGTTCATAATTATACTTATATAATTTCCCATTTGAGGTTGTAATGTAAACTCCTAAATATTTAACCTTTTCTACTATCTCGCATCCTGTTACTCTTTCTAGTTCTTCTTTTTTATTTGTGGTCATATTTTTAACTATCATCTTTGTTTTTCCTAGATTTATTTTGAACCCAGATACATGACCTATTGATTAATTATGTTCATTAAACCTCTAGCTGATTTTCCGGGTTGGGTTAAAGTTACAACCAAGTCGTGCGCAAATGCTCTTACTCTACAACATTCTTTGTTATATGATTTATGCAGTTCTTTTGAAACTTCCTGTTTATTTCTGCTGAACTAACTTTTGCAATGTGATTTATGTTTTTGTAACCAGAAAAAAAAATGCAGGTTTTTCATTTGTGAAATTTCTATTTTGTAAATACTGTTGGTCTGTTTAGAATACCCTTTGGTTCTTTCTTAAAAAGCCAGTCAACCATTTAGTGCCTTGTGGAATTTCAGCTGCTGCTGTTGTTCTTTTGGTAATATTGTTAAAAGCCATTCAATATTTGATCTCAGGTTATTAGATCTCCAAAGTGACATGCTTACCTAACATGAAATGGGCAATGAAATGAGCATTACTTTGAGGGGAAACAAACTTTTTTCAACAAGTAATGAAAGGGCAGTAAAACTTAATCTTTCCTAATTATTGTGTAGCCTCATTTTCTTACATTGAATTTTCTGTGCATTTTTTCATATTTAGGAATACTTTGAAAAATTCACTGCTATATAGGTTGATAAAGATTCTCAATTATCCAGCTAAGTTCTTTGGAAGTCATGGCAATTAGAGTTCTTTTCTTTTAGATCTGAAACATTTCACTACTTATCCTAATATAGTAGCTTCTATAGCAGTGATGGCGAAACTTTTTTGGCTCGCGTGCCACAAGTGGGGGGAGCACAGGGGGGTCGTGTGCGGGCATGCCGCAGCCATAATGCAACGCGCGACCCCCCCAGTGCACATGCATGCACAACGCACGACCCCCCATTTTTACATGCTTTTTTCGCCCTCCCCAGGCTCCAGGGGCTTTATAGGAGCTTGGGGAGGGTGAAAGGAGCCTCCCCCGACCCCCCAGAGGCCCTCCGGAGGCTTCAGGGACCGTCCAGAGGCTTCCCTGAAGCCTTCGGAGTGCTTAAAACGACCCTCCGAGCAAACCGGAAGTGACTCCGGGTTGCTCGGAGTGTGGTTTTAAACGCTCCGAAGGCATCAGGGAAGCCTCGGACGGTCCCTGAAGCCTTCGGAGCACTTAAAACCACCCTCCAAGCAAACCGGAAGGGTTGCTCAGAGGGTGGTTTTAAGCACTCTGAAGGCATCAGGGAAGCCTCCGGACAGTCCATGAAGCCTCCGGGGGGGGCGGGGAGGCTCTTTTCGCCCGCCCCAGGCTCCTATAAAGCCTCTGGAGCCTGGGGAAGGCGAAAAATAGCTTTTAAAAAGGTGAACTCAGCTGGCCAGTGCGCGCATGCAGCGCCTCATGTGCCCTAACAAATGGCTCTGCGTGCCACTTGCGGCACACGTGCCATAGGTTCGCCATCACTGTTCTATAGTCTTAGCAAGTTGGTTAGAGCAGCAGGCCCAAACCTTTTGGACACTAGGGACCAGTTCTGTGGAAATAGTTTTTTTTCCCCATAGACCTGAGGCAACATGGTTTCATATGCTGCCTGCATTCACAGATGGGGCTTCACTTCTTTGTGTGGCCTGTTTTCTGTCTATGGCCAAATACTGGTCCACAGCCAGGTGTTGGGTCCCCTCACTTAGGGGACCCCATATATAATGACATTTCAAACCAAAAAGAAAAGAGGTCCAGTTGCCATGATTCAGCTTCCAGACACTGCTATTTAGTTTGTTGAGTCTGAAATTCATTGTCATTATTTCCATTCATGTTTTCCTCGCAATGATAGTTTATAGCACAAGCAAATAGCTGCTCCATCTGTTCCTGAAGTTCATTTTTATGTTTTTTTTCTTCTCCCCAACACTCTGGTACACATCAAACAGTTTGCTAATTGGATTTTTTGCACATACTACATCTCTTATGTCACTCAGCTTCTTTGTGAGACAGTAAGTATTTTTAGAGATGCAGGAAGAGATCGAAAAAGTTACTTATTCTAATTAATACCAACACTTCTGAGACTTGTATATTTAATAATAGTATTCAACTTGGTTTTTTTTAAATCACAGTTTAAATGCTGTCAAGTCTCAAATAGTCTGTTTCATAGATACTGATGTTTGTTATCATAATATATTCCTATGTAACAAAACCGAATGACTGTGTCAATATTTTCATATCACATTTTTTTTCTACTTTATATTCAGATCCATGACTTTTCTTTCATTTTATAAAGAATTTTATTGGTTTTTAAATTTTTTGGGGGGGAAAGGGTAGGTGGATATACAAAAAAATTTTTTTGGGGCAGCTCCATCGTGCTAGAGGTAGGAATCTCTCCAATTCTCACAACTTTTTACAGAAAAAAAGAAACAAAAGATAAAAGATAAGCAGAAACAGCATCTTATTATACATTGTATGAACCATGTGTTCAGTCATCTCTTTCGCCACTTTCTAATATATCAACAATTAAAATGATATTCCAGATATATTTATTTTTGTGACCTGAGTCTTTCCATTATTGTTCTCTCCCCCCTGTCCCCAGGTGGAGCCGCAGCCCCTCCCTCCTTCATGTCTTGTGTTTTGTCGCCTTCTTCACTACTTCTTATATTTCCGTCCTCTAGGAGGGCACTATGTTTTTTAATGAAGGCCTCTGTCTTCACGACTGTGTTAATTCTAATTCTGTTTCCCTCCCAGAAGATCAGCATTCCTTCTGGCAATAACCATCTAAACCAAATTCCCTTATTATATAATTTCTTTGATAAGGAGGAATACTTCCTCCTCTTATCTCTTTTTTTTTTTTTGGAATTTGCTTAAGAATGGCAATGTATTTATCTTTATATTTTAGTGTTTTAGGATGTGCTTTTTAATGGAATAACTGTAACATGATGAGACTTATATTATTCAACCATTGTGTGCCATTTTAGAAAGTGAAGATTTTGTCTCTATTCTATTCTATTCCTATTATCTTTGTTGTTTTTTAATTATAATCTTTAGTTCTTTCTGGTTCCCCTCAGTGCCACACCCTCAAAATACTATTTTTTTTAAAAAAAAAATCAACAAGAATTTTCCAATGGCAACTTTTTTTAATGCATAATTGTAAAATCTTCATATTGTTTTAGAATTATAAACAATTCAAAGAAAGCATTCTTATAATCAATTTCAAAATCTGCATTCAAATTCATCTGGCCCCTTAGTTCATTTGTAACTTTTTGCTATTTATTCTAGAAAAAAAATATTTTTAAGTCCTTAAATTTGCATAAAACTTTTTCCAGTCAGGATTGAAGGAGTTACATCTAGTGTAAGGAAACTTGTTATTCTGAAGGTTCTTAATCAGAGGTAGTATTCAGCCAGTTCGGACAGGTTCTGGAGAACCAGTAGCGGAAATTTTGAGTAGTTCGGAGAACCGGCAAATAGGCTGGCGCCGCCCCCGCTGATTTCCCGCCTCCCGGCTTATCTTCTTTTGTTGCCCTGAACAGGAGAAAGGAGCTGGAAAGCAGGTTAGTGGGGTGGGGAAGGAATGGGGATTTTGCAGTATCCTTCCCCTGCCACGCCCACAAAGCCGTGCCCACAGAACCCGTAGTAAACCCTTTTGAATCCCACCACTGTTCTTAATGAATAAAAAATGAACAAGCAATTTCCAGAAGTGATTAAGAAAGGAAATATGCAAACCTTGTGACAATAAAGTGGTTTGGACGAAGCTGACAATGTCCTTGCGATCTTTTTTTTCTTATTCCATTTCCTTGAAAAATAGTTAAGGAAGAAAAGATATAGCAGTTTTATAATACCTTTTAATTACTTACACCAATTACCATGCCTCCAAAACCACTCCAGGGTACACATACCATTGGATATAAATCTTACTGTGTATGTAGAAAACATAGGTAATACAAAAAAAAAATGCCATCGGGCAGCACATTAAAAGGACATGGAATTTGGGTTGCCAAGTTTAAGATTTAGTATAATAATCTTGTGAAGGAATCAAGTAGTAGCACTGGAGGGGAAAATATTGATTCTTATATAGTATAAGGATTGTATGAACATGTTACCATTTTTGCATATTATTTGAGGAAGAGATTAATAGACATCACATAAGTGATAATCTTACAAAATGAGCTTTATTAGTTCAATTTTCACATTTTGATTTACACAAAATGTTTTGTGTGGTTTGAAAACTTCCCACAATAAAGCCACTTATACATTTAAGCCAAACAAGGAGTTTTCAGGCATTTTATCAAAGTAAAGAATCAAAACTCAGGTGATGGAGAGGTCACTCACTTATGAACCCTTCCAGATATGATGTCTTACCTAATTCCATCAAAAAAATGCTACTTGTAAGCCTTAAAGATAATCATTAACATAACTTCTCTTGGAATGTATTGACCTCTGCGGAACCTGGGCCTGAATACAATATTCGTAAGCAAATTATATTATGAGTACTTTTAAAATACATCAACATCTTAAGTTCAGGCAAAGATGTTTTTTTAAGCTTTTCAATATTTTCTGAAAGTTAAAAGCATAATATATTTGCAAAGTTTAACTGTAAACATACACCCATAACACATCCTCCCAGACAGTGGTGGGATTCAAAAATTTTACTACTGGTTCTGTGGGCATGGCTTGGTGGGTGTGGTGTGGCTTGATGGGTGAGGCTTGGTGAGTGTGGAGTGGCTTGATGGGCATGGCTTGGTGGGCATGGCAGGGGAAGGTTACTGTAAAATCTTCATTCCCTCCCCATTCCAGGGGAAGTTATTGCAAAATCCCCATTCCCTCCCAATCAGCTGGGACTCGGGAGGCAGAGAATAGATGGGGGCAAGGCCAGTCAGAGATGGTATTTACCTGTTCTCCAAACTACTCAAAATTTTTGCTACTGGTTCTCCAAAACTGGTCAGACCCTGCTGAATACCACCTCTGCTCCCAGCTCCAAATAATATAGTGAATAAATCCCATTTGGAAACTTTTAAAAGCTACTGAAAACTTTAAAGGTTTTTAAAAAAGATTTAATTACAGAGAAGTGACACACCTTCACAATGACTATAGTCATGCCCAAAGCATATCCTGCAAGACTAGGAATTAAAGTCCACACATCTTAAAGTTTCTTAGTTTAAGAAACACTGATCTAGGTAATAGTGAAACTAGCACAGTACAATCAGATCTACAATTGACAGTATCATACACATGATACCTAACTTATGATCATATATTTAGCAATCATTTAAAGTTAAAAAGTGACTTGCAACCAGTCTTACACTTAAAATCATCACAGTATCCTCATGATCACGTGACAGTGATTTGGCAACCAGCATGTAATCTGAAAACATGTGATCATGATGTGCAATTTTCCCAGCTGGCTTCTAGCAAGCAAAGTCAATGGGGGAAGCTGGAATCACTTAACAATCATAACAAAAAAGGTTGAAAATCAGGTATAGTTACATAATGACTCATTTAATAATGCAATGCTTAGTGATAACAGTTCCAGACCCAATCGTGATTGATGTCAAGGATTACATGTAATGTAGTAATGTAAGGAGGGGGGGGCTTCTTTGAATGGCTTACTCTCTGGTGTTAATTAAGACACTGTAGACTTCCGGTTCCAGCGGCTACGGCGACGGGCAAGAACTTTGCCCGCTCCCGCTCTTCGGTGGGCTTCCCCTGTCTTCGGGGGGCACAGGACGCCCCGGAGAGGCGCCCTGCCGAAGGAGGCTCGCGGAAGGCTCTGGCACCGGCGGCGGCTGGTGGGGGATTTCCGCTTTGCTCCAGGCACCGGGGAGCAGTTTTGGAGGGCGCGCCTGCGTCTCGCTCCATGCCGATCGGAGAACGTAAAACTGAAGGAAGCAGCGGCAGTGCGGTGAGATGCTTCCTCTCTTCATCCCCTTACTTTTAAGTTGATGGACTTTTCAGTATTTTAAAAGTTAATCTTTCGGATTTATTCTTGGAGGAGCGGTTAGAGGGGAGGGGGATTTCCCCCCCCCCTTGGACAAGCGGCTTGTAAAAATTCTGCTCTCGCCCCCAGGGGAAGGAGGAGGGGGGAGAGCCAACTAAGGATGCCTCACCCCAGTAAAAGTGTTTTTCATGGGACTTAGTTCCAGAACTTATTGATGACCTGAGAACTTTTTGAACTTTTAAAATTTTTCTTATGCCTCTGAGCCCAAAGCTGGCAGGGCAAGATGGCACACTTCTGTTGTCTTCATGAACTGTGAAACCTGACTCCACCTTTAAAATTCAGGCTTCCGGTCTTTGTCTCCGTGTCACCCAGAGGAATCTCTTGTGGATTGTTATTTCCTGAACTCCTTGGAGAAAAAACTTTCATCTATTGCTAGATTGACTAAAGAAACTCCCACCTGTTTGGATCCTCTGCCTTCTGGACTCATCTGCCTGCTCTACTTCTCCAGCTGCCCAGTCTCTACACTGACTGATCTCTTTGTTTCGTAAACCATGTCTCCAAAAAGAACACCCCCTGGAAAACCTGGCTTTGCTACTTCTGCACCGACATCTGCAACATCCAGCCCTGCCGCACAGTCAAAGATTACAGAACTGATGCAACCTAAGAGTACAGAGATGGATTTGCAACAGATGCTCCAGCAACTCATACAGGGCCAGGAAGAAATTAAGAAACAATTAAAAGAAATGAAGGAAGAAATTAAAGAGAACCAAGTCCAAATTTATAAGAACTCACAGAGACTGGACCTGGTGGAGGGTGGGGTGGCGGAGGCGAGAGGGGGGGTAGAGGCTTTACAGAAGGGAAACAAAGAACTTGACATCCAACAAATGAAAACAGAGTTTGAGAGAATGTCCTTTTATCTTAGATTTCAAAATGTAATAGAAGCAGATGGGGAAAATATAAGGGACATTATGACTAATATTTTAGCTGAATACATACATAAAGATAAACAGCAGATGGAATGGGAGATAGATCTGGTTTATAGAGTGAATTCAGCATATGCCAGAACACACAATGTACCCAGGGAGGTTCATATTAAATTCCTTAGGAAAAGCACAAGAGATGAAATTCTGGGTGTACACAGGGGGCAAACATTGACATATCATGACAGGGAGATAACCATTCTGAAGCAGATCCCCCAAAAAATTAGGGAGAAAAGGAAAAATTATTCGCAATTGGCGAATAAACTATACCAGAAGGGGGTGTGGTTTAGATGGTTGATGCCTGAAGGGATGCTGATATTCTGGGAGGAGACAAGAATCAGAATCAATACACCCATAGAGGCTCAGGCCTTTATGGAAAAAAATAAAGCGAACCTAGAAAAAATAGAAGACACCACAATGGTCACACAGGACACGGGAGGGGCCGGAGCTCTGCCAGCGGGGGGTGAAGGGGCAACACCGAGAAAGCTCAGATCACAAAAATGAATAAGAAAACCACAATGTTATAAACAGACCGAAAGTTATAATGAAATTATATCTAGACTTTATATCATAACTACATAAATTGATTGAAAACTATTTTTCTAGAATTAATATGCTGATTTTTTATAATTATGTATTAATGTTTTATATTTAGATGTATTCTATGAGTTTGGAGGGAGGGGGCGTCTGCCACACTTGCAACTGCCAAAATTTGTAACCATTCCACTTACCCTTTTCCTTATAAATGTTTTAAAAAACCAATAAAACTTTTTGGAAAAAAAAAAGACACTGTAAAAGATAAATCAAATCCACTCACATGATATTAGCCACTGATATTTACATAACACAAAATAAAAACCAATTACTTGCCTGCCGGGAGTCCTTTCAAGAGATCTAACTGGGTGTTCCCCATTTCACAGGTTGAATCCAGGCAAATATTTCCTGATAGTGCCTCCATTTTCCACTATTCCTCATCTGTTTTGAAGGAATTGTAACACCACTTATGACAGCTGCTGGAATATAGATAGTACAGCCAGTTCCTGTTAGAATAGACAAGGAATAGATCATGGAGCAAAATTTATGTCAAAGAAGACATACACCTTATATATAGGTAAGATAAAATACCCATTTAGTTGTAGAAACAGAAACTGCAGCTTAACTGTAAATAAGGAAGTTTGCTGTAACTTGAAGATAAGGAAGCATATATTTAACAGATTATGAAAAGAAGCTGTTCCAGGGATGGAGCAGAAAGTATTTTAATAAACCAATACATTTTATTCTATTACAAATGATTGGCTAAACAACTTTGATTGAAAATATGTATTTTGACTCTCCGCTAGTCTGGTGATTTCTGTTTAATTTCTTGCTTGACAATGAATTGAAAAAAGGAAAAAGTCTCATCCTTCTGACATAGCCAGAGAAGATCAGCCTGAAGAAAGAAACCTCTTCATCAAAACTTGAATGACAGATTTTACTGTCCCTAAAGTCTGCTCTTCAACCAGCCCTGGGAAGATAAATCTTGCAGAAGGGGGATCTTCGGTGATACAACAAGGGGTCGTAGGATCTTTAAACACTTTTTATGTTTCAGAAGTCATCATTATTGTGTAGTGTGCTTCGGTAGGCAAGAATCATACCAGCATAGCTACAACAATATTTATTGATTCAAAACTGGAACTGAGGAACAGCAGGCAAATGCCTGTAATTTATACTCTGGGGCCACAGGGTCTTAACCAATAAAAATGCTTGAAAAACCCGCCCAAATATGAATGTTCAAAGTTTCCCTCCAAAACAGTGTGAGCTAAAAGTAAAGGTCATCTAAAGGTTAGTTTCACTTTAGCACAGTGGCGAAATTGAATTTTTTTTTTACTACCAGTTCTGTGGGTGTAGCTTGGTGGGCATGGCAAGGGAAGGCTACTACAAAATCTCCATTCCCACCCCACTCCAGGGGAACAATACTGCAAAATCCCCATTTCATCCCCACTCCTGGGGAAGGATACTGTAAAATCTCTGTTCCTTGAACTGGTTCCCTTGCCGTCGCTGGGCTGCCGCCATTTTGGTTTTTAGTGACTGCACGTGCGCAGTTCACGGTAAATTGTTCTGCGCATGCGCAAAGAACAATTTACATGGAATAGTACACGAGCGCGGGTTGCGAACTGGTAGTAAAACCAGCAGCAACCCTCCCTTAAAGGTTAGTTTCACTTTAGCAGGGCTTAACACAACTATATACATTCAATACATAACAATCATATTCAAAATTTATATTTTAGAAATATGCAGGACTTTTAAAAAGTCAATGTCAATAGATTAAGCATAGCAGGTCAAATAACCAATGCCCCTTTTACTAAATGACAAACATTATTTTTGGACATACCTGTTCCGATAACCCACCACTGCTTGGGGCACTTGCTATGTGTATGTCTAGAGTTATTATTAGGGCATGTCACTGCTCTATAGTTAAATCTTTTGCAACCTGTAATTTATTTATTTTTTAACTTTTATTTTCCCATCAGGAAATGATTTGTTCATTATGTCCTCTCTTTTTTAATTGCTTGCTGGGGTGGTTGGTATGTGGGAGGGTTTAGGTGTATGGTTCCCAATTAAACTTTGCAAAAATATGTGTATGCATTTAACTATCAGTACAGTCAAAAAAAAAAACTGACTGTAGCTTCCTTTATTATTTCATTTAAAAGAGTGCATGTGTGTATAGAGGGGGGTGTTAGGTGTTTTTCGGTTAAACTTTGCAAAAAATATGTGGTGTTATATTTCAAGAAAGAGAGAAAAGCATTGCTTTAAAGAATTTTTTTTTCCTCCTGCATTCAAGGTTTTAAACATTTCACAAAAATAAAATATATTTCGTACTTTATTTCAAATGTGCTCGAAATAGATCTTATTCAAAGTATAAGTCAGTCATAAGATTATCAGGGGTCGATGCAATCAAGGGGAGGATTTTGCTAATCATTAAGTTTAGGTCTGTTAAGTAGACTTTCTTGAAAGCATTAGATAACATGTCACATCCAGTAGGATTTTTAACCTGGTGACATCTGCATCATGTTGGTTTTGATTATTTACTTTGATGGTATCACTGATTAAAATTACCGAGAAGTTCAAATTTAGAACATACACCATAAACCCTGTGATATTACCTTCTAACATACTTTTCACTGTCCTTTTTTGGTGGTTCCTATATTTTTCCTATATATTTGACTAACTTTTTTTTTTTTACAATTACAGGTAGCCCACGATTTATGCCCAATTGCTTAGCAACATTCAAAGCTGAATGAAATATGAAAAAGCCTTAAGAAGACATATAGGTAGTTACAACTGGTCATTTACTGTAACAACTGTTTGCAGTCATTACAGCCTTGGGATATGTGCTCTGCACCCTGTGAAACACTTCTGGCTGTTCCAAATGTTATGCTTCCTCCAGCTCCTCCCCTTATATGAGCGCACTTTAAACGTTTGACACCCAGAGTTGGGTTTCACAGAAGTCTACCACTGGTTCACCCCACTCATGTGTGCTTACTTTGTGAGCTTACACGCCTTCCACACATGTATGCCGCCTTCTGCGCATCTGTTTTGCTCACACGCATGGTTTGCATGGCTTGCACACATATGTATGGCTTAGAAAATGGGGCTAAATAGGATGGCATAGAGCTGGGATGGGTAGACACGCCCACCCCACCCGCAGGTCGCCACCACCGGTTCACCCAAACCTGTGCAAACCGGCCGAATACCACCTCTGTTGGCAACCTATGCATTTTTACAGCCAGTTGCCAAGCGCTCTTCAATTTTAAGTAAAAATGACAATACTGGAAGTCTTTAGATAAGAACCAATGTTGCAAAGGAAGAATGGAGAAAAGAGGAATAAGAGAAATAACGCATGTCTGGACAAAACAGACTGAAGATGAACAACAGTGAATGGTGATAAAACAATGAATTCAGAACACAAAGAGTTGTTTTTCTTCTCAACAATTAACCCACAAGTAATCAGTGCTTGTCTAAGGGCTAGAAATAATTGTCTGGGTCAATTCAATACATTTTGCCAGGAATAAGTCTAGGCATGTTAGAAGCTATAATTATGTCAAAATGACACCACAGTGCAGCATTTGCTTGATAAGATGATGCGTAACATTTCTTTTTATCCCATCCCACAGGTGCCTTGGGAGAAACAACCTTGATTTTGCACTTGTGTTGCATTATAAAGTTACTTGCTATATTGCCCTTGATAGCTAGGCTGATAAGAACTGAAGTCCAATCATCAAAACAACAAGCAAGCCAGACTGTATAAATCAGGGATGGGTTGCTACTGGCAACCGGCCAGTTTGGTGCACAAACTTTTTTTCAAACGTGTGTGCGCATTTGCACTTTAAAATGTGTGTGCATGCGCAAAACATTAAAAAGGGGAAAACATTACATTTCTGTAATGAAAAATGTTCTGCGCATGCGCAGAACCAAAAATCAAGATGGCAGCGCCATTGGAGAACTGGTTCGGGGGCGTGGCAGGCCTGGGTCACTGCTGGTTCCAGAGACCCAGGCCGCCAATTTACCACCGGTTTGGCCGAACAGGTAGGAACTCACCTCTAGTATAAATGTATCAAATACAGAAACCAGCTATGTGCAGGAGTCTACTTCAGCAGCTTTAATGCTTTTATCTTAGTATATGTTTTTTTAAAGAAGTCCAGTGATAGGCATCATCCTTCTTTCTCTCACTCGCCCATCCATAATGTTTCTATTTTTAAAAAAAATGGGATGAAAACAGCAGCATTGAAATATATATTCTGTATTACTTACTGGGATTTGAACCTGGGCTGTATTACATATTAGGCATATCTGCCTAATATGTAATACAGCCCAGGTTCAAATCCCAGTAAAGGTATGATAAGCTGATGAGAGCTAAATAGCTTGAAATAGATCTATACAAGTCTCCCTTTATTTATTTATCAGCACAAATACAACATGAATATAACAAAGGCAACATTAAAAATATGGTTTTCTGCCTGGATGGTGCCCTGGAGTGAGCCGAAGGACAGAAAGGGGAAGCAGTGTGTTCCCTCCCATATTTGGGCATACCAGGGGTTGTGACACAATACATACCTATTTCCCTGGCTTAGCTGATAAAGGAGGAGAGCCTGTGGCTTAGCGGCTAACACATCTGCCTAATATGTAATACAGCCCAGGTTCAAATCCCAGTAAGGGTATGGTTAGCTGAGAGCTAAATAGCTTGAAATAGATCTATACAAGTCTCCCTTTATTTATTTATCAGCACAAATACAACACACACACACACACACACACACACACACACACACACACATGATTTCTAAAATTCACTTCAATTGAATTTTGGGTGACTAGAGATATGCCTTGCTTTTTAACTTCCCACATTTATGCCATGCTGTTTGACCAAAAATTGGAAACAAAACAATAAGCAATTAAAATAGTTAAATGCAGTACAGCATTAGATGTTTAAATTATACATTAAGATACAATTAAAATATACACTTTTTTTAATTAAACAGAACTAAGCCAATTAAAAGTTATTTCAGCAGCCAGGCTGAATGCCAAAACCCATTTGAGTGAAAATATTTGCTAATCCGCTTTCTACTACCAACAATGTATTAGACCATGGAAACAGTCTCTGAAGAGTTTTAGATTCCTGACCACATAGTTTTATTTGGGGAAAAATTGGATTCTTTTAGTGGTAATTAAATAGTTTTCTTTTGGACCAGCTACAGGGTCTGGGGTTGAGCAGCATAATCTTGTGCTGGTTCAGCTATTTTCTCCAAGACTAGTGCCAATCAGTGTTGATAGGGACCAAGAGAGCCAGCCTACAACCATTCCTCTTTGGTGTGCCACATCACTCTCTCCAATCCTTTTTAACATATCCATGAAGTCACTGAGTGACATCATCCATCACCATTGGTTGAGGTTCATTACTACATGAGTGATACTCAACTCTATGTCTCCACCCCTGGTTCCTAAGCAATGCAGCCTGTGCCCATTTGGGGTGTTTGGAGATATGGAGATAACAGACTTCAGATCCAGACTTTGTGACATATTTAGCAATGGATGGAGTGGCACTACTCCAAACAGACCCAGGATGCAATTCGTGGGGTTCTTGCTTGAAGAACACAGCTAGGATAGAGATAGATAGATAGATAGATAGATAGATAGATAGATAGATAGATAGATAGATAGATAGATAGATAGATAGATAGATAGATAGATAGATAGATAGATAGATAGATGATAGATAGATAGATAGATAGATAGATAGATAGATAGATAGATAGATAGATAGATAGATGATAGATGATAGATAGATAGATAGATAGATAGATAGATAGATAGATAGATAGATGATAGATAGGTACATAGATAGATAGACATGTAGATAGACAGACAGATAGACAGATAGACAGATAGATAGACATGTAGATAGGCAGGCAGGCAGGCAGGCAGGCAGGCAGGCAGGCAGGCAAGCAGGCAGGCAGGCAGGCAAGCAGGCAGGCAGGCAGGCAGGCAGGCAGGCAGGCAGGCAGACAGACAGATGTTGTAAGCTGCCCAAAATGTCTCTGGGCAGTTCTAGTGAGATAGGCAGGAAACAAATTTAATATATAAATAAATATAAAATGCTTTGCATTTTAAAATTTCGCTAGTGGCTCTGTTGATTGTGATGTGTAGCTGGACATTTTGGGGAGAGGAACATAGTAATATGATGTCCAAATACATTTTGATTTTCAGGCTATGCTTATGGAGTGCCATTGAAAACCACATGCTGATATCTGCTTTATCCCTTAGCAACTCAATAACACAATTATTAAAATAGTCATTGGGATGAACTACAGTGATATCACAAAAATAAAATGACAGTGCTTGTTTCAGCAAGGGAACCTACTTTCTTTTAAAGTGATTCACACATTAAGTATGGCTCACTTTTCATAAGTTTCATAAATGTCTTGGGACAGTGTCATCAGATTTAAAAAAAGTTACACAAATAAAAAGTATAAGTTTGAATATCCTCCAAATAGAAACAGTAACAACTACACCTAACCACGACACATTTAATTAGAACAAGTGAGAGAACTATGTATAAAAACTAGAGGGCAATCCAATCTAAATCAAGCATCAGAACTTCTAGAGAAATGAATAGAAGAAGCTAATCGGCTTGAATAATAATTTTAATTGTCTGGAGGATTTATTTCTTCTCTCAGGGTCTAGCAAAGAATATGCTCCAAAAATCTTTCGATATTTTTATATGTTTAAATAATGTGAGAAAAGCAAAGCAATTCTAAGGCTGAATAATAAATTCTCTGAAGCACACTTTCAAATTAAAAATATTATTAAGAGTTCTCCCAACCAAGCATGGTTGAGAATGCTTCATATTCATATTTCAAAAAAGATACTGGATGAAAAATACATATTGAGAGAAACTTGAAGGACGGAAGTAGTTTTAGCCTGTGTGTGAAGACATGCTATCTGGTGACACTTTTTTTGTTACAAGAACACAATCACAAATCTTACACAGCTATAATACTCATTTGTATAAAAGGTTTGCCTTTTGCAGCAGACCAAGTGAAAAACAATTAGCGTCAGAAGTAATAAAATCTGGTTATTTTTTAATTATATTATGTGTATATGTATAAGCATAAAGCCACTTTATAATTTCATGAAAATATTTGGAAGCATTTGCAGAATATAACAAAACTGTTTTTAGAGCTAACTATCATCTACTTCTGGCTCGGAATGTTACATCTAATTATATAAAAAGTATACCATAACAGTAAAATGGAAGCAAAGCCATAAATGAATGAACTCAAACATTCTGTTTTCCAACTTTCTAATCTCACAATGCAAATTGTTACCTAGTACATTAGCATTTTGTATTGCAAGCTGCCCAAAGTTGTTTTGGAATCAGACAGCATTGAAATCACATCTAATAAATAACTACTATTATTAGTGATGGATGTATTGCATGAATCTATCCTGGAGACCTGTAAGAAGTTATATAAATATCCAAAGCTTTCAAGCCAATTTTCTGGTGTAGTTGCTTAAGATCCCATTAGCAGAAGGCCTTGAACAGGAAACAATATTGCAAAAGAGTAGGTATGTGTGAAGTGACAATTATAGGCTTTGAGAAAATGATTGGTGCTATGTTTGCACTCTGAAAACAGCATGATTTGCTTTGACAAAGCAAACAGGCCACCTAATTCACCTTCTGTTTGAATCATCTTGAACTGCTTCAGGCAAACGCTGGGAGGAGAAAGCTCTTGCTAGCTTTCTTCTCTAATCTTGGCTGAAGGTTTTCTAGGCTGGGTGATTCCAGGATTTTCCACAAGGCTTTCCAAAGCTACGTATTCTGGACGATCTTTGACATATACTGAAGGGCTCCAGAGCTGGGTGGCTCCAACAGGTGGTGTGGGATTCCCTGCACATATAGGAGCAGTCCTACCTGTTAGATCTTTGGTAGATGACCTCGAGCAGGCTACAGGCTGCCTGCCTTCGGTGCAGCACTTCTGCAGCTTCCAAATAGTTATTTGTTTTCTGATTTTTCTCTGGGTATTGCCAATAAAAGACAGGCATACTTTTTTTGCACATCATTGCAATGTGAAACTCAAGAGATGACAAATCCAATCTAAAACTTTTCAGTGTTATACAAGACAGTTATGCAGTTTTTGAAGGAAGACAAATACCTTAGCATCTCGGAAAGATCCTTGCAGACTGAATTAGAATGACAGTGAGTGATGGATACAGCTAGAAAAGTTTTAAGAGAAAATCCTTTGGTGGTTTCACAGGTGTGATCCCCATTTTATTAAAGTGTATTTAAATCCACATATTACCGGTATATTGGAAAATATTTGCTAGTATATGGACTTTTTTTTCTTAAATCCTACAGCATTTCTATTCCACTTTATCACTAAACAGGAAAGGGCACATCTTCGTCAAATATGTTATGGGTCTATTTGATCTGCCCACTCCTGGTATCTAATGAAGAGGCTTGATATCCAGAGGCTGTTTGAAGATCTCCCAAGTTGATGGTGGACAGTTTTTTCAAGGCCTCCTGGAATAAGGAGGTGGTCCTGGCCATGGCTTTAAATGAAATTGCACCTGAATGGCATCTTCAAGAAAATCAAGGAAGGGAGTCATCTTGATTCTTTGTGAATTCCAGGGTAAAAAGCAAACTAAGAGACACCTAGGACAGCACTGGCACCATATGAAGAGTGACTGTAGAGGGGTACAGAGATAATCTTGAAGAAGGGCTGCATCAGTGATTATGTAAACATAATCTTAACCTTGAAAGAGAGGAGGGAATGAGAAAGAAATTCAAGATTGACCTAGCTTGATTGTATTTAGTATAAGATAGAGCAGAAAGACACATTGTCAGGCTTTCAAGGTCAGTTTATGCTTGTGATATCCAAATGTGTATCTTGAGTTCCAGCTGAAGTGATACTCTTAAAAAGCTACGTAGGTGACTATATCCTTTCTGGTGCTAGATGGGGAAGACTGGGCTGGGACTGAGTTGCAGAGACAGAATGGCTTTGATTTCAAAAACCTAATTCTAATAATAACTAATGTCAACTCTGACATTACACTGTTAATTCTGGATAGGATTGCACTCATCTCAACAATTGTGGTTTGCAATTTGAGTATGACAGGTCCTCTTGGACTCACAGATCCTACTTGAATACAATATTATTGGGATCTTCTTAGTCTAACAATTCTATCCATGTGCACTCATTGTGGCATTCTGTGGAATGACAAATGTTATTCATTGTCACTTATCTCCAGATTAGACTAATGCATTTGCAACATGCAGTAGAAAGCTGAATCAGAATGTAGAAGCTTGGATAATTATGAATGAATGAATGAATGAATGAATGAATGAATGAATGAATGAATGAATACATACATACATACATACATACATACATACATACATACATACAAGCAGTCATCTAATATCTGTACTTGATGAATATTACAGCCCTTCTATGGATGTATCATTTGCATGAGAAATGTGAGACTGGGAAGAGGGGATAGAAGCATCAAACAACTTGTTGATGATTTTAACTTAATGGGGGCCAGTGACTCCACTCTAACTTTGATAGATCCAGAAAGTTCATAGGACCTGTTTCCCATACCTACCAGCTGACACCTAATAAAAGTAATTTAGACTCCAAAATTCAATCTCTTGAACTTTAATCTTAAGTAGTCTTGACTATTTAATAATGAACCAAGAACAGAAGCTAAACCTCACAGATAAGAGGGGCTAGCCAAAATATATGTGTGTGCCAATAGAAGACAATATTGTTTGATGAGTCTCATATGGATGGAGGTTCAGCAAGGCTTATTTATAGGATTTATTCCTTCTGGACAATGCAGAGAACTTAATCAAGAAATCAGTGTTTACTGGTAAATATCCTGCATTATGTATTTTGGACGTTGGATTTCATCTGATCTCATCCCTTGCTCCTCCTTTGGATTCATCAAGTAACTAATAGTTTACTGGTCTTGATCCTGCTTGCCCATTGGATGATCCTGCTTGCCTATTGCCTAATGAATGTATTCTGTCCTCAAATGTACTATGAAAGGGCTTTTTCAAGGGATGCTTCATTTCAAGTAGTTGGAATAAAACGTGATCTTGTTTATCTGTGGACTGTGGCAGATTTATAGCCACAGCCTCTAATTTATTTCTTGGCAACTAGTTGTGTTGGCAGAGTAAAAAGAGCAGTATTGGTTGCCAGTTAGCTTCTGGATACAATTCAGGATGCTGGTTGTCATCTTTAAAGCTCTTCATGGCTCATGACCTGAGTATACAAGGGATTGCTTTTTCCCAGTAGCACCTGCTCACCTGAAAAGTTCCAGTTGGATAGTCTTACTATATGTCCCCTTAATCGGAAATTGTCACCTTCAGAGACCATGCAGATGCCTTTTCTGTTGCTGTTCCCCTCCTTTGAGATAGCATCACCCAATGTGCAATCAGTCTCTTTCTTCTTTTTTAAACAAGGAGGTTGGCTGGTTGTTACACAAAACCAGGGAGATTTAATTATTGTGACTACTCCTTGAGATGAAGCATTTTTTAAAATATTATTGTTAATGCTTTAGTAATGTTCTATAGCGATATTAAATGGATATTGGGTATTTCTTAGGTGTTAATTGTACACTCTGTTTTTAAGAATTCCAATTACATTTTAGGCAGTTGTACTACCCAGTCAGTGGGTTGGAATCATATATAAACATTCAGATTTGTGCTTACATTAAAAAAAATGATAGCACACTATCTTTTTAGGACCCTTGAAAATGATAAAGAATTTAGCAAATGTTCAAGGATTTGTAATTCCCACTATTCAGCATCACGATGGCAATGGAAGAGTTCATCAGTTATTCAACAATGGGAAATTGATTGGATTGGATTGGCAGTTGACTTCTTTCCCACTACTTAAAAATGTTCTCAATTATGGGCGGTCCATCAGAAGCACACAATGTGTACAACTTTCAATGTCAGCACCTACCCTATAACATTGGCAGCAGTTTCCTACCTCTCCCTAGTTGTGGAATGCTCTCCCGCACACTCCAAATCAGATTGTCACTAGTTTTGACTTAATTTCAGCACTAAAAGAAGACCTAGTTACTTATCCAACTTTGGTGACTCTAGATCTTTTTGGAACTTGTTTAGAATTTATACATTCTTGATTTTTTTTGTTCCTCACTGCATCTTGCTTTGAAATCTTTGAATAAAGAGCAGGTTATACATATTTTAGGGGGACATGGTGGATCAGTGGCTAAGACACTGAGCTTGTCAATCAGAAAGGTCAGTAGTTCAGAGGTTCGAATCCCTAGCACCATGTAATGGAATAATGTAAAAATGCAAGTAGAAGAATAGGAACCACCTTTGGTGGGAAAGTAAGAGCATTCTGTGGACCTTTGGCATTTAGTCTTGCCAGCCACATGACCCCACAGAGACATCTTCGGAGAGCAATGGCTCTTCGGCTTTGAAACGGAGATGAGCACTACCCTCTAGACTCAGGAATGAATAGCACATATGTGTGAGGGAAACTTTTACTTTTATACATATTTTAATAATGGACATAAATTAATAACTTAATTTTTGTGCATATAAACTATGTAACTGAATGGAAACTCTTTAAATATATTGTTAATGGGTGTTATGAGGAAATGATGGTCATGCCTGAAGTTGCAAAATGGATAGATCTCAAGGGAAGGTAGTACTTGTCACCTGCATGAAATTATGTCATGTCGTGTGTGTGTGTGTGTGTGTGTGTGTGTGTGTATGTGTGTGTATGTATATATATAATTTTTTATACCAGTCACTGGGGAGTTAGCATGCCTACCTTGCCAAGTTAGCTTTTGTACTGTCAGTATTTCAACTTGTATTGTTTGATGTCTCCTAGTTATATACGTAGATAAAAATCATATTATTCCCTTGGAGGATAAGCAATATTATGCAAAATGCAAAAAAGAAATAAAAGTGAAACCAATGAAAAGCATGACATAAGAAAAGGAAATACAACTAAATTTTAAACCATACACCACACACCATGCAGAATATACTGTTTTCATCTAAGACTGTCTGTAGTTGACCACTTAGCACCTTCAAAGGGAAGGTTGAAGACTGAATGAAAATTATCAAAAATAACAAGTATCCCCTTCCCTCAGAGAGGCATTGTCAGATTTCCAAATCTAGATATCCACAATCAAACTGGTCATCAAAATGAACCAGGAAGAGCCCAGAATACCAGTGGTGGGATTCAAACTATACCAAATTCTATCAATTTTCTTAGTTCTAGAGAATTTCAGAAGACATATTGGTAAATTCATATGGACTTTCCCCAATTGACTTCCAACACAGAGCAAATACAAACAACTTTATCAAAATCAAACATGCAAATTTACCCAGGATGCTGTATCCTATCAATCTTTCTTCAATAGTAAACAGTAAGCAGGCCACCAGCTGTAAATCTGTGGCAGAGATGCAAAAATTGCAGAGAATATTTAATGCTTTACTCTGTTATCACCATTGTAAGTCTAGACTTGAACGTACACCATTGCTCAATTTTATTTTGGCTATCATTATTGCAGATGTTGTTTCAATCCCTTTATCTCTTTTAGATCCTTAATAATCCAGGGAGCTGCTTGGTATCCGTGATTGACAGAAATTGCAATAGCAATTTTGTTCAGGAGCCTAGGCATCTCGCAGAAGTTAACCAGGCATGAAAGTATTCAGATTGCCAAACTCTACCAGATGACATTGGAATCTGCCATATCTATGGCAGAACAATATAAGGTTCCGACCATCCATGCAGAGTTTTATGTTGAGCATCTTAACTAGCAAATTCTCTGATCACAACAAAGGAAAGCAATATCAGGGTTCCAAATAATAGACCCCTAGAAAGCAAAGCTCCGAGGCAGATAGATTCCTCAAAGAATAGCTTTATTGTAAGGTGACCAACTTTTTTACAATGAAAAGGAGGACAAATAAATTGGAAAAAATATATCGTAAATAAAAGAAATATTTTATTCATTGCAACAATACACTAAAATATGATATATGCATAATAAAAACATTTGCAACATTTTATATTGTAATTATGCTTACATGACTGTTAATTATTATTTAAATGAGTACTTTTCCATTGAATTAAATTTTTTTTCAATGTATCATCTTCTAACAATATATTATAAATATCTGAACAAGAAATATCCTTCATATTGAATTTTACGGCAAGTGCTGCAGCTAGAGTATCAACATTCAATCTCGATTTCTCACTTGTCGAAAAATCATTGGCAATTGAAAAAAAACTCTTTCAACTGCTGCATTAGTTCCAGGGCAGCACAACGTAAATTGAACAAGTATAAATAAATGTTCACATGGAATATGTTCATTTTTGAAATGGCTGAAAATATCCACCCATCTTTTATCAATTTCAACATGTTGATTTTCCCATTGTATTAATTTTTCAGAATTTAAATATACATTCAGTCTTCTAATTTCTTCAGAGACAATTGTTGTCTATTTTAATGTCTAGCATTTCTTTAGATAAAAATTCAACACAAGATTCAATATCTGTTCAATATACTTGCGATGAAGTAAAAAAAACGCCATTAAAAACTGTTTAATAAAATACGTCACATAACGCGCAACAGATTAGCCTTCAAATATCAAAAAGGAGGACACGTAGGAGGACACTTTTCGATGGAGGACAGAACTTACAAAAGAAGGACTGTCATCCCTAAAGGAGGACAGTTGGTCACCTTATTTATTGGGTACATCATATTGGCACAGATCTGGTGAACTAACTGTGAAGGTCCCCATGGTTTACACCTAATGAAAAGTGAGTTTGTCACTTTCTCAAAACAATCAGTCACATGGTCCAATGACGGCACTGTCTGGTTGCCTGGTGACATCACTCTGCCTTCCTCTGACCAGGTATGAGAATGTCCTTGGTTTCCAAGAGAAAGAATTTTGTTTTGGCTACAAAATTCCAGTATCTAAAATTCCCCTCCCTATCCCTCAGCTCCTGTGTGGCAACACTAAAGCTTCCAAGATGGCTTCGGTCAGGTCAGCTTCAGGGTTGACAAGCTATTTATGTTTTCCATGGAAATATTATGTTCAAGGTAATACCAGCACTAATCCATGTTGGGGCTGAGATTACTTGTAATTAACCTTGGTCACCGTGGAGCCTATGAACTCATAAATTACATCAGTTCCCCCTCCTTGACATGGAAGTTAAATCTACCAAAGATCAGAAACCTTGAAAACTGCCACAATGGGCTAAAATGACAACCAGGAATCTGTGCAAGGCTACTGAAAACCATTGTTGCTATCATACATTTAAACATGAGTTCATATAGAAAATTGAATAACACGAGTTGGAAGGGACCTCAGAGGTCTTCTAGTCTAACCCCCTGCTTAGGCAAGAAACCCTACACCACTTCAGACAAATGGTTATCCAAGATCTTCTTCAAAGCTTCCAGTGTTGGGGTATTCACAACTTCTGGAGGCAAGTTGTTCCACTGATTAATTGTTCTGTCAGGAAATTTCTCCTTAGTTCTAAGTTGCTTCTCTCCTTGATTAGTTTCCACCCATTGCTTCTTGTTCTACCCTCAGGTGCCTTGGAGGATAGCTTGACTCCCTCTTCTTTGTGGCAGCCCCTGAGATATTGGAAAATTGGATATTGAATTATTGGAATATATATTGCCTAACATTTTCACTATCTCTCAGTCACCCTCTCAATCCATTCTCTTTCATTCATATATTTATTTTGAAATTTGATTCTGGTAGATTCACTCCATATGTTCAAATCACTGCTGAATAGTTATTTTCTACTGGTCACTCACTTTTCAATTCAAACTATTTTCAGCATCCGCTCATTCTTGACCCTAACTCTTGTTGTATAACAGACATTTTGAAGTAGCACATTCATTCTCATTTTAGTTTACATTTCCTGACATTGGGTTGTTGGTCTGAGCTCCATTTGAACTTATATTCAACTACATTTCAATTTCCTGACATAACCAACTCTCAGTGCTATATAACAAAATGAGCAGGAGCACTCTTATTCACAATCATTTTTGCTGTTTACAACAAAAGTGTATTCTCATAATAGACTATATATCACCTATAGCTGTCTACTAGAATTTGGCCGTCTTAAAATTTATTTGTACATTTTCCTATATTTATGTTCTTTGGAAGAATGTTTAGTAAATTCATATATTTGCTGTAATGTTCTGCATTCATGTATAATTTGCAATCTTTTTCTCCATTTTTCCTGTCAAAAACAATCACTTTTGTGTTTGATGCAATATTTACTCAGTCCATGTTCCTCATTGTGTTATCTAACATTTGCTGCAAATCATTTAGGTCCATAGTCAAACAGCCTGGCATGAGCTGCATAGAAAAGTACATGTGCATTCATGCCCCAACCAACAAATGTGTAATTTCACTACAAATGTTTGTTTACATTCATCCATAAATGTAATACATGCAAACATTAAACAATGAAAGGATTTAATCACATATCTTTGACTTGCTACTTGTTCCATGTTGAACCATTTTGAAGTATTCATTTATTCACTTTTATCAACCTGAAACTTTTCTCTTCATAATTCCATAATCATGATTATTCATTTTATCATTTTAGCATGTCTGTTCTCAATTTCAGTGAACATAAAAAGTAACTGATTATTGTATTCAAACATTTCTGGTTAACTGCAGATCTCCTAGCAGCCATCATCCCATATTTCACAAATTTTGCTCATAGTTGTATCTAATACCTTTCAATCAGAATTGCGCCAAACTTCTTTCCAGGCACAATAAACTCCTCCCTATAAGACCCTCCCTCCATTCACTCTTGCTATCTTCCCCTTTGTATAACGTTTCTGTAATCTAAGGTATAAATACAGTCTTCATGCATTTTTTAAACAAATTGCACAGCCACTCCATACACATATCACATCCCCATTTTAATGTTTCTCCTATTACAGTATCTACAGTTGCAGTCCTACCATTTCAAAACATTATCACTGCATTTATGACTTCCTTTTCATCTTTTTTCCTTGACACTTCACATTTATAGCATTTGTTTTAATACCACACTCTTCCACATATCACTATTACTTCCATACATATCTTTAAAATACTCCTTGCAGCATTCTTTCACTTCAGTTTCAGCTCAAATCATTTCATCACTTTTATTTTTAATTTCATTCACTCTGCTGGAGGCTTCTCCACTTTCAAAACAATTTTTATATCTATCAAAACTATTTTGCATTTTACTGCTTCTTTCAATCTAAACTGTTCCTTTCTCTCTTTTGACCATATTTTTCCAACTATATTTTTTTTTGCTATGTACAGTATTTATCACGATATGCATTTGTTTTTGTTTTTTCATCTACTGCCTCTTCTTTCCTTCAACAGAATTGGACTAGATAGACCTCCTAATCCCTTTCAACTCCACTAAGTTCCATACTTCCTGTTGCTGTAACTCCATAAACTTCTGTGGTACTTTGTACAAAATTATTTTCCATTGTTTCTACATACCTTTTCGTTATATACTACTAGTCAATAATCCGGCATTGCCCAGGCATTTATTTATAGGGGGACAATGTCCGAACCAAACATAATTTCTAATGTTGGATTTTCCCCCTTACCAAAGGGAGCCCCCTTGTGGAGGACTGTGAAGCCATTACCATGGCAACTCCACTGCGCTGTACAATAGAAACCAGTACCACAGCACAGCACAACAGGCTGTATCTTAGCAGAACACACACTCCAAATGGTGTTAAAGTGTCTTACCCACAGTATTTTTCTCCAAAGTGTAAGTCATCTGTGTACCAAGTTTAGTTGAAATTTCTTGAGGCATTCCAGGGTTATGCTGGAACACACACACATACACAAAACAAACAGAATAATGTGTGTGTGTGTGTGTGTGTGTGTGTGTGTGTGTAGGTATGTAAGTATGTATGTATGTATTCTGTTTGGTGATACATCTTCTAATGCTTTTTCATACAGAATTTATGCTCTTTTACTATAATTGTTCTACTTTCCCTTTTTTTAATAAAAAAAATCAAAATTAAACCAAAAAACCCTCCAAAACACATATTCAGAGCAGAATTTAAAAACAGATATTCACCAGTCACCATTTATTTTTGGTTCTCCAAATAGCCAACCATTTTTTTTCTGAATTTTCTAGAATCATATCCATCTATCCATTCATGTCACTTTTGATTTAATAAATCATGCCTGGTTCTTCCATTATCACAATTCGGTGGTGTTAGCATGCAGCCACACTTTCATATGTATCCATAGCAACCAAGATGCAACCAATTTATACTCTGTTACATACATACATGCACACACATTAGCCTTATTCTTCATAATTAAACCCATATCTTCCTTCTATGCATGTACATATTACTGTGAGTTATTAAACAGGTAAAACTGGGGTTTGGTTGTGGTGATTGCATACTAGATAAATTGTGTCTGAAATGACTGGTACTGTCCTATTAGCAAGATATGTCGCAGTCTTCTCTAAATTGTTGCCTGATTTCAGAAGTGCATGCATTCACTTATAAGCATGACACCACTATATTCATGCCTAACTCTTGATTTGTCCCCTTTGCTTTCTCAGTCCTCATCTTATTGTACTTTGTCCTTGAATAAATTCAAGTGAAGATTGTACCTGTCATCCACAGCACTTGGCATTCTTGTAAAACTTTGTAAGCGGGATGAAACTAAGACAGATTTTTGCAGCATTATAAAAATATAATAGCAGTGGGTAAGTCTTGATATTGCTCCAACTGGATTACACTATGAAACAATGATTATATATTATGAAGTCATTCATAGTCTTCCTTATGATACTGCTGTCAGGCCTGCAGCCATCTTTTCTTTTGGATCTTTGGCCTGCCACACTTTCTGTTATTCTACTATACATTTTCTATTTTGGAAAATGGGAAGGGGGATTGTAGGAATGAGATGCTATGTAGTTATAACCTCTTTCTAGAAAGCCAAGGTCATCCTTTGTCTTTTGGAACTGGATGGGTGGAACTGCCAGCATGGCAGTGGAAGATTGGACCATGTGATTGACTTGTGGGTGTGGGGGCAAGATCTTGAACTTTCAACTGGGTGGGGAAAACCAGGAAGCTTTCAGATTCGGGTTTTCCCAGATGTGGAAACATGGCTCTCTTAATAAATTGATACTTTGAGCAATACTTTGCCTTGGACTCTGATTTACTTTTGGATGCTATTTGGAACCCTGACAATTGCAATAGTAGACAAAGCTATAATATAAAGAAGTGCCCATTACATTCCACAATGATTAAAACATAGAGAAATTATTGGGAAATATTAAATAATGAACTGTATTTTCATGTCTTAAGGATGAAATGAAAACACCTTTCCCAAGATATTCCCTGATTTCAGTAGTACAGGAAATACATCATACACTTAAAAGAGCATTGGCATAAAGGCAATACATAATTTGCATCAACTTTCTTTTTGACACAAAAATGTTCCGTTTGCCTAGGCAATGTAAATATTAAATGTTTTAAATTTATTTGCCTGTTGGGCTGCAACATGCTCTTTCTCTCAAACTGTCGCTGCTTTCTTGTTCTTTATCACTTTCAGCCCTACATAATTAATGTTTCACATTTCACAGTTGTTTTACTATGAATTCTAAAACACTCCATCATATTCCCAGCTACTGGGTGGTTCACTTTGGAATTTTCATCTACCTAATAGTCCATCTCAACTTTCTTTTCCTATATTTTCCTTCCAATTTCCTTCCAAAATTGTATTTGTCCTTCTTGGTATTGTTATAGGTGTTTTCCTCATCATGAGAATTTGCAATCTATAATAATAATAATAATAATAATAATAATAATAATAATAATAATAATAATAATAATAATAATAATAATAATAATAATAATAATAATAATAATAATAAAAAATTTATTTGTTAGCCGCAACCCTCTCCCGAAGGACTCGGGGCGGCGTACAATCAAAACAAATAAAATACAGATAAAGACAAACATACATACATAAGAACAAAGACATATACATGTGCATGTGCATGGAGGAGGTAGACTACTGAGTGAGCACAATTAAAAAACACAATTTAAAATCCCATTGAATAAAATTACCGAATTAAAAAACCCGTCAGGAGCGTTATGAAATTATGGTTGAGCCAGGCCAGCTATTTGGAATAGGTGGGTCTTGAGCTTTACACGGAAGGAGCGGAGGTCAGTGGTGGTCCTAATATCCGGAGGGAGGTCATTCCACAGGGCTGGGCCCGCCACAGAGAAGGCTCTGCTCCTAGGCACCACCCCTCGGCACTGTCTGGTGGACGGCACCTGGAGAAGTCCCTCTCTGTGCGAGCGGATGGGTCGTAGGGATGTATGGGGCAGAATACGATCCCACAGGTAACTAGGTCCTGAGCCATGGAGCGCTTTAAAGATCGTAATCAGGACCTTGAAACGCACCCGATAGACCACAGGAAGCCAGTGCAGCTCGCGCAGGAGAGGTGTCACATGGGAGTACCTAGTACTCCCCATAATCACCCGCGCGGCCGCATTCTGGACCAACTGCAGTCTCCGAGTGCATTTCAAGGGAAGCCCCATGTGTTTATAAAAGAAATTTCTTGTATTCTGGAACTTTAGAAGCAGATATAGGAGATTCTATTGCCAGCCCCTTTGACCCAAATAATTCAGAAAGCCAAAACGTAAAGCAAATGTGAGAAGTCTGTGAGTTTTTTTTCTTTTTGGTGGCTGCATGCTCAAAGTGAGAGCAGTTTAGCAGTTTAATGTGGTTTAGTGCAGTGATTAAAGCAGCAGACTACTGACATCAGGAGACCATGAATTCTAGTCCTACCTTAGGCACAAAGCTAACTGAGTGACCTTGGCCAATCATTCTCTATCTGCCTTAGGAAGAAGCAGGCAGTGGCAAACCATTTAGAAGAGACTGCAGAGATTAATTACTCCAAGCTTCTGATTCTTGTTGCCAGGAATAAACACTGACATTGACTTGAAGGCATACACAGACTCAATCGCTCCCTCCCTCCTCTCTCTCTCTCTCTCTCTCTCTCTCTCTCTCTCTCTCTCTCTCTCTCTCTCTCTCTCTCTCTCTCTCTCTCTCACACACACACACACACACACACACACACACACAGAGTTCACAGTTCTAAAGTGATTGTATACCTGCTTTTTGCATTTGCATTTGCAAAGAGAGCAAAAACACATATACTGGTATAATATGGTCAAGGAACCCTATTAGATTTTAAACAATACATGAAAACAGTCTTTTTTTTTAAAGAAACAAACAAACCATATTTTTCAGATGTCAAACCAAAAAGAAACAAAACTTCCTAACAGTTTTTCACAGCTTGCCCTCAGCAAACACTAAAGATGAACAGGAGCAATCTACAGACAGTTGTTTGAAAAGGACACCAATGATTTGAAATTCTGAGCATCTGGATCATGAAGAAAGAAAGATGAAATGAAACTAAATGAGCATGAAAAACAAAACAAAAACAATGAGAATCTTGTGCAGCATTCTCGTCAAAATATATGGAACCAATAAATTCCCATGGTTCTTTATCCTTTAAATGAATTATTCGCTATCAGGTAGCCTAGAGACTAGTGGTGGGATTCATTTTTTTTCCTAACCAGTTCTGTGGGCGTGACTTGATGGGCATGGCATGGCTTGTTGGGCGTGGCTTGTTGGGCGTGGCAGGGGAAGGTTACTGCAAAATCCCCATTTCCTACGGGAGGCAGAGAATAGATTGGGGCAGGGCCAGTCAGAAATGGCATTTACCGGTTCTCCAGAACTGGTCAGAACCTGCTGAATATCACCTCTGCTAGAGACTATTTAAGTCTGTATGTTGTTGTGTGTACTGCTTCATCTACTGCCCTTTAGGACAGTCACCTCCTGCACAAAGAGATGAACAAGCTGAGTCTGCAATCTTCTTTTAAAGACTTGATTCCTCTTCACCAGCTTAACCATCAATACTGGCAAGAAGACCAACGTATTCACAATTGATGGCGTTCAATGAACATTGGAGTTGAACTTGTTCAGGTTGAACAATTTAAATACATTTGCTTCATTGTCCAAGAAAGGATGCCACAGCCCATATTTGCCAAGCTGCCTAAACTCTAAAATACTAACATGGTACTTCTGATGAAAAATGGAAGGCAATAAAACCTACTTGGCAAATAAAACACTTGCGTTTAAATGACATCAATTCCTGGACCTTTGGGGTAGTGCTCAAAATTCAGTACAGGTACGTATCTATACTGAACTACAGGTATTCTGAATAAGCTCTTTTACTCAGAGCTCATCTACCAAACCTGTGACATTTTAAAATGGAAAATAAAGTAGACTTCCTGTTACTTGTACTTTGTTTTTTTTAAATGCTGGGGGAGGGGGCAGAAAGCAAATAATACATCTGAGAACAAAATTTGTCTGTCTGTCTGTCTATCATCTATCTTTCTATCTATCTATCTTTATCTTTCTATTATCATTCTATCTATTGAAATGGACAGTTGACTCTTCATTTTGCAGATGAGGTTAATTTTGCAAGTTGGCCTCAGTTAATCTCCCCTTATCCACATGTTTTACTTCTTTTGTTTTTGAAGTACTCTGAAAAAATGATTACTGCCTGAAGCAAAACTCCAACTTCTCCATAATTTATGATATTTCATATTCCATGAGTTCCACTTAAAAGAACTTAACTTTAAAAAGATCTCCCACATGCTGTGTATATTGTTTTTAGGAGTATGTATAGTTAGAACAGTGTGCTTAAAAAGGCATGAAGGATAGAAAAAAAATCAGGTTCCTGGAAATCCTGCTCTTGCTTGTCACATTTTTAAGGGTAACCTATTTCTCCCTTGTTTCTGTTCTTTTAAAAATGTCATGCTCCAAAATTGAATCTGATGAACCTTCCCATGCAACCTTGTAGATCTAAAATTTTTATCTTAAATTATTCTATTTAAATTGAATGTTAATTTATGTTTAAAATTGCAGCACATAAAATGTATCAGTATCAGGAGGATGGCTTCCGGTTTCCGAAGTCAACGGCTGGGCGTACGCTGTTCGCCTCTCCGGTGGGCTTCTTTTAGAAGCACAGTTGGTCTCAGAGGGACCACCTGCCATACGGTGGCTTGCTGAAACCCCTGGAATTGGTGGCAGCCATGGGAGGGTTTCCAGCCTCGCCTCAGGAGCAGGGGAGCGAGGGGTGTGCATAGCATAGCAATCGGCTGCCTGCACCTTCACTGAATGGATTCCGGAAGGAAGTAATTAATTAGAAGTTGCGGCTGAAGTGCTGTAGGTGAGAAGTTCGCTCCAATCTCCCTAATCCTCATTAACTGATGAGCAGCAGCCTTTTGTAAATTTGTGGATTCAATCTATTTGAAGTTGGAAGATTGGAGGGGAGTTCTTTCACCCCCCTCGGGTAAAGTGACACTTGAACTCTCTCTCAATCTCGGAATGGAGAGAGAGAGTAAAAGTTGAATTAGTCACTTGTACTAACTATGTGATAAAGATTTATATCACAAGAGGTGATTGCTGAGCTGTTTTAAAAACTTTATGGAAACTTTTGATGTTCTGCTCCCTGGTCCCCTGTGAAAGGGGGAGCAGAGATGGCCTGCTTCCGTCTTCTTCTTCGCACTTATAAATGAAATTTGCCTTTTGAAACTACCTTTGAAGAAATTCCTGGCTTTGTATTACTACTCCCCCCTGAAGGACTCCTGGAGCTCCTCCTGTTAAGTGGTCTTTCTGGATTTGGATTATTTGATTCTTTTTTTGTGACTTTTTGGCTTGGAACTGTGATTGAGGATTAACTTTCACTTTTGGACTTGACTGTCTTCTCGGACTCATCCAGCTGCACGCTCCACAGACACCATTTCTTTTGCAAAAGATTTATAGTAATCTCTGAACTCAGACAAATGTGGCCCAGAAAACCACCTTCAGGCAAGGCAGCCTCGGCACCCACTTCCTCTACATCCAGCCCAACGACTCAACAGACAAAAATTCCATCATTTTTACAACAAGAAGGGACTGGAGAGAGTTCAAAAGATGTATCTGTTACCCAAATGTTCCAGGCTCTTATGAAGGGACAAAATGAGTTGAAAAAAGAGGTGGCAGATTTTAAAGAACAGCTCAGAGGTGTACAGCAGCAAACAACAGAAAATGAACAAAGAATTGGTGTGCTGGAGGAGGGTGCGGTCAGCCTGGGGGAGGAGGTTAAGGCAGTCCAGAATGGGAATAGAGAATTGGAAAATTTTATGGTAAAGATAGAACTTGAAAGAATGTCCTTTTTTCCCAGATTCAAGAACCTACCGGAGACAGAAGATGAAGATCTTAAGGATATTATAAGTACAATCTTAGCAGAATATATTAAGAGAGATAAAATACAGTTGTGGTAGGATATGGATCTGGTTTACAGGATTAACTCAGCATATGCCAGAACACATAATGTTCCAAGGGAAGTACATGTTAAATTTCTTAGGAAGACCACAAGGGATGAGGTGCTAGGGGCCCAAAGGGGGGGGGGGACGACCACTAAAATATAAAGACAAAGAAATTACCATTCTTAAGCAAATTCCAAAAAAAATAAGACATAGGATGAGGAAGTATTCCTCCTTATCAAAGAAATTATATAATAAAGGAATTTGGTTTAGATGGTTATTGCCAGAAAGAATGTTGATCTTCTAAGAGGGAAACAGAATTAGAATTAACATAGTTGTGGAGGCAGAGGCCTTCATTAAAAAACATAGTGCCCTCCTAGAGGACGAAAATATAAGAGGCAGTGAAAAAGCTGACAATACACAAAATATGAAGGAGGGAGGGGCAGCAGCTCCGCCCGAAGACAGGGGACAGGGAGTAATATCGAGAAGACTCAGGTCACAAAAATAAATATATCTGGAATATCATTGTAATTGTTGATATATTAGAAAGTGGCAAAAGAGATGATTGAACACATGGTTGATACAATGTATAACAAAACGCTGTTTCTGCTCATCTTTTATCTTTTGTTTTTTCTTTTTTGTAAAAGTTGTGAGATTTGGAGAGATTTCTACCTCTAGCACGATGGACCTGCCAAAATGTTTGTATATCCACCTACCCTTTCCTATAAATGTTTAAAAATCAATAAAATTATTTTTAAAAATGTATCAGTATCAGTTTTTCTAATTGACAAAGTCAGGAATATCTTGTAACATTGTAGTAAAGTATGAGAAAACCCCCTCCTACAATAATTTAATTTTTCTTTGGTCAGAACCAACAACATAATTTTATAGAGCATCATATGAAACTTTCCAAGTAAATTCAACAAGAATTGAAGAATTAAGAATTACCCAAACATGGTCCTGTGCCATATATAGTTGATTTAAAAAGTATATGTTCTTCCGTGGTTAAATTTGTTTTCTTATATCAACTGTTAATTTGCTATATTTATCAGTATACTTATCTACATACACATACATAAATACATGCACACTTGTCCATCCATCTGTGGTTTATCAGTAGTTTTCAGAATGGCTACAGTTATAGAGTGAATTAAGAATGTATTATCAGAATGTAAGAAGTGAATAAGTTAACTCAACATGAATTTTTCAAGGAGCAATCAAATCATCCCATACTATACGGTGCTAAAATGATTCAGTTTTCTACTTAAAGCATCTATCAGATTTAAAGTCTATATTATTATACTTTTCATGCCAGCAATGACATTTCCATTTTTTTTAGTAGCAACAGTTCAAGTTTTGCATTAATCCTTTTGTTTCAGGGTATTAGCACTTATAACCTAGCTAAATGAAGTAGGGTATAAAACTCCTGTAGGCATTTTGTGGAAAAGCTTTCATAAATCCACTAACTTTCTAGATAAGCAATAGAGCTTTTCAATCTCTGTAAACACTACACCCCAGGACTGGATTTACAGCATTTCCAAGTTATCAACATTTTTTAAAAAATAAATCTATGCAAAACAACTCCTTTATATAGTATTCATAATAGTTTCAAGGAAATATTTTCTTAAAATACTGACAATGTGCAGTCATTTCTTGAGAAACCTTCCTAATACAGTAATCTTAGGAGTAAAATTCGCCATAAAATTCTTTCAAGTATTGGCTTGATCTAGATACTATTTTCCTATGCTAACTTTCTACCGCTGAACTGTGGATATCATTGAGCCATATCCCAGGCGTTTCCCTAGTTCATAGCTTTAAATACATGGATTAATACTTAGTTCTCTATGAAGCAGGAATCTGATCACGTTTTTTTAAAAAGTCATTGACATTCCAACATCCTATCCAGTGGCGGGATTCAAAATCTTTTATTACTGGTTCTGTGGGTGTGGTTTAAGGGCGAGGCAGGGGAAGGATACTGCAAAATCCCCATTCCCTCCCCACCCCACTAACCTGCTTTCCAGTCCCTTCTCCTGTTCAGGGCAACAAAAGAAGATCAGCTGGAAGGCTGGGAGGCAGAAGGGGTGGGGCCAGCCTATTTGCTGGTTCTCTGAACCACTCAAAATTTCTGCTACCGGTTCTCCAGAACCTGTCAGAATTGGCTGTGACAACATTAAAAACCTGATGAGGTACTCTCGAGTACTACACTCAACTTGCCAGTACCCTTTCACATAAATGGAGTTATTGTATAAGGATAAATATTTTGGGGAAAGGTCGAACAGCTTAATTTTGAATTCATCTGTGCTGATTTTTTAGAGTTATTCTTTCTTTTTTAGCTGTACTGTAAAAAAAAGTTCTCATGTCAAAACATGTTTGGCGAGAAGTTACTAATTAATCTATTGCCTTTATAGGGACAAGGTGGCTCAGTGGCTAAGAAGCTGAGTTTGTTGATCAGAAAGGTCAACAGTTTGGCGGTTCAAATCCTTAGCACCGTGAGATGGAGTGAGCTCCTGTTACTTGTCCCAGCTTCTGCCAACCTAGCAGTTCGAAAGCATGTAAAAATGCAAGTAGAAAAAAATGGATCACCTTTTGTGAGAAGGTAACAGCCTTTGGTGCACCTTCAGCGTTTAGTCATGCTGGCCACATGACCATGGAGACATCTTTGGACAGCGCTGGCTCTTTGGCTTTGAAACGGAGATGAGCACTGACCCCTAGAGGTGGGAATGACTAGAACATATGTGCAAGGGGAACCTTTACCTGTACTTTTACTATTGCCTTTAGAAGTTGTTTTGTTTTAAATATGAAGTAAGAATTTACCTGGCAATTGTATTTATACATATTCTGGCAATTATTGTGTGTGTGTGAGAGAGAGGTGGGGGGGGGGAGAGAAAACACATAATGACATTAGGCTAGTAGTCTATTTTGTCCCTTTCCCTTTTGCATGTGTTCATCCATGTTAGAAGATTTTTTTAAAAAAATTATAATAAGCTAAACAATAAACCTGGCAGAGGCTTGTATTAAATATGTAATTTTGATATATTGCTAATCACATTCATGTTCATAATTGTTGTTTTACCAATGTGCATTATGTGCAGATCTTTTTTTCCCCAGAATAGCACTGTCAGTTTTTCTGGTTAAATATGCCCACTCAGAATTAAAAAATATACAAGGCAGCACTTATTCTTACTATCTTATATATGCTGGACTTCTTTTTTATAGAAAATTCTCTGACTGTTTATGAGGGATTGTTGACTATGGAGGGATAATTGAGTGAAAATATAATACCTTTTAATTTGATCTAAGTTATATGTTATTGAAAGTATGGTAAAAAAAACAAAAACAAATAAGCAAATAAGGGCAGTTGAAGTGGTATAAATGACTGTTTCCCTGATATTTGCTTTGTTCGTATGTCCAAAAAACAAACAAACCCCAAAACAGCTGTGGTAAGAGGTTTATTATGCTTCTTTGATGAATGGTGATGTTTTCCAATTGTTATGTTAGCTGAGAGCAGCACAGAATGGTATCCATCAGACCTGTTGTAAATATTATTAACATGTTCAAACTTCCTCTGTCAGTCTTTTAGATAGATTTAATTAGACTATTTTAAAAAAGCTAAAGTGACAATGCAGATACAGTACATATCTATATTAAAATGGCATTTATTTTTCTGAGATGAGCTGTTGCAGCTACTTAATAAGTTTTCTTTAACCAAAACCCAAAAACTATGAATTAGATAAAATGTCAACTTTTGGCAAGAGCCTGGCCCTGAAATTGTTCCTGAAAACCAGGAAAATGCACAAGTCAAAGTTAGTAACAAAGAACAGGAAGACTGAAATATATAAATTCATTTTAGATATATATTTGTTTTCTTAAGCCCTGATTTTATTGTTCAAATATTATCTTATTATCAGATAAATGAAGACTAAAATTATTGTTTGGGAGAGAGGGAAGGAGAGAGAGAATGTGTTTCTGTATATTTAGATACACACATATGCATCATACATCATGCACTGCTACATTTTGACCCATGAATGGCATGTGTTTGTAAATACCAGACATGGGACACACCTGATCCATCAATTGTAGCTACGTGCTTTTTAAACAGTGATCCAGCAATGGAACTACAATAATTGGAGAAGATTGCTTTGAAACCCAGTGAGTTACAATTACAGATCTGTAAGAAAATAGGTAATGTGGTGGTGTAACATGTGATTTGCTCCCACGACACACATGTAAATTGTGCCCCTAATCAAGTTTGCCACAATTTAAAATGATAGTCAAGTGTAAAGGTCTAATCTAATGTTTCTCAACCAAACAACTTTAAAAATGTGTGGTTTTCAACTCCTAGAATTCCTCAGCCTAAGCTGACAAACCTTGGTCTAAAGTTAAATCACTGACAAAAATATTATCTATAAAATACCAATCCAGTATATATTGAATGAGGAAATGTCATCCATTTGCCATTTGCCTGAGGCAGCTAAATATCTTGGTCTCACCCTGTGCTCAGTGGGCAGGGCAGAATTAAAACAGGGCATGTGTCTCCTGCCTGATCTTCAGCCCCAGTTCTCTACCACAAGTATGGTTAAAGATATACAGATTTAAGCACAGATCATACAATGGAACTCTGCCCAGGCTGCATAATTCAGGAATGATTTTGTTATATCGCACAAAATCATGGAGTAGCTTCTTTGGGCTTTTTCCAATTCAGAAAGATTGGGAAATTGGAATTTGCATGGTGAAAGAAAAAAGCATTTTAACAGCAGCTATAATTTCTCTTATTTTTGTTAGAACAGGGTGAAAATTGCAGCACAGCTAGTCCATCATGAAGGGATGAAGTATGCCAAAGTATACAGAAAAGACTAAATGGGTTTCATGTCCCATGGCCTTTTGACTAGACCAACTGCTTCTTCAGACCTCTTTCCCAGTGTTTGTTGTTGTTGTTAGTTGCGAAGTCATGTCCGACCCATTGCGACCCCATGGACAATGTACCTCCAGGTACTTCCTGTCCTCTACCATCCTCTGGAGTCCATTTAAGCTCATGCCTACTGCTTCAGTGATTCCATCCAGCCACCTCATTCTCTGTCATCCCCTTCTTCTTTTGCCCTCAATCGTTCCCAGCATTAGGCTCTTCTCCAGTGAGTCCTTCCTTCTCATTAGGTGGCCAAAGTATTTGAGTTTCATCTTCAGGATCTGGCCTTCTAAAGAGCAGTCAGGATTGATCTCCTCTAGGACTGACCGGTTTGATCGCCTTGCAGGAGTCTTCTCCAGCACCATAGTTCAACGGCCTCAATTCTTTGGTGCTCAGCCTTTCTTATGGTCCAACTTTCACAGCCATACGTTGCAACTGGAAAAACCAGTGTTTACAAGCAGACAACAAGCCCTTAAGAGCACAGTTCAACTGCCATGAATCTGCCTTCTCACGATGTTATCTGTGTCAACCATCCAAGAAATAACACAGGTACACAAACTTATTATAAGGGCCCATGGGATGAGGGCTACAAGAACAAAAACACACACAATTGTATTATTTACAGTTGTTTTACACACAAAGAAAAGCCTATTTGCAGGACAAACAGATCGATAAAGGATGAAGCTAAAGTGAATGAAAACTAGTGCTCTTGAAAAAAAATGACTTCAAAATCAAATAAAAGACTTTATATATGCTGTGAAAGACAAAAAGGGAGAGGTGTTGGAAAGGAGAAGAATGTAAAGTTATATAGACAAGCTAGCTAAAAAATCCTTGAGCAGGAATCCGAAATGAAGACATAGTCTTACCACTCGGGATCAGTGTCTGACCTGCAGTGAACTGTGATTGTAAATGGAAAATAATTTGCATCTGTTTCTCCATTTCCACCAACAATCTTGCTAGAAATAACTACAACACTTCACAGAACTCCTAGATTCTACACTCATCCAGATACTTTTGTCAACTTGTGCTTCATTCATGTTTCCTTCTTTGAATGGAGTAAATCTTTACATTTCTATTGTGCATCAACAAATATTAACTATGCAAATATGAATCCTATCTCAGTAAATTTCTATCAACTGGACCATTTGAGTGATTGTTCCTAGAAATATAATGAAGATTAAGTCAAGTGTGAAGCCTGATTTTGCAGATCCGGGTGTTAACTTTGATCATACTTGCTGAAAATTGGTGGCATAATTACCTGCCATTCTGAGATGACAAAATACCTAGAAGCAATAATGTAAACCCTAAAATAAATTCAATATACTTTCAAAAAGAAGATCTCCTGAATTTTCCTTTAGTCCATAAAACCTTGTGGCCATCCAATTTGCATTTTATTCCCACAACTACCCAAAACTTGTAAGTGTGCCTTTCAATCATAAAATTATTGCTTTCTGGAGTAACTGATAGATTTTAATAAAACAAATTAAGGCAGTTTTTAATATTTTTACAATTTGTCATACACTATAGTAGAATCGGATAAGTCTATGGAACATGATGATTTATTTAGTAAGTATGAGATTTAGGACATTTTTGTATCCCTGCTTGTTGAATTTATCCTAGAATTTTTTTTATTTAACTTAAATCAGTCCCAGAAATGTATTTAGGAAATTATCAAAAAAATCAATATGACAGACAAAACTACACAACTGAAGCCCTGTTCTTTTTTTAAAAAATGCATTGACCCAAGCTAAAAAAAAAAAGGATATTTAATCATATTTTTCCCCCCAATATCCCAATCAGCAACACAAGGGTAACTTAAAACATGGTAAATTTAAAAGCTTCATTTGAAACCAGTATAACATTCTAAATATTTGATTTTCTTCTCATTGCTCTAATATTTTAAATTTTGTTCAGTATTCTTCTTGACAGGAATAGCATTTCTATAATTCATTAATCGTATATCAAGAAAAAAGTTTCTCTACTTTCAGAAATAATTTTAAAACAATAACATCTATAAAACTTTTTAAAAATGCTTTTCATTACAAGGAAAAAAGTCTGTCTTCACAACTGTAAAATAAAATTAAATACTGCTATATAGACACATGAGCACCATCCATCAGGAAATGTTCTTTGGGAAGCATGAAATCTAAATAACTAGCCAGCTCATATGATCAGAATAATGATCCACATTTCATCTGGCTAAAAGTTAAAATTACCACTTCATTGCATCAACATTAATTTATTTTAAGACCCAATCCAAAGACATAATTCATTTTACTCATATCCTCCTAAGCAAAAAATAAACATAGATCTGCATAAAATTTAATGTACTAGCACTTATGTATAGCTCAAAATCATGAAAGACTATTAGTTGCAAACACATTCTTAACAAATAACAATGTGTTCTGTAGTACAAGTTATCAGGAATCAGAATCTGTGTGGAACTGTTCTTTGTTATGTAGTGATAAATTATTTAGTTTTAATATTGCACATATTTTCGGGGTAGTTTTAAAAGCAATTTTTTTCAGAATGATAATTTAAGAAAAACATGATCCTTTCACATCCTCTGATCGCTCTGGATCCATTGCAGGAAGGTACAAAGCAGTTTTACTTTGTTAACCAAAAATGCTCACCAAAGGATCTCCGTAGATAATGTTTTAGCATAGGCGAGAAGATGATTACTAAATCTTTGTGCCTGCTGATTATCCAGAGTTTAAAAGATAGGAAACTTCAGTGTTTACTCCTCATTTAAAACTATTAAGCTTCAAACTTGGAGCACAAAACAGTTAGGATGTCTGGAACAAGAACTAGCTTTTAATGGTCCTCTAAACAGAAGAGTGTCTCAGGGCTAATAAAATGTTTATGCAAATTTCAGGGACATTTAAGTAAAGCACTAGAAACTCACCAAGCACAAGCTAGGAGAAGCACGTTTAGTATGAAAGAATTTTTAAAAAATGAGTAAAGTTGAAACTGGGTATATGTATGAGGGGAGGAGTGAATTAGTAGTCAAGAAATATATTTTAATCAATTAATAATTATGACTTGGTTGTAAGCCCAAAGAAATTCTAATATAAGGAACATCTTGTCTACAGCCAAGACCCAAAGGCTTATATACATATATTATAAATATATGTATCCTAACTCCCATGATTACAAAACTTATTAAGCAGTGAGGATATGCTTTAAACATTCATATCCAAATGATTTTGAGTTCATTGTTTGAAGCTAGCAATTTATAACAATTAGTCAATACGAAAGACTGGAGCATTTCATTTTAATGAAATAAAATTCCCACAACTAGGAAAGCTGATTTCAAACAGTTTTTTTTAAAATTTTTGAAAAGGTTTTCCCCCCAAACTAATCGTATTAACAAAGTAAGTGCAATTAATTTAAAAGTTAAAAAACACATTTTTTAATTTAGGTAATTGCAATAACAAGATATGTTTTAAAAATTTTGTTTTCATCATTGCAAGTCACTCTATAGCCACAAATTAAGTCCAACCTCTCCTGAATTTTTTTGATCCTTATCTCTCACCAAAATAGTGCTGTTAGTTGAGTATATATTGGAGTCCCTACGGGGAGAGGGGACGGTCTATAAATTTAATAAAACCTAAAACCAGTAGATTCCTCTGCATTTGTATGAGTAGTAATAAATCAATTTAATTCAAACTTTATGTTGTCTTGGTCTTTTGTCCCTGACATGTTCACTTTCTATATATTTCCAGAAGCAACTTGTATCGATTTAGACAAGCAGCAATGTACCTAAATATCTGTGATTTTATACATTAATTTTATTTCTTTTGGGGTGTAGCTTAAATTATTGTAGAATTATGAATTATTGTAAAGGCCAACTTTGACACAATACCATCTCAGTACAATATATAACATTTTCTAGTCACTCCTCTTTAATTCAATTAATTAAATACAGCTAATATGCTTTTCTGCCAGGGTATTCAATAAATCTTTCATCTTATTAAAAAAATGTGATTCTGCAGCAGGTTCTGAATAGGTGCTAGAGACTGTCCAGTTTCTTTGTGGGGCACAAGGGGCAACTCTGTTCAAATGTCTGCTCAGTCAACAAAGAGTCAGAATTGGGAAAGTTTTGATAGCCTACCTGTGATTGCGCGGCTGGCTGCCACGCGGCGACCTCGTCTGCTTTGGGAACCCTTGCAAGGGTGAGCCGGAGCTAGGCATTGAGACCCCTGCAGGGGTGAGCCTGACTGAGCTCGGCTATGGGACCCCCGCTGGGGTGCGCCTAGGTTAGGCGGGTCTGGTACTGCCAAGGAAGAACGGACTCCATGGTGTGTTGAAACGCACCAACCAGCTCAGCGAGATCAAAAGACCCCGACCGGCTGATTGAGACGGTATTTATTGAAAACATACAAAAGGTTTCTGTTTTACAGCGTGTTATTGCATGATTGGTTAAGATACTTGTTGCTGGGCAAGCTTGTTCACTTGTTACAGAAAGATGTTACAGAAAATGTTGCAGAGCGGAACCTTGAGCAGGCTTTGTGCAGGCTCAGCAAGAATGTGATATCTTTAATGCAGCGAGCAACTTTAAACATAATCGCTACACCTACCAATTAATCATAGATGAAAACACAGGTATAAAAAGAAAAAAAAAGAATTGAATGAAGTAGCATGATTAGTTTCTACTCCTTGTTTCTTATCTTGCCTTCTGATGCCTTGGCAAATAAGTTGGTCCCTTCTTCTTTGTGGAAGCACTTCAAATATTGGAATATTTGCTATCAAGTCACCCATAATCCTTCTTTTCACTAGACTAGACATATTCAATCCTTGCAATCATTCTTTATAAGTTTTGGCCTCCAGCCTTCTAATCTTCTTTGTTACTCTTCTCTGTACTCTTTCCAGAGTCTCAACATCTTTTTTATATTGTGGTGACCAAAACTGGATGCAGTACTCCAAGTGTGGTCTAACCAAGGCATTATAAAGCAGATACTTCATGCGATCTTGATTCTATCCCCCTATTAATGTAGCCTAGGATTGCATTGGTGGCTGCAGCATACTGCCCCCTCATATTTAAGTGATTATCCACTAGAATGCCAATATATCTCTTGCAGTCATTGGTACTACTATAAAACCTTATTTTTCTTTCCATTGAATTCCATTTTGTTGGATAGGCCCAGTGTTCAAGTCTGTCAAGATCCATCTTGATTTTGAGCTTATCTTCTGGGTATGGGATATTCCTGCAGTTTGGTATTGTCTGCAAATTTGATGAGTTCTCCTTCCATTCCCTTATCAAAATCGTTTATGAATATATTGAACAGTATTGTGCTTAAAATAGAACCTTGGGGTACCCCTTGCTTCCTTCCTTCCAAGTACATAGATAGATAGTTCCAGTAAGACTACATATTGACTGTTGTTTATCAGCCATCTGGTGGTAGTGTTGTTTATCCCACATTTTTAGGGAAATCCAAGTATACTGATGTCCACAGCATTTTGCTGGTGCACTAATTTAGTGACAGGTTTGTTTGACATGCTCTGTTTTTGACAAACCCATGTTGGCTTCTCATTATAACTTTTCTTGCTTCTAGGTGTTCACAGATCTTTTGCTTGAATATCTTTTCCAGTATCTTCCCAGGTATTGATGTCAGGTTTATTGGTCTGTAGTTTCCTGGATCTCCCCCCCCCCCATTTCTTCATCTTTGAAAGATAAGGTTCAATAATTCCAAGATCATGTCTTCCAGCTGCTTCAGAATTCTGGGGTGTAATCCTTTAAGTCCTGAAGATTTGAGTTGAATTTGAATTTAAGGTGAATCAGGGCACCTTAAAGTCAGAGGCAGACGGAATGTCAGCTTTGGAAGCCACTTTAGATTCATAATTCATCGCAAATGTTTGCACAATTTTAATAAGTAAACATATGGACCTATTATTGAGATCCAAGGATTAATCATGAAAAGCGGGTTTATAGAAGAAAGAACACAGACTATTTAAGTCACTGATTTGCTTTGTATTAATATAGATTCCTTAATACAAAATTCATCTGAAGAGAAACAGCTTTAATGCTGCATGCATTTTTAAATGGCCATTCTCCTCATGATATAGGAAAGCAATAATAAAGAAATAGCTTCTATTTGTAAATAGATTACAGAGGCAAGCAGTTATTTTAAAAGTATGTGCACCCGTTCACAAATCAAACATTTCCATAGTTTTTGTAGTTTTGTAGTGAGGTGATACCCATATGGTATGCAAGGATGAATTACCCTAAAATCTAAGAAAAGTAGCATTGTGCTAGTGTGACCTAAGATTTCAAGCAACTGCAATAGTAACGGCCACATTTGTCTTGCTAATGGAAACAGGAATGTGATCCTCCATTACTGCATGTTAACAAATGTACTGGTACATTCCTAAGAGGTCCTTTCTTTTAATAAAATATTAGATCATGCTGCAGTGCCCATATATTTTGTGAAGGACATTCTAGCAAGCAGAATCAAAGTCATGGGGGAATAAGTACACTACCATCCTTATTGCATATAATACTCTTAAGGGATTCTTTGCTGAGCACTTACGCTGGTTTCATTAAATTACTTTTGCTTCAGTTGGCTTTAGAGAAATTACTGCACTGTAAGTGATCCCTGAATAATTTCCTTTAGGTCTGGATACACATTTTAGCACAGCTACCACCAGAAAGATGCTCTTAAAAGAATGAAGCTCTTTTTCTCCCACTCTTACAGTTTTGTTAGTTATTTGCTACCAATTTCTTCTGTGATTGATTATACATTTGGATGACAGAAGTGAAAAACAGAACAATTTCCAGAGAAATGGGCAAAAACATCATTTAGAAGAGTTTTTTTTAAAAAAAGAAAAAAGAAAACAAAGAAAGAAAAGGGAAAAACAAAAACAACTTGGTGAGCTTCTTTAGGAGATATTTCTCTAACTATAGTTACAAAACCATATTATATATGTTTTTTTTATTAGAACATAATACCTTGTTAATAGTTAATGCTTTCTTTGCATTAAATTTTGGTTAATATTGTTGTACAGGACTCCTGTTGGAAGTTATCTTCTTTTGGGATAAGAAGCTACCAAACACTCCTGTATGGCATTTAATGGCATTCTGAAAAACTGAGATGTTGTAAATTAGCTCCCTCGATGGGGGAATAATCTTCTTCTAATATGGTATTTAAATATTGGGTGAGATGGACATATTGTTCTAATTGCTTTTGTATTTCTTCTTCGTTTTCCTTTGTTTGCCTGTAAATGTTGTCACATCTCTCTACCCCCTTCACTAATCTAAGCTGGTCTCACTGCAATATTCTGTCTAATTGCTGGTAGACTTTTCAGTCACTGAGTCCAAATAATCTCTTCCAGAGAACTTTAAGTAAACACTAAACATCTTGTTTCATTGAGCCTGCTGCCTTGCAAGCCTCGGTAGCTCAAGGGAGTTCAGAATAATTAGATTAGGCCTGGAGTTTGAAGATACTAACACAAGGAAGAAGGTAGGCGCAAATCAGATTTTGTTTTACCCAAAATAAATTAAATGATTATCTGAATTACTCTACTCTATTTTTAAAAGTTGAGTTAGGACAAACCTGATGTCCCAAAAATAAAATCCACTGCAACCATATAGGGCAGTGATAGTGAACCTTTTTGGCACCGAGTGGCCAAACCGGAACAAGTGGGTATGCACATGCACATGCGTTCCAGAGCATCAGAAAACCGAAGACCAGCTGTCCAGTTCATTCATGCTTGTTTTCTGACTGTTTTCAGGCCCCGAAAATGACCTGAAAAATGGTCTGAAAATGGCCCAAAACCAGCCTGGAAAATGGCTTGGAAAACAGCCTGAAAACGCCCGGGAAAATGGCCTGGGGTTTTTACCTCTTTTTGGGGCCGTATTCCAGTGTTCCAATGCTTGCAAAGACCAGCATGCATGCTGGAAACCTGAAGAGCAGCTGGTGTTGGCGCATGTATCCACAGAGAGGGCTCTCCATGCCACCTCTGGCACATGTGCCATAGGTTTGCCATCCTGGATATAGGGCAATTCATATTTATTCTAACTGTGAATCTTAACCATAGTATTTTTTAAATGGTATAAATGGATTACCCTTGGCTCCAGGTTAGGAAGATTTTTTAAACATCTCCTTCATGCAGTGACTGCTGAAAACTGGCAGAGGAATTTATTTACATGTTAAGAAAAATACGAAGACAGTCTTGCAAACCAGAAAATGGGCTTACCACAATTTTGAAAGGAGGAAAGAATTTCCCCAAAAAAATCTTGGAGAAAGAAGGTCTTGATGTTTCCAAATCCTCTGCAAGTCAACCTACTATGGCCTCACCCTTCGTAAAAGTATTCCATGCCATTATCAACAAAATTATTAGCCTTTAGGGACTCTATCCAAGATAGTGTTTGATTATTCAGCATATATTTTGTGAATTGTGTAGTTGCATTTTGCTCATTGTTGCATAAATGTAAAGGTAAAAGTTTCCCTCACACATACAGTATGTGCTAGTTGTTCCCAACTCTAGGGGACAGTGCTCATCTCCACTTCAAAGCCAAAGAGCCAGTGCTGTCCGAAGACATCTCCGTGGTCATGTGACCGGCATGACTAAACGCAAAAGGTGCACAGAATGCTGTTGCTTTCCCACCAAAGATGGTTCCTAATTGCATTTTTACATACTTTTGAACTGCTAGGTTGGCAGAAGCTGGGACAAGTAATGGGATCTCACTCTGTTACGCGGCACTAGGGATTCGAACCGCTAAACTGCCGACCTTTCTGATCGACAAACTCAGCGTCTTAGCCACTGACCCCTTTTTCATTGTTGCATACTCAAAGTCAAATAATGTTTGTGCTCAATTGCAGCTACAATGCTATATATTAACTGTGGTACATTCTAGCAGTATTTACTTCTGAGTCAAAATGGGCCTTTGCTGTGCATTTGACAGTAGGCCTTTGCTGTGCATTTGACAGTTTGGATACATGAAACATGTCTTTTCAAAATGTTCTGCAATTAGGGAAATGTTATATCCTATTTCTATGCATAGATTGATTCCACAGCCTTCCACCTAGATTGTGTTTTTCCTCCGCTTTCTTATTGATTTTCCATTTCAGTGCAATAGATTCATTAAGGGCTGAATAAAACACACACAGAAGATGTGTGGAAGAAAGATGTGTAGAGAATACAATGGGTTTATTTTGAGTCTATAAACCAAACATAGAATTTTATCACAAACTCAGTTTGAATAGTTGTACCAATAAAAGAAAAGAAAACACTGTGGTAAAAAGTGTTTTGTAAAACAATATATTTCCCTTATTCATTAAAGCATTAAATGCAGCTGCTTTAATAAGTTGACGTATTAAAATAACTCCTAGAGTTACATCTTTTTAAGCTTCATATAGAAGACTGAAAGAAGATTATTAATGTCACAAAACTAAAATGAAGATAAGGGCAAATAACATAGTATACTTCCAAATAAGATATCCATTTTACCATATCTGGAGATGTATTTCTTTGTTCACAATCCCCTGTCCTCCTTTGTCCATAATTACCAAAATTTGGTACCATAATTTTATGTTATTTTGGAATATTGATCTCCTAGACCATGGGTGTCAAACTCGCTGCATCATGTTGCCGTCAGGTGACAGATCACGATGTTTTTTTTTCCTTTCGCGGAGCTGGGGTAGGCGTGGCATGCATATGACACATCCAGTTCGCCAGTTTGACACCCTTGTCCTTAACTAAGACAAGTACAAAAATGCTACAGAATTACTGGAAACCTAGCACTCTGACAGATCAGCCACCAAAAGGCAGGTAAACGTAAACAATATCAACATACCATTCAAAGAGATAATCAACAAGCCAAAAACAAAGCAAGAAGACCAAAACAACCAAGCTCATAGAACACCAAGGACCACAAAGTTCAACTTTGAGCTACAAATATTTTCTTCCATTAAACTTTTTAAATCTGAACAAAATCCTGAAACTTGACTCCAACAAAAATAAAATTCTGGCCCTATGGTTATATCTACTTGATATTGTCTGTAGTTCACTACAATCTCACTTCGAAGGGAAGTGTCTAATTCTTAAGTGTAGACTTGGTTATAAAAAGATTGTCCACCCCCAATTTTAAAAATTCATCAGGAGCATGTTCTAGATCAGTGATGGCAAATCTTTTTTGGTTGCCATGCCAAAAGTGGGGGGAGCAGAGCCGAGTTGTGCGCTGGCGTGCCACACCCATAATGCTATGCATGTGACCTCCTGCAGCACACACCCATGCACGCGATCAATGACACACACACACCACACACTTTTGCCACAGTTGTTTGGCTTCCCCAGGCTCCAGAGGCTTTGTAGGAGCCTGGGGAAGGTGAAAACAGCTCCATCCCCCAGATGCCTGAAGCCTCCAGAGGGCGAAAAATGGACCTAAGGGGAACCCGGAGGTTTGGGAATGGTGACTTTCAGTTTGTCTGTAGGGCTGATTTTTGACCTCCAGAGCCTTCAGGAGGCTTCCCTGAACCTCTGGAGGGTGAAAAACAGACCTATGGACAACCAGAAGTCACTTCCAGTTTGCTCATAGGGCCAGTTATTGCCCTCCGGAGCCTTCACGGAAGTCTCCTGAAGGCCCCTGAAGGTTCCAGAGGTCGAAAATCAGCCCTACGGACAAACCGGAAGTCATTGTTCCCAAATTTCCAGGTTCCCCAAAGGGTGAGAAATGGCCCTATGGACTTCTGGTTTGGCTGTAGGGCTGTTTTTTGCCCTCCAGAGCCTTCAGGGAAGCCTCCTGAAGGCTCCGGAGTGTGATAAATGGTCCATTCCCAAACTTCTGGTTTGCCCATAGGGCCGGTTTTCACCCTTTGGAGGCTTCAGGGAAGGCTCCGGAGGATGAAAAACAGCCTCAAAAGAAGGCCAAATTCAGCTGGCCAGCGTACACATGTGTGCTGGCCAGCTGACAGGGCAATGCCTCGTGTGCCCTGACAAATGGCTCCACGTGCCACCTGTGGCACATGTGCCATAGATTCACCATCATGGTTCTAGATAAAGCTACATAACTTCAGGTGTCATAAGTAAGTGTAAAACTGGAATCATGAGAGCTGTATTGTGATATCTGTTGGTCATCCTCCATGAGATTCACCATAATTGTCTGCAGCAGGGAACCACATGACAGCTTCCACATGAACTGGAACTCAGCAGGATTATAATTTATCATATTACAGAAATCATCTAAAACAGTTTTCCTAATCCAGTTATCCTGGCTTCTGGACTTTAGGCCCAGAATTCTGGTGGGGATTTTAAAAGTTAAGGTAATGAGAAAGCATTCTAGTTGGGAATCTGTATATGAACAATTGATAACTAGATTGTTTGGTAATGGCCTAAACTGAGGCAGAATTCACTTACCTTCCCTATAGGTTCGCAAATGTAAGTGTGCGTGCATGAGCAGTTCTCGCTCATTACGTCAGGGTGGGTGGATGGAGTCTCCCGCAGCCACCGCTCCTGGTTCGCCTGAACCAGAGAGAACCAGCTGAATAACACCTGTGGTCCTAATCAATTAGATACACTTTTTCCAAACTGACAAAGGACAATAATCCAATTTTACCTAGTTTAAATGGATAAACTTTAAACAGTTTCATTTGTGTACTTATGACCTCTCAATGTTTTTTATCCTCTTTTGAGAGAGAGAAACACACAGAGAAATACTTTTGTTAAATCTCACCAGAGAAAATAAGACCAACAATTTCTCGGAGGCAATGCTCACAAGGTTTTACTTTCTGGTTTTATTTCCTTTTGATTTTGAATTGCTGTTGCAAGTGAGAATGGTAACAAATCTGCTGGCATATTGGCTACCTTTAATCTATATCAGTATCCTAACACCAAATTGAAACTACCACTCTTGAAAATGAAGTCTGCCACTAAAGGTGAAGGTGAACAGTTGGAGAAATTACGCAACCTATGTTTTTTCCCCATTAAGTCTGATAGGCACACAATAACCAAAATCATTTTTTAAATGTTCTGAATAAATAGATTTCATTTTCACTGATGACTGTGTATAAATATGTCCAGTTCATCATAGTTGCTGCACATTTTCAGACAAAGCTAAATTTTGCTGATAAAATGTGCAATATTTACAGCTATGCTTAATGTTACATGCCCTAATTTCTTTGTTTTATAAAAAGTTTATCTTTCTCATTTTCAGTTGCATTACGGATACGTTGAAGACACAGCAATTTCAGAAACTAAGAGTAAGTATTTGAGACCTGACATAGTATGCATTATTCCAACTTGTTGGTGCCAAAAGTTTGATAGCATTAAACTATCCATGGCACTTAAGTTGTCTCTCTCTCTGTAAAGTCCTTGACTTGTGACCGGTTTTAAGTCCTCGACTTACGACTGACAGCACGGCAACCAAAGGCTCACGCCTATTGGTTAAAATGTGCCTGGCCGGAAGCGGGCTTTTACGATGTTCCTATTGGTTGCTCTGCTTGACAGCTCCCGTATAAATAACTTCCAAGCAGAGCAAGGTGTTGAAGTTGTTTTCCTGATCTGTTGGTTGTGTTCTGTTGCAATAAAGTTCATTAAAGTACCTCAACAAATCTGATGCCTCTCATTCCTGTCCAGAATTCTTTTCTCTCTCTCCCTCTCCCTCCCTCCCTCTCTCTCTCTCCCCTCTCTCTGTGTGTATACAAAAACCATGTAAACAGTAGAGAATATGTAGCTACATTGCTGTAATTACCATTTGGAATTTGGCCAAGAATTCATATCTTGCGTCTCTACTCCAGAGGAAATTGCAATTTACTCTTCTGCAAATTAATGTAATGTTTAATGAACCATTAGTCTTTGGAAACACATCTGATTTTTGCTTCACTAAACGTTAGCACTAGGTGGAAATTTATTAAGTCAAATTATAGCAATGTGATTTTAAAATGTTATAAGAATCTCATCACTGGGTATACTATAAAAAGGGAGAAACATATAGTATTTTCAGGGGGAAAAAACCCAGCTTCTGAGCAGTCCTCTACTGCTGATTTCTTAATTTGCTCTTGGACGAATAATTACAATGCTATTGTCAGCTACTGGATATTCTATAAACACCAGGGAATATTTTAAGGCAGAATATTTACTGTGTAGTGAACACACTGTATAGTGAACTGTTTAGCACAAGGGAGAATCTCAGTTGGAATTTATCTTCTGAATCCAACAGGGATTTAGCCAGTTCGCACCTATTCGGGAGAACCAGTTGTTAACTTTATAAGCAGTTCGGAGAACCGGTTGTTGAAAGAAATCTCATTTTGTTTTTTTCCCCCCACTTTACAGGGCTAATTCTGTAAGGAAAGCAGATAGGAAACATTCTGGTGTTGTTTCTAGCCTAATCTTTATTGCCCTGTTTACAGAAACTGCCTCTCCGGTTAACCCTTATTACATTGTAACAGCTAAGGCGAAGCACCCATCGACGTGAGTGACATTGAGTTGGCCACACCCACCCAGTCACATGACCACTGAGATATACCTATGCAACTGGTCATCAGGGCAGCGAACCAATTATTAAATTATTTGAATACCACCACTGGTTTTGGGGCAGTGGCTGCTCCAATTTTTTTATTGATTCTGGAGCATTATTCAGGAAAACCTTTCCCATGATGCCATGATCAACTGTGAGTAAAATATATAAACACCATCATAACAGTTTTATAGCCATGGTGGCACAGTGGTTAAAATGTAGTACTGCAGGTTACTTCTGCTGACTGCTGGCTGACTGCAATTTGGCAGTTCAAGTTCAAGGTTGATTCAGCCTTCTATCCTTCTGAGGTCAGTAAAATGAGGACCCAGAATGTTGGGGGCAATATGCTGACTCTGTAAACCACTTCGGGAGGGCTGTAAAAGTACTGTGAAGAGGAATTTAAGTCTAAATGCTATTGCTAAATGCTATTGCGAACAAAGTTCTCTGCAATTTGGATATCTGGCAAAAATGTTGAACTGAAGTACTACCAGTACTAAAAGTACCACCTGATAACTATGGCATAATGGCTAGTCAGTAGGCTAGGTCTTTAATTCCTCTCTGGACAAAGAGGGGACTTGAAATCACCCTCAAATGTTCCATATAGTGGTTCCTCATGAGGAGGAACATTAGGAATATGAAAATATTTAGTGGGAACCATTTATCTTGGGGGAGCTTGCCCACTAAAAATATGACTGCATGATATTCTGAGGAGAATCAACTGACTTCAGAAGCCAATGAAGAGATTATCAAGCCCCCATGAGAGTCTGAATCTGTGGAAAAGAGCTGGACTGGAGCCAACAGACATCAAGGGGGAAGCTTCGTTGGCTTTGGAGAAATGTGGGGAGGAACAGGCCAAGGCAGCCCAGGGCGCCTCAGGATTGGGATGGTTTGTTAGCAGGGAGTAACGGGGGGTAGAATGACCAAGAGAGGGCAAGCAGTAGAAATGAGGAGTGACAAGCTCAGGCGATGAGCAAGGACTGCACCCTCTGATCCCTGAGCACGAGAGTGGAGAGAAGGTGGGAACAGTGTAGGCCAACCCAATTACTCAGAAGAGTTCCCCACCCCTCTTCATAAGGCACACCTGGGACTGAGATTTAAGGAGATTTTTGGGTTGGGGTGTGTGTTGAGAACAAACACTGAATTTGTAGAGTTTTGTGTGCCATTGCAGACATTTGGAGTTTGCAGGACTGCTTACTTCGTAGATGCATTGTTTCTTCCTTGCTTTGTGGACTCAGTGCCATGGTCCTTGGTTTGTGGACTCATTTCCCTGTTCCTTTGCTTTGTTGAACACTGCATAGCCAGAGGTTGCTGTGTGTGTGTGTGTGTGTGTGTGTGTGTGTGTGTGTGTGTGTGTTTTGCTCGGGGGCTTGAGGAAAATGTGGAGCATTAAAGGGAAATTTGAACTCTCAGCTGGCTGTGTGGCCTCCATGCCTTGTCCTAGGTCATCACAGAAACATCATATCTCCTAAAAGTTTATTTCCACATTACCTTTTCTGCTCATTGATTTGCTGCTTGGGAGGCAAGTAGATTGCCTTGCCAGATACTTGGCACACCTTCTAATGTCCAGGCTACTTTATACCACATTATCAGTCTCTTGTTTCTGCTTATTCGATTCTATATTTACACTCCAGCTTATCCATGGCCACATTTTGTAATATCTACAGATAACCACAGTACCAAACTTGGACACTGGTATATCCAATTGGTAGCCAACATCCAAAGGGATGTTAGGGTGGTAGGTTCTTAGTTATCAATACAGGCAATGAGGGGGAAAATGGAAGCAGCATTTTTGATGTTCAGTCTAGCACTGATGAGCATGTGACTGTAGGAACATCGTCTTGGCATTTTAGTGAAGTTCTCGCGGTTTCATGGTTGGATTTCATGTCTTCAGTGCCATGTGCTTTTGATAACCTGGCTTCGGTTTTTAAATACTAATTAATATTTAGATTTATGATTCATTGATTTGAAAATCACTGTCTGCTGGTAAATTTTCTTGTAGAAGATGGCCATCTGTACATAAGCTCAACATCTGCACTTAATATGTAACAAGGAAGTGGATTTTTGTTTGCATGTCCTTTTTATCATCTTTCTAATTTTTCCATTCTCCTAACCCAAAATAAAGTATTCCATCTTGTATATTTGTAAAGCCATTCAAAATATAATGAAATAGCTGCCTGAGGAATCCAATCTCCATATAATTCTTCCCTATACTATTAAGCTGAAAAAGTTTGCACTGCATTGTATGATTGATGAGAAATAGATATTCATAGTATATCTAGAACAAGTAGCTTTTCTTATTTATTTCCCTATCCTAGGTTTGTTCTGAAAGCTCCAATTATATTATGTCCTGGAAATTATTCATTTAAATAGTTTGATGATATTCAAGTTAAGTTCAGGCAATAAGCTTCATTTTCTACCAGTTTTTCAACTTTAGAAACTTAAAGTTGTGTGGACTTCATCTCCCAGAATTCTCCAGCCAGCCAAGGGTGACTGACTGAGTCACACTACTCTGTACCATCAGAGAAAACTCGTATAAAAACTCATATCCCCCTCAATACTAGGAATATAACAGTGTTCACAGGACTTTTTCAAAGAGCAGCACTATTACTGCGGATAGCCAGGAAATCTTAACATTTGCAAGTCAGCAGAGATCAGCTGAAAAAGAAGTTCTTATAATCCCATTAACTTCTACAATGCTTAGCCTGGAATTTTAGGGTGAACAACAGGCTGCCTAAGAACAGAGTTTCAATCTGTCACTTTGACTGCCAAAAAGTCCTCAACCACCATCAGAAACAGTTATCAAAGGTGTTGCTAAATGAAATAAAAAATTAGCAAGCCTTGGGCTGATAAAATATTAGCAGAAATCCATTTTTTTCAAAGTTAATGGTATCAATAATATGAGAAGAAGATCAGGGCAATAACACTAAGAGGTACAGCATGTAATATTTTTTTTCATTATTTAACCATTTCTGTCTCTTGCTCATTTCTTCATTTTCCAATATGCTTAAGAAATCTAATAAAACCTGGCTCCCAACTTTATATCAGGTAAATTCCATAGCTATTTATTAATTTATATCAGAGGTGGTATTCAGAAGATTCTGACCAGTTCTGGAGAACCTGTAGTGGAAATTTTGTGTAGTTCGCCGAACCGGTAAATACCACCTCTGACTGCCCCTGCCCCTATCTATTCTCTGCCTCCTGAGTTCCAGCTGATCGGGAGGGAATGTGGATTTTGCAGTATCCTTCCCCTGGAGTGGGGTGGGAATGGAGATTTTACAGTATCCTTCTCCTGCCACACCCACCAAGCCACACACCCTAAGCCATGCCACGCCCACCAAGTCACACCCACAGAACTGGTAGTAAAAAAAATTGAATCCCACCACTGATTTATATCTATGTCCATATCTTCATAAACAATATTCCAATGTGAATTAGGTTGATAAGGATGGAGAACTTTTCATCGTCAAGCTTCTGGGAATATATATTTAGCTCTCATGGAGACAAACAGAAATGGCTGTGTTTATAGGTCTCATTAGCTGGCTGAAATGATATGATTTACTGCTTCTTTTTTATTACAACTTTTGTTTCTTATTTTAAATGGGCATGGCTTTTAACCTATTTTATTATAGAAGTATCTTTTACACTATTTTGAGAAGGTGTTAGATTTTGAGAATTGACTTATAAATATCTTAATATAAATATTTAACTGCAAAGAAATAAAGAAACAGAGCCCGTGTTTCAGAATGAATCCTTCCTTTCCTATAGAAACAGCACATGGAATAAAGAAATTATTATTTCGATAGACAAAGTCTAAAACTTTTAATAGAAACAAATTCACATTAAAAAAGAGGCATACTGTACATATAAAATAATGCAGAAATGGATTTTGTCCAAGAAACTTTAGATTTAACTAACAGACTAAGTATATGATTGACTTCTACTCTGTTACAAGCTAGAGAGAAGCTAGAGAATCTTTATTTAACCTTAGCTTAGGGTCTTAATATGAACCTCTATCATTGCTGTTCCAGCCTAAACATCATAATTAAGATGCATGAATAATCATTTTTCTGATTGTGCCATAAAATTAACTGCCTTTTGTTCAAAGCTTTTAGAAATACAATGAATGGTAATAGACTGAGCCCACACACTTTTATAATCTCTCTCTCTCTCTCTCTCTCTCTCTCTCTCTCTCTCTCTCTCTCTCTCTCTCTCTCTCTCTCTCTCTCTTTTCTAATTGCCAAGATCCAAAACTAGAAAGACAGCTAGGGGGGAAATGACATATATTATGCAACATTTTCTGAAGCAAATCTGCTGGTTTGAAAGAGTTCATTGCCCCTCATTTTTACTTTGTTCCAATAAAATAATTATTTGATCTTTTAACTTTTTTGTAACTTGCCATTTGAAGTTCGGGAAAAAGTGACCTAGATTCCACAAAAAATGTCAAGGAGATAGTCAACTGACTTTTACACTAACAATAAAAAATAAAGGCATACACCCATATACCAGGACCGACAATATAACCAATATATATTAAGAGAAATACAGAAATGTAGAAATTATTATTATAAGTAACAGTGCAAGGAATTAATCCATCTGTGTTATTTTCAGACAAAATGTGAGTTGTTGATATATATCTAATACAACTAGCCATTCTTCCATTGCAACCAATTCCTGGATTTGAATATATAATGGACAATGTCCCTTGTTTTCATTTAATATTTCCTTTGCTTTATATGAAGGGACGTGGTGGCTCAGTGGCTAAAACGCTGAGCTTGTTGATCAGAAAGGTTGGCAGTTCAGAGGTTTGAATCCTAGTGCATAACGGAGTGAGCTCCTGTTGCTTGTCCCAGCTTCTGCCAACCTAGTAGTTCAAAAGCATGTAAAAATGCAAGTAGAAAAAATAGGAACCACATTTGGTGGGAAGGTAACAGCATTCTGTGCACCTTCGGCATTTAGTCGGCCACATGACCATGGAGATATCTTCAGACACCGCTGGCTCTTCGGCTTTGAAACGGAGATGAGTACCGCCCCCTAGAATCGAGAACAACTAGCACATATGTGCAAGGGGAACCTTTACCTTTACCTATACTGAGTCCACATGCATTCATGGTTTTCTCTGCATCATACTATGCAGCCATATAAAAATAATATAGCCCAATCCATTCAATTATGATGATGATGGTTATGGTGATGATGATAATTGGAAGCTTACACATTATGGTCTTCATAGAGCATGGATAGCAGTCTGCTACACTCTTAAGTGTTGCTATATTTTTATTAGAGCAGACAGTCTTTCCGTTTGGCACATCTTTCAGTTTTCTCTATTAATTCTTCTGCTGTATTGTCCTCTATCACATAAATGACCTTGATTGATTCCTCCCATACGTTTCTCTACTTCAGCATAAAAATGCCTAACTTTCTTTTCTGTGTGCTGTTGACTTAAAGCCTATATCATCTTTGACAAGCACTATTTTTTATTAACTTGGTATTATTCTACTTGGCTTACCCTTTGCTCCATTTTAGTCTTAATATCACATTCTGCCTTGCATCTGAGCAAGCAAGAGCATTCGTAGATTGAAATAATCTTCATTCAAGTGCAGCAATGTGAAATGGGTTAAGACTGGAAATCACTAGTCTAACTGCAGAGATGTACTTCACTTATTATAGAAGGAAGAAATGAATCATTTTAGGCATATACAGTAATTTCATGCAGGTATTCTGGAGTTCACGAAAAAAACAGAACTTTTTCTTATTTTAGGACAAGATTGCAAAACAGAGCACACTACAAATCAAGTAATAACAACGTAGAGTATTTTTGGTGTGCTTTTATATTTTGTAATAATTGTGCAATGTGTGTGTGTGTGTGTGTGTGTGTGTGTTTGCCAATAGTTTTGCTTAATTTTGAGGGGAATACCAATAATTCAGAAACATATAATGAGTAATAGAAGGATTATGCTAGATATTTAAACTGGCTTTATGAAAAAAACTGAGAAACAAGTCTTATTCCTGAAGTTTGCAGGATAAATGAGAAAGCCTTTAAAAAAAGCCAATAGGTGAGTCATTGACTTACAATTGTCTCAAACATGTGAAACTATGAGTGTTCTTTAGAAAAATGGAAAACCCCAAAACACCTCATCCTTATGTAAAACCAATACATAACTTAGGAAGCCACAGTTCGGATGGAATATTGTAAACAGACAAGGCTGTATATTCTCCCCCACTCAGGCAGCCTACATGCTAAATATATGTTAAGGGGAAACTGAATTGAAAGAGGAGTGTAATTTATATCTGGAGGAACAAACATTAATTATTTACACTATTGCTGTTGACACTAATAAGATAGTTGAAAATGCAAATGATATGTAGATTCTAGTAATGAAAGTCATGAAAAGATAATTATGCAGTGGATAGTTTCTGTCTTTTAGGATTGACAACCAATAGCAAAGGAATCAGTAATCAAGAAATGTGCCACAGACAATATTTGGTAGGGCAACAATGAAGGTCTTGGAAATGGTGTCCAGATGCCATGACGTGTTTATATACCTATAAAGATCAGAATTGTGCAATCCATTGCTTTTTCTGTGACACCTTTTGGAAGTAAAAATTGGACTTTGAAGAAGCAAAAAATCACTTTTGAAATTTGGTATTGGATTCCTGAGAACACCTCAGATAATCAAGAAAACAAATGGATCATACAAATCAGTTAAGATTTCTCATTCAACACCCAAATGACCAGGATCAACTTATCATATTTTGGACATATTATGCCCAAGACAAGGGTCCATAATGTTGGCAAAGGGGAAAGAAAGACAAAAAGAAGACAACCAGCAACAGGTTGAAAGACTAAATTACAGGAGTGAAGACTGTACCATTGGAACACTGCAGCAATAGGTTGAGGACAAATCATCTTGGGGAAAACACTATCTTATGGTTTCTAAGAGTTGATGCCAACTTGATGGTACATAAGTAATCAATTTAATGATTAAAAGCTGCTTTAGAAGAGACTTCTCTAACTACTTCAGCTTCAACCGCAATAATGCATGAGCACACAATAGATACAAACTCAAGGAAAGCGCTCCAAATTCAACTGCAGAAAATACAACTTCAACAACAGAGTGGTCAATGCCTGGAATGCACTACCTGACTCTGTTGTTACATCGTCAAACCCCCAAAACTTTAACTTTAAACTGTCTACTGTTGACCTCATCCCATTCCTAAGAGGTCAGTGCCTAGCATCCCTGTCCTACTGTCCCCATTTATTTGTACCCATTTCCTGTGTTCTTATACATGTTTATTCTTATTCCTGTTATCTTGTACATGAGTGACAAACTAAATAAATAAATAATTCCTATAACATTATGACCATTTCTGAAACTTTTGGAATATTCCAAAAGCAAGTTCATGGAATGTTAAAGAGGTCCCCAAAGTGATGTGAAATGTCTGGAGGAAATAATACATGGACTATATTAGTGATGGCGAATCTTTTTGGGCTGCTGTGCCAAAAGTGGGGAGAGCACAGGGGGGCCTCCGGAGAGCAAAAAATGCCCTCAAAAGAAGGCCGAAGTCAGCTGGCCAGTGTGCCCTAACAAATGGATCTGCATGCCACCTGTGGCACGCATGCCATAGGTTCGCCATCATGGAACTATATCATGTATTAATTCATAGTTCAAAGTGTTCTGTCAAGGTAAAATTCAGAAATGTCTAATGGGTCCACTAGTTTTAATTAGGCCATTTTAAAAAATAGATCAGTGTGCTGATAATGTTAAATCTGATTCATCCTTGAGACAGGGAACAGACTAGATGGCTGTTATGTTTTTCCTGTGTCATGACTCTATATGGGATATTTGAAATTGCACCTAATGTATATTAATATGTAGTGCTTTACTTTTAAATTCCCAACTCTATAAAACTACTTTATTTCATTAAAAGAAATCTCAAAAGGTAAGTAAATCAATACAGAAAATATTAAAATATTATTGATTAACTGGTTAAATTGTTACTTGCAATTCTACTATTCTCCAACTGAAGTTTAAAAAAAAAATTCTTTGGAACCAAATGCCTTTGTTGTGGTTTTTTTAATTATACAGTACATACTGCACACACACAGAGCTACACACAGATACTGCACACACACAAACTCTCTCACACAAATACACTTGTTATATCAGTACATTGTTTGTAGCAATATTTCTACAAAATTATAATAAAAACCGTAAAATGTGTTTTAAAGGTTGAAAAAGACAACATATATTGTTATCATTATGCAATCATGTGCTGAGTTCTACTAGTATATCTTTATGCATATTAAATAGGAACCATAAAATTCATCAATTGCTCCCTTAAGATTGATAGGCCTTGCAATTTCTTACAATTTCACACATATTTTAAAGGCATTTATTGCAGATGTCAGAAAGAGCCATTGTGAGAAAATACAATTAAAGAAAGAGTTTGAATTGCATACTGTAAAATATTACTAATGCTCAGATATGTTTAATATTAGTGGGATATTTTAGGTTAATCCCAATATTCCAAAAGGAATTATATACCGTATTTTTCGGAGTATAAAATGATCTGGAGTATAAGATGCACCTAAATTTTGGGGAGGAAAACAAGGGAAAATATCTGCCTCTGCCTCCCAGCAATTTGCCTCCTTGCAACAAACAGTATAGTCAATATACACTGTTTGTAGTGTTATATTTCAGGATATACTTGTACAGATGCTGTTAAAATGTGCTTTCTGGAAGTATAGTTATTCTCTGCTATTTAAAAGAATAGCACTTTTTAAAACAATAGCACTGGGCCTTTTCATTTTCATCTTCTTCATTCTGTTAAGTTGTCTAGAACAATAATAAAGCAGTCTTTAAAAAAATAAGTCTAATAATTTGAACATTCTATAAGTATTTATAGTTATTGACCCTTGCAGCAAACAGCCTGATTAGCACAAGAAAAAAAAATCTGCCTCCCAGCAATTTGCCATGTGGAGCAAACAGCTAGTTTCACTTTCAATTTCTCCTGATCATCAGCTGTTAGAGGCTGCAGGGATTACTATAGCTTATTGAAGCCTCAGCAAGCCCCCGTTTGCTGCAAAGAGGTAAATTGCTGGGAGGCAGAGGCCAAAGGGTTGGAGCCAGTGGGTGGGTGGGGCTACATTCAGTGTATAAGACGCACCCAAATTTTCACCCTCTTTTAGGGGGGAAAAGGTGCGTCTTATACTCCGAAAAATACGGTAGTCTTTTTCTATTTTTAATTTCTTCAAAGATATAAAAATCTATTTTTGCATCTGGACTCCAGCTCCTCTAACTCATGTGATTTTGTCTTTTTCAAAGAATTTGATCTTGCTATGTTAACTCATACAGTGAAAATGTTTAGAAAAATGTATTGTCCTGAGGTGGAAAGAAGTGAGAGAGTCTATCACTATGATGGCAAACCTATGGTACACATGCCAGAGGTGGCACGCAGAATCTTCTCTGCTGGCACATGCGCCGTCGCCCCAGGTCAGACCTCCATGGTGTTTCTTTCGTGAGCTTCTGTTTTCCCTGCAAACGATGAATCAGAAGCTCACAAAAGAAAAAGATCTTATCTCTTGCTAGTGTTGGGATGCCCCATCTCCTGCTGGCCAGCTGGTCTTTGGGTCCCTGCTGCGCATCTCCACATGAATGCGTGCATATCCACATGCATGTCCACACATGTGTGCACGCACACCTTTCAGTTTGGGCGTGGCACTCAGTGTCTAAAAGTTTCACCATATTTTGATTTCTCCTTCATATTAATTGTAGAGGTTTAGAGCACATTTGAGCTAACCTATTTTTCTTATTCTTGTTTGAATATAGAAGTACTGGGCGGAGGTGGGGCGAACCGGTAGCTCCAAAGATCAGCTGGGAGTGAACCGGTTCACTCTTAGTAGAAAGTGGGCCCGCCCACCTGCCCCTGCACTTCACCTAGCTTTATCTTCTCAGCTGAGTCACGTGGCAGAGTGGATTGCCGTATCTCAGCTGTTTTCCTTCCCAAGCAGTAATCTGGAAGATAAGTCTTCTCTAAACTGTGCACACACATGCAGCATACATCAGGTGCCTGTGCGAGTAAAGCAGGCGCTTAGTGAGCTGCTTGTTAAACCAGTAGGATCCCAACCCTGCTCCTGACCATAGCAGGGCTATGAAGTCATGATGGCAAATTTTAATAAAAACCTTGAGGTCATTGTTGTCTGTTGGAAGCTTCTGTACACAATCTAGCATTGAGTATGTGGAAATTGGCCACCCATTGGGGTATCTCCGCTGTCATAATGAAGGAGCTCTTGCAGCTCAAAAGAGGTTTTGGTGTCATCTTGCTTGGTATGTATATTTTTTTCTTATGCTTTTCAATCTGTTTGCTTGAGATTTTAATGCTTAAAATCTATTTATTTATTTATTTCTATGCTTATTGTCTCTGGACCCAAAAGAACCTGGGCCTGGGCATCTGATCACTGCTCTAACACTTGGAGAAACAATAGTATATGCTCTACACATATAACATTTGCTTCTCTCAATTCATATTTCAATGTCATTCCTCATATGTATTATTCTCAGCATGCCAAGAACTCACACATACTATATTATACTATCCTACGCTACACTGCACTTTATTGTACCGTTTCAAAGTACAATTTAATTTGCTGCTTGCAAAAATCACATTTCTGAGTGTACATATTTTGTTGGAGAAAAAATCAAAATTGTTTTATGGGCAATATTCTTTAATTACTTCAGTTAATCACAGACATTTTAGTAGCCAATTCTAAAGATGATGGAACAGATACAGCATAAACTTCCTACAGCAACAGTTCTCAACCTGTGGGTCGCAACCCCTTTTGGGGGGGTGTCGAATGATCTTTTCACAGGGGTCGCCGAGGAGCCTCCCGCAGAGAGGCTGGCGAGAAGCTGGCCCGAAGGGAAGGAGCGGCTCGGGTTCCCTGTGCGGTGGAAGGAGAGGTGTGTGTGTAGGGCGGGGAGGTGGGGCTGGAAAGTAGGAGCCGGAATGGAGGCGAGGAAGGGGAAAAGAGATGCGCACAGCACAGAAGATGCTGGGAAAGCAGCTCGCTCCGAGTGATGGAGGTTGATGGGCAGAGCTACGCAAGCCAAGAGGTACCATTTCTGAGGAGTAAAACAAGGTGGGGGAAATAAAATAAAATAAAGGAATGTGGGATGCGTCTACGCTGAGATTCCCTATTAAGACTGTTACCCATGCTTATCATGGGTAACAATCTTAATTGGCTTTGGCCCCTCTCCTGCAGCTCCCTGCTGATCCAATCACACAATCTCCTCTCTGCCCCGAGAAGGTAGGAACCTCTGGCCTGCTTTTGCAATTCCGTGTCCTTCACAGTGTCGGGAAGAGCTCCAGCCCCTTTCTCACACTCATCTCTTGCACGCAGGGCTCTCCTTGCAGAGGGCTCTCGAACTCTTCCTTCTCTGCATCCAGAGACAGCTGCTCCGGTTCTTTCCTGAGTCAACACGAAGGAGACCGACCTGAGTCTGGCGCTGAGAAGTCTCCTGCGCAGCGCAGCCAGCGACTCACTTCTCAGTGGCGGCAGCGGAAGGAGTCACTGTCCCCACTGCTGTGATCCCAGCCCAGGAAGATATTTTGCTTGCACATGCAAGAAAGAGATGAAAGAGAAAAGGGGAGAAAGAGATAGATAGAAAGAGAGAGAGAAATGAAAGAGAGTTGGAAGGAAAGAATGGGAAAGAGGGAAAATAGAGGGAAACAAATTAGAGGGAGAAGGGGGATAGGGAGAAAGAAATGAAAGAGAACTGAAGGGAGAGAATGAGAGAGGGGGAAAAGAGAAGGAAACAAATCAGGGGGAAAGAAAGGAAGAGAAAAGAAAGAAAGAAAAAGAAAGAAAGAAAGAAAGAAAGAAAGAAAGAAAGAAAGAAAGAAAGAAAGAAACTTTCTCAGACCTATGACGAATGCAGTTTGCCGGAAGGTACAAATTGGAAACAAGTCTCATTTTTTAAAAAGAAAATAACAGAGATGGCAAAAAAAAAATGCATCTGAAAATAAGATTATTTATAATTTTGGATAACTTATTATACTGTCAAACTCAAAAGAAATCAAAATATATATCCTATTGCTGTTAGTACAATCTTGCCAGCTTCTATCAACTTAGAGTTCACTATGAAAAGATTACAGAGAAGCAATTTCCTACAATTAATAACTTTATTTTGGATTTGCTATCGTATTCAATGAGAAAGAAAGAAAAAGAAAGAGGGAAAGGGAAGAAAAGAAAGAAAGGAAGAAGAGAAAGGGAGAGGAAAAATAGAGAAAAACAGAAATGAGAGGGTGGGGGAGGGAAGAGAGAGAGAGAGACCCTATTCCCACAGAAAACACTGAGCCATGAAACCTTGGTAGGCATGTCATGGGGGGAGGGTCATGTGACTGGGTGGGAGTGATGTTGCGTTGGCCACACCCACCCAGGTTTTGTGTTGCATAGTAGCAACAAAAATAATTTTATGGTTGGGGATCACCACAACATGAGGAACTGTACTAAAGGGTTCCGGCATTAGGAAGGTCGAGAACCACTGTCCTACAGCATCACTTACTAGCAACATGAGCGATGGTAGCACAGTGGTGAAAAGAATGCAGTATTGCAGGCTAATTCAGCTCACTGCCAGGAGTTCAATCCTCACTGGCTCAAGGTTGACTCAGTCTTTCATCCTTCCAAAGTCAGTAAAATGAGGACCCAGATTGTTGAGGGCAATACGCTGACTCTGTAATCCATTTAGAGAGTGCTGTAAAGCACTATGAAGCAGTATATAAGTCTAAGTGCTATTGCTAAGTGCTATTATCAGAAGCCCAAGTGAGTGTCTAATAGAGATCAATATAGTTAATCCTGGTCAAATTATTGTATATGGGCAGTAAAAAAGGGGGGGGGATTCCAATGGTTCTTCAATAGATTTAATGTTTTTGCTTATTTTTGGAAAAAAATAGTATAAATATTGTGAGTCACAAGAAATCACAATAAAATAAATATGCGCCAAGCAGAAAAAAATGAAAATGAATTCCACTGAAATAAATTACAACTTTCATTTAAGGCTGAAGACAAGAGATGTGAGAGGAAGCACTTAGCAATTTCTGCCCCACAAATTAAGGACGTTTCTGAATTTAACAGATGCTTTCCGACAGGCAGCTTTAGTAGCATTGATTAAGAGTCATTGCCCAGTAATTCCATTTTCTTCCCTACGAGGATTCTGTGCCAATTCAAAAGCAGATCTCTGTGTTTCTGTAAGATTGCTGACTTTGCAAGCTTAGCTTATTTATTTCTGTCTCAGCTTGATCTATTTGAAGCTACAGAAAAGCTAATATTTTCTTTGATGTGTTGTGGCTCTCTAAAGCTTGTAGGGTAATCCTTTTTCCCATTTGCAGGAATTCTTTCTTCATCTAGTCTCCTGCCTCTTAGGTTTAGCCATTCCAGCTCAGCTTTTTTTCTCAAAGTGAAATATGATTTGACTATTTTTCTTCTGCTCCCCTTTAGGAACCACTGAATTTCCTCCCACATAAATAGACCAATAAAAATAATGTAAGGGAAATATGTAATGTAATGTAAGGGTTAAATCAATATATTGTTTTTAACTTAACTTTAACTTTATTTAAATTTATAAACCGCTCCCTCTCCCCAAAGGGACTCGGGGCGGTGTACAGTCAGGGTAAAAAACACCATACATACATATAGATAGAGGAGGCAATATACAAACTGTACAGTAAAATACAATTAAGAACAACGTTAAAATCAACCCCTAAAATCTACCCCAAAATTAAAAATAATTAAAAATTAAAAATAACTGCCAGGAGGATAAAAATAGAACTATAGATGGGCTAGGCCAGCTAATTGGAACAGGTGGGTCTTGAGTTTCTTACGGAAGGAGCGGAGGTCAGTAGTGGTTCTAATGTTGGGGGGGCGGTCATTCCAGAGGGTTGGGCCCATCACAGAGAAGGCCCTACTCCTGGGCGCCACCCGTTGGCATTGCTTGGTGGACGGCACCCGGAGGAGTCCCTCCCTGTGAGAGCGGATTGGTCGCAGGGATGTATGGGGTAGGATGCGATCCCGCAGGTAGCTAGGTCCTGTGCCATGGAGCGCTTTAAAGATGGTGATCAACACCTTTCCTTTGTGTGGAATAGGGCAGTGGTGGGATTCAAAACTTTTTACTGCCAGTTCTGTGGGTGTGGCATGGCTTGGTGGGCATGGCTTGGTGAGCGTATCCAAAGGATACTGTAAAATCTCCATTCCCATTCCACTACAGAGGAAGGTTACTGCAAAATCCCCATTTCCTTGCGATCAGCTGGGACTCAGGTGGCATAGATGAATATGCCCAGAATAGATGGGGGTGGTGCCAGTCAGAGGTGGTATTTACCGGTTCTCCGAACTACTCAAATTTTCTGCTACTGGCTTTCCAGAACTGGTCAGAATCTGTTGAATACCACCTCTGGAGTAGGGGTAGAGGACGTTCAAAAGTGGTCTTAGAAAGGATTACTTCACAGAAAGAGTAGTAGAAGCTTGGAACCAACTTCCAGCAGAGGCCAAACATCAGTTGGTTTATTCATGTCTGGGATGAACATATGTCAATCATCCAAATAAATAAATAATAATAATCAGCATGAGTTTAAACATACCTGGGATGCACGTATGTCCATCAAACAAAGATATTTTTTAAAAAATGATTAAAAAACAACAAACAAAAAACCTCAAAGGACAATCTTGATGGACCATTTGATCTCTTTTTTTTCTGTCAGTTTTCTATGTTTCTAAGATTTTTAATGCCTCTAGGACTTTTAAGAGCGCAACGCAGAATTTTCTTCTCTTCTTTCTGAAGGCAGCAAAATTAAGACAGTGGCAATTTGAAAACAAAAACTCAAACTGCTTATAATAATATATAAGTTTGAATTTATTAGCCGCTCCCTTTCCAAGTAGGACTCGGGGCGGCGTACAATGGGGCATATAAAACACAGAAAATATATAAAAACACATAGGCATACATACAGAACATACATACAGATACACAAACACGGACTCGAACTCGGAGGAGGTAGACAATTTACATCATATAGACAGTTAAAAAACCCGCATTAAGATACCCCAATTATAAAAACCCCATATAGAATTAAAATTTAACGTTTAAAATACAATTTAAAACCAGTTAGGAGGAATAAGAATAATTACGATTGAGCCAGGCCAGATAATTGAAAGAGGTGGGTCTTCAGCTGTACACGGAAGGAGCGGAGATCGGAAGTAATCCTGATGTCACGGGGGAGGTCATTCCACAGGGCTGGGCCCACCACAGAGAAGGCTCTGCTCCTGGGTGTCGCCCCCCGGCACTGTTTGGCGGACGGCACCCGGAGAAGTCCCTCTCTGTGTGAGCGAATTGGTCGTAGGGATGTGTGAGGCAGGATGCGATCCTGCATATAACTAGGCCCTGTGCCATGGAGCGCTTTAAAGATCATAATCAAAACCTTGAAACGCACTCGGTAGACCACAGGAAGCCAGTGCAGCTCGCGCAGGAGAGGTGTTACAGGGGAGTATCTAGTCCTCCCCATAATCACCCGCGCGGCCGCGTTCTGGACCAACTGTAGTCTCCGAGTGCATCTCAAGGGAAGCCCCATGTAGAGAGCATTGCAGTAATCCAGGCGAGACGTCACTAGCGCATGGGTGACTGTGCGTAGGGCATCCCGGTCCAATAAGGGGCGCAATTGGCGCATCAGGCGAACCTGATGGAACGCCCCCCTTGCCACGGCTGTTACATGGTTATCCATGGACAGCCGGGCATCCAGGAGGACGCCCAAATTGCGCACCTGTTCCATGGGGGCTAGTTGGACGCCCCCGATGGCCAGAGATGGAAGCACCTGGTTGAACCGGGAGGCCGGAAGCCACAGCCACTCCGTCTTGGAAGGGTTGAGTTTTAGTCGGTTGCCATCCATCCAGACCCGTACGGCCTCCAGACACCGGGACATCATTTCGACGGCCTCATTGGGGTGGTTCGGAGTGGAAATGTATAGCTGAGTATCATCAGCATACAGATGATATCCCACTCCAAAACCACGGATGATCTCGCCCAGCGGTTTCATATATGTGTTGAACAGGAGAGGCGAGAGCACCGATCCCTGTGGCACTCCACATGTGAGTGGCCTCCGGGTCGAACTCTGCTCCCCTGTCAACACACGTTGCGTCCGACCAGAGAGGTAGGAGCCAAACCACCGTAAAACGGTGCCTCTGACTCCCAGCCCCTCTAGCCGGTGCAACAGGATACCATGGTCGATGGTATCGAACGCCGCCGAGAGATCTAATAGGACCAGGATAGAGGAACAACCCCTATCTCTGGCCCTCCAGAGATCATCAACCAATGCGACCAAGGCCGTCTCCGTGCTGTGACCGGGTCGGAAGCCGGACTGGCGCGGGTCTAGATAATCATTTTCCTCCAGGTGACGTGGGAACTGCTGTGCTACCACACTCTCTACAACCTTCGCCAAAAAAGGAAGGTTGGAGACTGGACGATAATTGGCTAGGTCCGTTGGGTCCAGGGAAGGCTTCTTGAGCAGGGGCCTCACCACCGCCTCTTTCAAGGCGGCCGGTAGAGACCCCTCACCCAGCGAGGCGTTCACCAGGCCCAGGAGCCAGTCACGCGTGACCTCCCAGGATGCCAGTACAAGCCAGGAGGGACACGGGTCCAATAAACATGTGGTGGGTCGCAGACGTCCACGCAACCTGTCCAAATCCTCGATGGCAACCGAGTCAAACTCCTCCCAAAGCGGTCCCTCAAGACTCGCAACGGGCGTCTCTACTGAACCACTGAAAGGGGTCCATCCCATCCGGATTTGAGCGACTTTGTCCTGTAGATAATTCCCAAACTCCTCTGCTCTACCCTGTAAAGGGGCTTCCCGTGGTCTCTCAAACAAGAGGGAACGGGTCACCCGAAACAGGGCGGCAGGGCGGTTATCTGCAGACGCAATAAGAGCAGCGCAATGTTGACGTTTGGCCGCTCTTAGTGCCACAAGGTACGTCTTCAAATATGCTCGTGCCTGTGCTCGGTCAAATTCGGAACGGGAGGATCTCCAACGACTCTCTAGGCGTCTCTTGTGGCGTTTCATCACCCTTAGCTCCTCGGTAAACCAAGGTGCCAGGGTGGTTCTTCGTCGCAGGAGAGGCCGCAAAGGCGCCACCCGGTCTAGGGCCCCGGTAGCCGCACTATTCCATGCGACTACCAGGTCCTCTACTCGGGGGCGGGTCAGGTCCACAGGAGGTGGCCCAAGTTCCGTCTGGAACCTATCCGGTTCCATCAGGCGCTTGGGGCGGAACCATCTAATACCTTCCAGTTCCGCCTCCTCGCGGCGGGGGGTAGCACCAGGGAAGTCCAGCCGGAGAAGTGAGTGATCCGACCATGACAGGGGAATAGTGTCTAGATCCCCTATTCCCAGATCACTCATCCACTGGCCAGAGACAAAGACAAGGTCCAGCGTGTGGCCTCCCTCGTGAGTAGGGCCCTGAATTAACTGGGTCAGGTCCATGGCTGTCATGGAAGCCATGAACTCCCGAACCCCCTCAGACGCTTCTCCCATCGACGGCAGATTAAAATCCCCCATCACTAAAAGTTTGGGGGTCTCAACCGCCACCGATGAGATCAGCTCGAGGAGTTCAGGCAGGGCCGCTGACGTATAGCGAGGAGCCAGGTATACTATCAGCAGGCCCAACTGCCTCCCTGGGCCCCATCTCACGACAAGGGACTCACACCCGGATGTCTGTGGCACAGTGAACTCTCTCGGCTCTAAGTCTTCTCGGATAATCACTGCTACCCCACCGCCCCTTCCCTGGGCCCGAGGCTGGTGAAATGCTCGATAACCTGGTGGGCACATTTCCACGAGGGGAAGACCTCCCTCGTGGCCCAACCAGGTCTCGGTTATTCCTGCGAGGTCCGGCTCCCCCTCCAAAATTAGATCGTGGATGAGGGGGGCCTTATTGACAACGGACCTCGCGTTGCATAACAGCAGTCTCAGGCCTTGGGTCTGTAGATCCTGACCACCTAGTATGCAGGGGTTGGTACAAACGACCGGGAATGACCAAAAACCCCGGTCTCCCAACCGACTACGCGCTCTTGATCTGTCCTCGCACCTGCCCCTCCCCACGACCGTTGGTATCAAAGAGCCCTGCACAGGAATGCTATCTTCCCTCTCCTCCCCCACTCCGCTCCCTCCTCCTTCGACCACACCTAGACGCCTGGCTCTCCCATCCCTCCTGACCTGTTCCTCCCCCCCATCCCTGGAACCCCTTATAATTTTTAAAAGATTTTTAATTAAAAAACCCCTCAATGTGCGCTTCCGCCACCTCTCTGGGTTAATAAACCCGTCCTCAAGGTGGGCCCTCGAAAGGGCAGGAGGCCATACCTGCGAGAGGGGGGACTCTCGCAGTGGCAGTAGGTCAGACCTTGTGTACGTGAGAATCATACAAAAAATCACGGGGCAAGATTATTTCAAGTGCTGAAGATGGAATCATAGTTTGTCGTGAAATTGTCCTTACCCTAGATGGAAAGGGTAAGTTGGTGGGCTAGCCAACTAGCTAGATTTATCTAAGGAGGCGCTCAAGATGATATTGGAGCCGATTAAAGCAGGATGTTAATGAGAGAGCCATAGTCATGATAAAAAGAAAATTGATGGAAATCCAAGTTTTGGCAAGGGAGGCAATTGTCCATAGGGGTAGAAGGAAAAATGTCAAGCCTTCAGCAGATGACCACCAATCCCCCCGGTGTCTCTCCTCCATGTCCAGGCCCAGGGAGAGATGGCCATCTGCCTCCTCGGGGGTCCTGAAGCTCATCTTCCTGGGGGGTGTTGTTCTCAAATCCGAGACCGCCATAGCTCCCTGAGGCTTTCCCAAGCCTCCTGGAGTTGGCAGCACTCTCTCTAGCCTCCCCGGGCCTCGTTCTTCTTCTGCAACTCCCCCGGAGAACCAGGGGTCATGGCGACCAGAGGGTGTGGCGCTCGGCGTCTCCGACTGCCTCCCCCGCCGCCGCCATTGCCAAAAACCTCGCCGCCTGAGCTGTGCACACCACCCGGGCAATCCTCACCTCCGACATTGTTGTTCAAAGCTTGCCACTCTGGCCTGCTTCCCTCCGGTCTGCTTCGCTCAGCTCCGCCCTCCACCAGCCGCTTCCTTTTAATCTACCCGACTCCATTCCACAGAATACGGCTGTTCATCAGCTGTTCGGTCAGCGCGTCTCCATGCCTCCATGTCTCCACGCGCTTCTCCGCTCGGCGCTCGGCGCCTCTCGCCCGACCAGCCGACCACCCGATCACCCTGCCCAACCAGTCCAAGCTAGGACAGAGCCGGGGGTGGTCGCCGACAAATCCCGACCCTCAGGATAAAACTGAGGGTCGGCAGCACCCCTCTCAGCAGGGAGGCCCCTCCGCAATCATACGGAGCTCACAGATCGGCCGCCATTCCCTCCGGAAGCTCCTCCTCCTCGCTTAGAGGGATTGAGGAGTGAAAACTTGGGCAGTGTGCAAATGTTTGTGCAAATATCATGAGAGTAGAAATAATTGGTTGTAACCTAATTGATTTCTATGGTTCACAACTTTATTCTTAATAATTTGATAAGATATATATGTTACGGTGAAAGACCGAAATCTGGTGAATGTTGACATTCACCGGTGAAAGACCGAATATTTCATTACATCGTTTTACATTCGGACCTTCACCGGTGAATGTCGACATTCACATAGTCACTTGGTGTATGTCCGAAAATACCCTTATCCTCTCGACACCCTTACCCTAATCCCCTTACCCTAATACCTCGGCTCCTCGCTTCCTTTTAAGCGTCTTCTATTCTCGGAGTTTTTTTTTTAAACCTGCGATCCTTAAGAAGACGCTTAAAAGGAAGCAAGGAGCCGAGGTATTAGGGTAAGGGTGTCGAGAGGATAAGGGTAATCCTCTCGACACCCTTACCCTAATCCTCTTACCCTAATACCTCGGCTCCTCGCTTCCTTTTAAGCGTCTTCTTAAGGATCGCAGGTTTAAAAAAAAAACTCCGCGAATAGAAGACGCTTAAAAGGAAGCGAGGAGCCGAGGTATTAGGGTAAGGGTGTCGAGAGGATAAGGGTAATCCTCTCGACACCCTTACCCTAATCCCCTTACCCTAATACCTCGGCTCCTCGCTTCCTTTTAAGCGTCTTCTTAAGGATCGCAGGTTTAAAAAAAAACTCCGCGAATAGAAGACGCTTAAAAGGAAGCGAGGAGCCGAGGTATTAGGTTAAGGGGATTAGGGTAAGGGTGTCGAGAGGATAAGGGTATTTTCGGACATACACCAAGCGACTATGTGAATGTCGACATTCACCGGTGAAGGTCCGAATGTAAAACAATGTAATGAAATATTCGGTCTTTCACCGGTGAATGTCGACATTCACCAGATTTCGGTCTTTCACCGTAACATAGATAGATAGATAGATAGATAGATAGATAGATAGATAGATAGATAGATAGATAGATATAGAGATAGAGATAGATATAGATGATATAGATATAGATATGTTGTATTTGTACTGATAAATAAATAAAGGGAGACTAGTATAGATCTATTTCGAGCTAATTAGCTCCCATCAGCTAGCCATACCCATACTGGGATTTGTATATATGTATATATATATATATATTTGTATGTATGTATGTATGTATGTATGTATGTGTATGTATATATACACATACATACATACATACATACATATACACACACACACACACACATATATATATACATATATATATATGGTAATGACTTCTACATAATATTATTTATGTATGAATTCATGTAAGCACTCAACTGCTTATATACTGTATACATTATCTTTCAACTAATCCTTAATCATCTCTGTAAAATCAGTCAACATTATTCTGTTCCTATACAGATTAGGAAGGAGGATGTTGAGGCTTACAGACAGTAACTTGCCTGAAATCCCTCCTGGCTAAATTGAAATTTGAAGCAGATATTTGCAGTTCACAGCTCAGCTTCTTAATCAGTCTACTGCAGAAGCTCAGTATAATTATCAACTAAATGCTTGAGGCCAGTAAAACTAGGCTGTGTAATGAGGCCTCTTATACACAGAGGTTCAAGAAATGCTACTGAGGCAATAAGCTATCCCAAGAACTGAGACATCCTCTGGTATTTTACAACCATGTTTCTAATCAATTGTGAATTAGCTTTGGGTTCATTCCTACCCACAACTCACTTTTTCAACTTGGAAAAAGTAGATGAATCACATCAAATCAATCAAATCCTGACTATGGCCACAGACCAGCATAAGAGTTGAGTGCTTTATCTGCAAGCCAATAGAACTTACAAATCACATGAAAAATCTCCATTGAGAAACATTTAATATGTCACAGTTGGGGACAGGGGGGGGGGAGCTATTTCCTTAGAATATTTGAGAAATTTCTCCCATTTCCACTGAGGGAGGAAATAGTAGAACAGAGCATGGAGGCTCAGAAGGAAGGGACGGAGCTCTAAGTACACAAAATGTCTTGTGTCACAAAATGTGTTGTGATACAAAATGCCTTGTGACACAAGACATTATGAAGAGAGTTCAGGCCTTTGCTATCAGCTCTTCTGTATCAAAGACATTTACATAAAAGCAGCCAATATTAGCACCCTAAGTCTAACTTGTTAAAATCACTTTCAAGATTTTTTTTCCCCAAGTGAGCAAATTTTAAGCCCAATTTTCAAAATTAACAACTCAACTGAAAATTTGCCAAAAAGAGGGTGGAGATTTTGATTGACATTTAAAGTTATATGAGGTACCTGAGAGTTGGCTTGTTGCATTGAATACCATAAAAGAATGGTGTGTTTTAAGGAGTTTTATTCCCTTTCAAAGGATTATTAAAATGCTTTTTTTTTTTTTTTTACAAAATACAGGGTAGAAAATAATTCTCCTGAGAGTTTTAGTCTGTGTCAATCAAATTGTAAAAAAAGGGGGGGAGATAAAGCATGGCTAAAAAAGCATGGCTGAATCAGCAACAATGACATTTTCTTTCTTCTTCCATCCCTTATATCTTATTCTCAGTGGGATTTGACTACATGGGCTCAGAGACTTATTATCTTTATATAAAAGTTATAGCTTGGAGGCACAATACAAATTTAACATCCGTATCATTTTAACATGCATTTTTCATTTAGGTATCATTCTGTGTGCAAATGGCAACACTGTTTTATGCATGCTTACATCTAGACCAGTGGTGGGTTTCTGCAGGTTCACACCGGTTTGGGCAACCGGTTCGTGACCAGACCCAGAAATAACCGGACCTGGAAGTAACTTCTGGGAACTGGAACCAGCCCTGTCGCTCGATCGCCCTTGCTGTCCTGTCGCAGCTCGCTCGCTCCCCGGCCCGTCCCCACTAAACTAGGCTAGCCCAGCCCAGCCCGCCGCTCACTGATTGGCTGGAGTCCAGCCAATCAGTGAACAGGCTGGAGGTGACCCATTTAAAAGCGTGGCACCAACGGCCAACATTCCTCCCGAGCAGCTCTCACATCATGCTTGCTGACCGGGTCCTCCATTTCAAAACTCCCTTCACCTTCCAGGAGCTTGCTGCTTCCCTCAGGTAAGCAACTAAGCATGAGGGGGGGGGCGGTGGGAGGCTAGCTTCCACGATGGAAGGCCTTCAGGCCTTCCCTAGCTAAAGCCGCGGGCTGGCGGGGGTGGTGCGGGTGGCAGGCGGCTGGCTTCCACAAGGGAAAGCCGAAAGCCCCCCGCCCCCCCCTCTCCAGCCTCGGCTGGCTGGCTAAGCCTGCCAGGCAACCTGCTTAGTGACAACCCTGACCTTGTCCCTTCAATCCAGTATTTTACCTGTCCTGCTGCCTCTCTGCCTGTCTGCTCCCTGTTGCATCCATCCATTGCATCAGAGTCGGATCCATCGCATCGGAGTGCTGCTGATTCTGCCTGCTGGTAAGTAACCCCGGTTTTTTTTTCTTTTATTTTTTAAATGTATTTTAAAATAATATTTTATTTATTGTGCATAGAATTTTTTAAAAATAATTTTACTTAAAAGTATAGAATATTTTAAAATGGTTTACTTCAATTTATAGTGTGTGGATTCTTTTTTAAATTGTCTTAGACTATTTTTAAAAAATTCTATCCAAAGTAAATTAAAATAAACCATTTTTAAAATATTCTGTACTCAATACTTTAAAATGTATTGTGCATAGAATTGTTTTAAATCGTTTTATTGTTATTTATTGTGTATGGAATATTTTTAATGGTTTCATTTTAAATTATTGTGTGTGGAATTGTTTGAAATGGTTACAGTATAAATTATTGCTGGTGGAATAATGGTTACAGTATACTATTGCTGGTACAATACCTTAAAATGGTTACAGTCTAAGTTATTGCTGGTGGAATACTTAACAATGGTTTTTAAGGATTTTTTTATTTATAGAATATCTTTTTTAAAAAATTATTTTTAGGGCATTTTTATTTTTTAATTGTTTATAAAATATATTTACTACAAGAAATGTTATTCCTTTTTGCAAATGTTTTCTTTGTGATGCAATATGTTGCTTTTAAGTGTTAATACCAGGTTCATGTGTCTCAAAGTGGCTGCTTTTCTATGGGCAGGCCAGGTTGGTGCAAGGCAGCTTTGCCAGATTTTGTGTGTTTCACCCTCATTGTTTAGCTAATTTTGAGGTGGTTGCTGGTTCTGTGAGCTTCCTGGCACTGTCCTTTATAATTTCCCACAATGCTTTGATGGTTTTTATTCCAGTGGCTTTGTCTTTCCTGTCCTTAGGGTTAGGGGGTAAAAACTGGTTTCATTTGTAGTCTTTTTTTTGGGGGGGGGAGAATTCTTATTTTTTAGTGTTTTCCTGGCACTGTCAAAGTTTCTGTGTGTGGGTGTGTAATGTCCCGCAGTTATCTACGCATGAATAATGATCTAGTAATATTTCCTTATACATTTTAGTGACCTTTCCTTACATAATTAGTGTTTTCTTTCATACTTTTGGATTTCTAATTTCTGTTTCTTTTAGTTAGTAGTTGCTAAAACAAATCCCACATGATAAAGTATTCAAAGCCTTCTTGATTTTAATTGTCAATTTATTTATTCCTGCACATTGTAATATTTATTTATTTCATTCATATCTCTGTTTTTCCACTGTTGTGCAAACACAATTCCAGCAGATGCTAACATGTGTAAAATTAAATATTATTGTACTCCCTTTCAAATAGCCAGCAAAATATTTCTGGTTTTAATTCCATATCTTGCTTTACCATTGCTTCTAACCACTAACTTCTGAATAGCTACCTAAGTAGTGAACCTAATTCATATATTCCTGTTTTTTTGGAACTGAGAACTAAATTTCACAAAAAGGAAATAAGGTGGTGTGCAGAAGACCGTCAAGCCAGTGAGATCCTTCCTCTGTAAGTAGCTGTCTTTATTGCTGGGTGTGCTCTGTGCTGGGTTCATCCTTGAGATAGTAAAGTCTTGCTTTCTGTGTCTCTCCTTTGTTCAGGTGATTGGAGGAAGGTGGTGAGGTGGTGGTGCAGAAGACGCAAAAAAGGACAGTAATTCTCCTTTTCTATTATTTTTTGTGCTTGTTTCATCCTAATGCAGTGCATGCAATTAAAGTCTTGCTTTCTGTGTCTCTCCTTTGTGCAGGTTATTGGAGCAAGGTGGTGAGGTGGTGGTGAAGAAGACCAGCAAGGCAATAATCTTCACTCTGTAAGTAGCTGTCTTTATTGTTTTGTGTGCTGGTTTCGATGCAGTGCATGCAATGAAAGAGTTCATTTCTGTGTCTCTTCTTTGTGCAGCCCATTCATTGGAGTCAGTTATACTGAAGACTGGCAAGAACAGTCATCTTCCTTCTGTAAGTAGCTCTTTTATTGTTTTTGTACTTATTTTAATCTTATTGTAGTTCATCCATTGGGGCAAAGAATTCAGTGACATAGTCCTGGCCACTCCCACCCAGTCACATGGGTGGCAAGCCACTCCCACCTGGTGACATGGGCGGCAAGCCACTCCCACAAAGCAGGACACCCACAGAGTAGGTTCCAAAATTTTTTGAAACCCACCACTGATCTAGATCCTTTGATCTGCAGAAGTTTTTTTTTAAAATGACAAAGTATATATATATATATATATATATATATATGAGAGAGACTACTATGGATCCATTTCAAGCTATTTAGCTCTCATCAGCTAGCCATACCCTTACTGGGATTCGAACCAGGGCTGTATTGCATATTAGGCCAATGTAATTGCCACTAAGCCACAGGCTCTCTTCCTTTATCAGCTAAAATTTTTAATGTTGCCTTTTTATATTTGTGTTGTATTTGTGCTGATAAATAAATAAAGGGAGACTAGTATGGATTTAAAAAGGCAACATTAAAAATAAAAATATGGGTTTCTGTCTGGATGGTTTTCTGTGATGAGCAGAATGACAGAAAGAGGGAGTAGTGAGCTTCCTCCCATATTTGGGCATACCAGGGGTTGTGACCCAAATACACACCTATTTCCCTGCCTTAGCTGATAAAGGAAGAGAGCTCCCGCCTACCAAACATCTGTAAACCAGCCCTAGCCAGCAAACGAACACCACCCACCGCCCAAGCCATTACAATACAAAACAACAATGCACACACAGCCAGCACCAATCAGCACCAATCTACCAATCATGATACAACCACACAACCAATCATTCCACTTACTGAAACAAAGCCAACACCCCATCCCCTCCCACCAAGATTTACAGAAAGACGGCAGCTCCGTTCCCATTTTAAGCCCAAGCCTGAAGATGGCAGGTGAGATCTTGCCAAAACGTTGCAAAGACAATCTCAATCTTACACGGGAAAAGACCCGAATACAACAAAACCAGCATACCTACACCCGTGAAAATCGATAGCAGAAATTTTGAGTAGTTTGGAAAACTGGCAAATACCACCTCTGGATGGCCTCGCCCTCCTGCCTCCGCCGTTCCCTGTCCAATTTTCCCTTGTTTTTTTAGCTCAGATGATTTGCGCGGCAGAGTGGATTGCCCCCCTCAGCTGAGCTAAACAACAGCTCAGCTCACCAACGCTGACACCGAGAGGGCGGTCTTTGAGTGCTGCGCATGCAAAGCACTCTCTCGTAGAACCGGTAGGAAAAGATTTGGAAACCCACCGCTGGTCTGTAGGTTTTGTTTAGGTGATGTTTTGAAGCTTATTTCTTGCAGGAAGGTGAGCTGCCAGAAAACATTATCTTCTGTTGTGCAATAGAACCGTCCAATGCTTTAGAGTCAGTTCAAAAAGAAAGTATTGCAGATAGATAGAGTGCACCTTTGCACTCTGCAAAACACCGTTTTGAAACACAGCTAAAGAGAGCCACTAACTTATTATTTAGTTTCTATAACATCATAGGAAATCAGTTGAGCAAATTGAGAAGGAACCCTAAACAAAATAGCTATCTCTAGGGTGACCGTATGGATTTATCCTTGAAATTCTGACTCACCATTTTCACCATTACACTCAGTGAGTGTTTAAAGATAATTTATTCAGCCAGAGCTAAAACAAGACCTTGAGTGAACTGCTTTATTCACTGACCCCTCTATAATTCATATATTTATCAATTTCTAATTTGCCCTACTATTAAAATGGAGAGTGCTTGATTGACAAGCTATATGGCAGCAAAGATAAAACATCTGTTATGCTTTATGATGTGGGCTCTAAGTAAAATACAGAAAGATTTTGCACACTGCTAAAGAGGCCAGAAAGAGAGAGGGGGGAGGGAGGGAGGAAGGAAGGAAGGAAAGAAGGAAAGAAGGAAAGAAGGAAAGAAGGAAGGAAGGAAGGAAGGAAGGAAGGAAGGAAGGAAGGAAGGAAGGAAGGAAGGAAGGAATCAACTGATGGAAATATAAACAATATGACCTACTAAGATTAAGAGCTACTAAGATTTTTGACAAGTTAATAGCAGACTACGCAAAAAAATTTCTAATTTAAAATTATCCAAATTCAAACAAACTTACCTACTACTGAAATAAGTATCATGCTGTAAAACATTCAAAAATACAGTACAGACACTCAATTATGTTAGTCTATAAACAATATGAAATGTGCTCAGCAGTATGGATAACCGTGAAATAAGCAGTGAAATCCTACGTTTCCAGGGGAATGTGCATAGAGATCCTGCACAAGTTAATCCCATTCCATTTGTGTTTTCACAGACACTTGCTGCTTTAGGAAAAAGAGCCCCATTTTCAGAAGTTGATTAATCAAAAGTAGAGGTTTCTTTAAGAGAATGAGCATATGTATGAGCGTATATATATGCTCATTCATGAGTTTCTGGAATTCCTGGAAAGAAGCTACAAGTATATTATAAGTTAGCTCCAAAATATTATGATAAATGGAAATAAAGGTATCTAGGATTGGTCATAAATGACACTGCAAAGTGTTAGCATCATAGTCGACAAATAGGGATGTACTTATAATCCAATAATAACCCATTTCTTGATGTTTGCACATGTACATGTAAGCTTATTAAGGACAAAATGAGACCCAAACTTTAAACAGTTAGTGTAGATGAAAAATGATATTAGCAATCCTCTTCATCATATACACATCACTGCTTAGTGTTTACTGCCTTTGGACTAAATGTAAAGCCCTTGCGGCAAGTGTTAGGAACAAAATGTAATTTCCTATGAATCAAGCTTGACTCCTGGTGACTTCATAGGCATAGAATATAGCCACCGAGAATCCTTTCTCAGAATGAGAAGAGTGGAATAATAAACAAACAAGCAAACAAATAAGTAAGTAAGTAAATAAATAAAATGTCCTGGTACATCATGTGACGACGCCGTGACAACGTGAGTTTGATACCCCTGATCTAGAAGTACTGTGGCAATGAATGAGAATTTCAGGGATTTATCTTCTGTGGAACTTGTAGAAAAAGAACTTTGGGGCTAAGGAAGTTGCTTGGAAAATACACCCATTGACCTGGTGGTCAAGAACTTGTTCAGAATGAGTTCTTTCAACACTGAAAAGTGTATCCAGATCAAACTTGGATTAACATTATGCAAAATAAATATTTATTTATTTATTTTATTTTATTTTATTTTTAGACCGCCCCCTCTCCCCGAAGGGACTCGGGGATAGTCCATGCTTAGGGCACCTTATTTTGTCCCTAGCTATGATGCCCTTAATTTATTTTGCCTTATAATCTTTGGGAGAGTAATTCAAATCATTTCCAATAAAACTTTACATAAGCATTTTCTCTTATAACAATTTTATTAAAAATGCATTAAAGAGTGTTGAAAAGTTGATTTTTTTTTTCTGTTGACCTAGTTATAAGTAAATAATTGGCTTATATTGCTTACTGGTACTTAGTGTTAAATAATTTTTAAAAAGATTGTATTACATATAGTTTTGGGCTCTGGCCTGCAATAAAACTGAATTCTTAATCTCTTATTTCACCTCCAGCACTTTTTGAGTTTTAAGATCTTGTCAATTAAGTATGGAAGGGCCTGGGACAACAATTGTTGAGTTGTGCTTAGAGCAGCAGTTGACCTTTATCTGACCCAAGTCCATGTGAAAGGTAGTGGGCAGGATTGTGATGACAAAACAAAAGGAACAGATCAAAGGCAGTGCTAGGCTTAGCTTTTTATAACTACCACAGTATGACAGGGTTCTTTTTAACTGGAGGTGTATTGTTTTTGCAAAGTTGGCAATTGACACAAAAAACAAGACAGTTGAAACTTTTGTGCTTTTTAATGTATTCAGTGACTGTTATTCGTGGTATTTACTTATCCTACAGCCCAGAGGTGGGTTCCTACTGGTTTGGCCCAGTTCAGCCAAACCGGTAGCGGCATGGCGGCCTGGGTCAGGCAGCGACCCAGGCCTGCCATGCCCCCAAACTGGTTCCCTGGTCACTGCCGTCACCTCCACCATCTTATTTTTGAGTTCTGCACATACACAGAACAATTTTAATTGATGTTTTAATTGTCCAGCGTGCACACACATGAGCGAACCAGCAGTAAAGCTGGCCAGAACCCACCCCTGCTACCAGTGACATGCGGTGAGGTTTATGGCTGGTGAGGCACTGACACAGTGGTGGGTTTCAATTTTTTTTAGACTTGTGGACTTCAACTCCCAGAATTCCACAGCCAGGCATGCTCAGTTCTGATTTAAAGTGACATCATTTGTTTTTCTCCTTTGCAAAAGAAGTTTATTTCTTTCTTTTTCTTTTTCTTCTCCCTTCCCCTACTTCCTCCCTCCCTCCCTTCCTCCCCCCTCTCTCAAACACACACACACAAAGAAGTTGGATTGGATTATCTCTCCTACCCCCTTCCCTATCTCTCTCTCACTCACTCACTCTCTCTCAAACAAACACACACACACACACACACTCAAAGTTGGATTGGAGGGAAGAGCACCAGCGAGGAGACCACAGGAGGAGGCAGGAAGCCAGTCAAAGAGCCATACTGGAGCACACACACTTTCCCCCAGCCTCGGAAGGATCCAGCCCAGCTTCACTGATTACAGGTTTGAAAAAGCAACACAACATATTCATCGGCTTGACTTTTGTCTGCTTAGCTGAACACCTACTGCTTCTCCATTGGAGAGTAACTTCTCTCAGAGAATCTTCTGTCCAGTCCTTCTACAGAAACCAAATCTCCTCTTTACCTTCTCTGGGTCTTGGGTGAAGTTCTACCTGCAGCTAACTGGGTTCCTTCTTCCTATTCTTGGGTAGTGCTCTTTTCCCTCTTGCTCTTCCTTTTCCAGAGAAATCACCCCTGAACCTTTATTTTCCCTTCATACAATGGTTATGTGGGATTGACCTTCAGAGACTGAGCAAAGAGACGCTGCCAGGGGAATGTCAGATAAGAGAGAGCAGAGCACACAGCTGTATAATGGGAAAGGTAAGAGGCTCAAAAGACACCCTCCCTAGTTTCTACATCTTTTCAGCTGTAAAGGAGACTGAGAGAGGATTGTGTTTTCAGGCTTGCAAAATTTAGTTAATAAGCCTAATAAGACTAGCCATCAGAGGTTTGTGATAAAAATAGGCCATCTTTTAAGGAACCCAAAGAACTGGAATAAGACATGCAAAAAAGTATAGTGATGACCAAAGTATCAAGAGCAGTGGGTGTCAAACTCAAGGCCTGCAGACTGAATCTGGACCATGGGGTGCTTAGGTCTGGTCTGCAGGGCCATTTTGGAAACAGCAAAGAACGGCCAGCAAAAACAGAGCTTGCAAAGGCTGCACGCAGCCCTCCTGAGTTCCATTTTCCTTGTAGAGGATTGCAAGAAGCCATCGCAGCCAAAAATGGAACTCGGGATCCCATTTTCACTGGCAGAAGGCTCTGGCCATCAAAGGCACCCCTGACATGAATGATGTTGAGCTGGCCATGCCCACCCTGACCATGCCCAACTAGCCTCCAAGGTCAAACACAACCCTGATGCGTCCCTCAATGAACTTGAGTTTGACACCCCCGATCAAGAGCAAAATATTCTATGAACAAACAATTATATAGTAAGTAAGAGGAGAGAAAATACATGTGTATAATGGAGATTTCATTAATAATTAATTTATGGCTGTGTATATGAAGGGGCATATTGATATAAAACAGGTAGATGTCCTCAACTAGGAAACAGTAGGATCTTTACATGTGTATAACAAGTCCCCATTGCCCACATTTACATAGCATCAATATAATAGTGTAAAGATTCTTCAGTTTTGCTTGTTGATCATATCTGTGGTATGTGCTCCTTCATACATTTCCAAGAAATTCCCACTCTGGGGTCTGCTTTCTACTATTGCTCATAGTTTCATTTGAAACACAACACCAACTTCTTTGCACAAAAAATGGCACGAATGTCTATAAAGCCCTGTCCCAGCTTTCACTGGGATTTTAATAGAGCCTAAATTGAGTACATAGGTTAATAGTCACAGGATACATAAGATCGATACCTACTAAGTGGGTCACATACAGTTTAAATCGCATATTGCCACAAGAGTTACCAACATCAACTCAGTGTTATGGCAGCATGAGAAAAAGAAAAAAGCATGCTACCGGTTACATCATAATACATGATCAATGATAATGTTATTAATGGTCCCCTACAGGATGCTGTCGTCACAGGAAGGGCACTATGTATTTGTAGCCATGAACTTATCTCCCTTATGCCATATATATTCCTCCCCCTCTGCTCAGTATAGTTCTCTGTCCCAGAAATAGCAAAGAAGATAAATGTGACTATAGCTACCTTTCTTGGTGCTTGAGTACATTGCTCTTATATTTAAAAATGAAAAATAAAATGGGGCGGGGGACAAAACATACTACGATTTCTCAATTCATTAAGACCTTGGTGATTCTCTCTCTTTCTTTGTTTCAGATCACAGATTTTTAATTATCCTATATGCCAGATTAAGATGCCTCCAGACGTTGTACATGCTTCAATACTGGAAGTTTTTAATATGGAGATTGGATAAACATTTGTCTGAAGTAGTGTAGGGTATCCTGCCTAAGCAGGGCGTTGAACTAGTAGACCTCCAAGAACCAGTGGTGGGTTTCAATTTTGTTTACTACCTGTTCGATCGTGCACATGCGTACTCATGAGGCATCTGCGCATGTGCAGAAGCATCCAGGTGGGCGGGCGGAGCTTCCCACCGCTGCCACTACCGGTTTGCCCGATCTGGGCTGAGCCGGGAGCAACCCACCTCTGCCAAGGTCCCTTCCAACTCTTTTATTCTATTCTAAACCTGCAAGACATACACGAAGACCTAAATAAGCAAGCCTAAAAGTAGGTTACTATCCAGAAATCCTCCAAGTTTTCTGTGACCAAAACTTCTCTCATTAAGTCAAAGGAACTTTTCTTCAGAACTGAAATATATAGAATTGTGCTACATTATTTGCCCTTCTGCTATTTCTCGAGACATTCTTTAAGCTAAATTCACTGGTCTTAAGATTTCGTTACGCATATATTATAATTCCACATCCTATAAATCATCTAACCTCCCAAAAACATGAAATATGGAGATTCTTCCAGTTCAGACATTTTCCATTGCAGATGATACAGTTCTGTGTCTTGACCTAACCATCCATTAGCAGCTCTAAAGATAATTATTCCATTCATATGGGTTTTGACAGGAAGCTCTGATCACAAAATCCTCATTTACTGGGAGAAAAATTGGGCTCTCAAAGGCAGCTTGTTGGCTGAGTTGAGCAAGAGAAAAGCTTTGGTTTAATCAGTTTTGCCCTTATTACGACAGTGAAAATTATTATAGTTAGCTGTAGGGGGCATGAGGATAATATACCAAGCCAAGAAAATAAATTAAATACAGGAAGAAGAAGAAAGAAAGATAATGACCCATTCTGACTTGATGGAAAGGTTATAATCAATGAAGTTCTCAACTATTTATCTAAATTATAAAAATAATAAATTATCATTCAAAACAAAACAACAAGATTAAAAGATAAACATTTTACATAATTTCCACTTGTAAATTTAAACATATTTTGAAAAAATACTATAATGTGATTATAAACAGCAAGGTTATTACTTCATATATATATTTCTTACACATAGTCTCATCTCAGCATTTTAGTAAAAATATCATTTTCCAAACTGATATTGTTCATACCATTTTCAGTCAGAATAAAATGCCCAAAGCTCTAATCTCTCACTAATGAATGTATAATATTGTTTTCATAATTTTTAAAACTAGTATATTCTAACTTGATGATTTAAAATACAATTGGGATCAATCTATTGTTAAAATATATTTCAGATAGATCTGCAAGGATTACTTAAATTACATATGTAAAAGGATTTTGGATACATTATCGAATTATCAAAGGTACCTGGAGATTTATACAAAGGAAACATTTTAAGAACAGGATAAAAATTTAATATCTGTCAAACTAGAACACTCTTGAAAATGTTTGTTCTAAGTATAAAATTCCTTTTATTATATTGCCAATCTTTTTATTACACTTTGGCTAGAGACATCAATGAATTTTTATTTGACCAATATAATTTTCCAATCTTGTGGAGACAATCTGGGATGAGTTTGACCCTGTGACCCCCGAAGGCATGGACAGGATTATGGGGAGACTGAGTGCTGCCACTTGTGTGCTGAACCCGTGTCTCTCTTGGTTAGTTTCGGCTTCCCGGGTGGTGACATGAGGCTGGCTCCAGGCGATTACCAACGCTTCATTGAGAGAGGGGTTCTTTTCCACCGCCTTGAAGGAGGCAGTGGTGAGGCCCCTCCTTAAGAAGCCTTCCCTGGTCCCAGCTTCTTTAGCCAACTATCGTCCGGTCTCCAACTTTCGCTTTGTAGCAAAGGTTGTCGAGAGTGTGGTAGCATGTCAGCTTCCCCAGTACCTGGATGAAGCTGTCTACCTGGATCTGTTTCAGTTGGGTTTCAGGCCCGGGTACAGCATGGAGACGGCATTGGTCGTGTTGGTCGATGATCTCTGGTGGGCCTGGGACAGGAGCTGCTCCTCTGTCCTGGTCCTATTAGACCTCTCGGCGGCTTTCGATACCATCGACCATGGTATCCTACTGTGACGACTCGGGGGGTTGGGAGTGGTTTTATGGTGGTCCTCCTACCTGTTGGATCCGTCAAAGTTCATGTTGACTGGAGGGCAGGGATCAACCCCGAGGTGCGTCACTTGTGGGGTACCCCAGGGGTTGGTTGTCTCATCCCTCCTGTTCAACATATACATGAAACCGCTGGGCGAGATCATCCGTGGTTTTGGGGTACGGTATTATCAATATGCTGATGATACCCAACTTTTCATCTCTACCCCAAACCACCCATACTATACCCTCGACGTGATGTCCTGATGCCTGGAGGCTGTGCGGATCTGGATGGGGAGGAACAGGCTCAAGCTCAATCCCTCCAAGACTGAGTGGCTGTGGTTTCCGTCATCCCGATTTGTGCATCTTGTTCCATCTTTGATGATAAGGGGAGAAATTTTAGCCCCCTCAGAGAGGGCCCACAATCTAGGAGTCCTCCTGGACACATGGCTTAGTTTAGAAGAACTCCTGATGGCCGGGACCAGGGGGGTCTTTTACCAGGCTGCCTGCTACGTCAGTTGCACCCTTTCCTGGATCGGGATGCTCTATGCACAGTCACTCATGCCCTCATCCTTTCTCGCCTGGACTATTGCAATGCTCTCTACATGGAGCTGTCCTTGAAGAGCACCCGGAAGCTTCAGCTGGTCCAGAATGCGGCCGCACGGGTTATCATGGGGGTACCTAGGTGCTCCCATGTTACACCCCTTTTAGGTGGCCTGCACTGGTTGCCGGTTGTTGTCCAGGTGCAATTCAAGGTACTAATTATGACCTTTAAAGTGCTCCATGGCTTAGGCCCAGAGTACCTGCAAGACCACCTACTGCCACCAGTAGCCTCCCACCGTCCAGTGCGATCCCACAGAGTTGGCCTCTTCAGGGTGCCGTCGGCCAGACAGTGTCGGCTAGCGACTCCCAGGGGGAGAGCCTTCTCTGTGAGAGCGCTTTCCCTCTGGAATGAGCTGCCCCCAGAGCTTCGCATAATCCCCGACCTCCGGTCCTTCCGACGTGCCCTAAAAAGTTGGCTTTTCCAGCAAGCCGGCCTGGCCTGCTAATTTTATCCAATTTTTGAAATGTTAGTGTTATATTAATTTGGTTTGTTTCTTGGATTGTTTCTAATTTTCTTTTAAGTTTTGTAATATGTGTTTTTTAATGCTGTACGCCGCCCTGAGTTCTTTGGGAGAAGGGCAGCATATAAATCCAATAAAACAAACAAACAAACAAATAATTTCAATATAAGCTCAATCACATTCAATTTGTGGACAGAGGCTTCTGAGACACCAGTAAAAAGATCAAACACACACGCACACACACAACACACACACACACACACATTCCATGTCTTTATTCACTTACCATTGCCAAGAGACTAATGTAACAAATAATCACAGTGATCTCACTAAAATAATCAGCAACTTATTTGTATTAATAATACACAGGCTTAATTTATGTGTTTTTGAACTAAGTTATATATCTATACTTAGCCAGTGAATTTGACAGGTTAATGGAGAATAAACCTGCCTAGTTTAAACCCTAAACACTGCACCAAGGGTGGGGAACCATGGCCATTTTATGACTTGTGGACTTCAACTCCCAAAGCATGGCTGTCTCAAGAATTCTGGGAGTTGAAGTCCACAAGTCATAAAAGGCCATGATTCCCATCCCTGCACTACATGAAAAATCTTAGTGTGGTATATATGAAAAAGATCAATATATCCCATGTCAAGTGATCTTTGTAGTTTTCTGACAATGGCTGCGGAAAACAATAGAATTTCCTGACATTTTGAGAAGAGAAATGCAATCCACCCTAAAGTAGGTACTTAGAATGTAGTGGGGGAAAACAAATTCCACATTTAAAACCTTCCCATCCACATGTATGTCATAGTTTCATCAACATTATAATTCCTACCACTCCAGCCAAATGTTAAACTCAGCTACAGAATGCTCTGATTAACCATAAACAATATGAATTGTTCAAAATAGAGCTGCCTTTCAAAATGCAAACTTTAGATGCATAAATTGAAGTATGCCCTGTTTCCCCCAAAATTAGACCTCTCTGGATAATAAGCCCAATCGGGCTTTTGAGCACACACACTAAAATAACCCCTCCCCTGAGAATAAGACCTCCCCCAAAATATTGCAACACAGCAGCAGCCATAAGGTGATCACGCTGGCAGCCTCCTGCACCTCAAAAATAATAAGACTTCCACGAAAATAAGACCAAGCACTTATTTCAGGGGTCAAAAGAAAATAAGACCCTGAAACACGGTAGTATCCAGACCACAAGATATAAAAGTTTCAATATGTACTTTACATTGTTCTGTTTCTGTCTGAAATATCACATCCAGTGTGGGTCAACACATTTTAAAAATAATATCAGGAAACTGGACAAAAGGCAGGAACTAATGGGGAAAATGTTCAGAAACAAAGTCCTACATGAAATGTTGGAAATGACTATGTGAAACCCGATAAATGAAGACTATAGAGCGTAATGGTGGTTTTAGGATATCTGAAAGGCAATTGCAAAGAAGAGGAAGCAACATTATTCTCTGCAGCTCCAAAGGACAGAAGCAACATTATAATGGATAGAAATTGTAGGAAAGCAGATTTTTAGCTAAACAGCAGGATGAAATTCCCTACATTAAGAACAGATTTATAATGAACACATTGCTATAGAGAGTGGTGAGGTTCCTTCCCTGGAGGTATTCAAGAAAAATCTGATAGATAAATGACAGGATGTAGAACTTCAAATAGTCTTCACCCAGCTTAAGGGTAAAGCCACATGAACTCCTTGGTGGAGAACAAGTTTTGAATGATTGTAGCAAAGTATGGAATTACCTCTTTTGGTCTGAGTGCCCTGATTACTAAGTTAAGTGACTCACCACTATTCTCCCTCACTTGAACAGAATGGTTATGAGCAAAGACTAATTGGACTGAATTACAGATTGGGAATTAACAAGCAAGGGAATGGAAAATTAAGATCATGAATTTATATGTGCCCTTTTGAGATTAACATGGACTTCACTGCCATTTGGCAGTGGAATTAAAGGAGCACGATGGCTTAGCACAGTGATGGCGAATCTTTTAGAGACCGTGTGCCCAAAGAGTGCATGTGCACATGCCCAAACTGAAATGGGAGAGGAACATGTATGGACATGCACGGACATGCACAGCAGAGACCCAAAGACCAGCTGGTTGGTGGGAGGTGGAGCATCCCAACACTGGCAGCGCAGCAAGAGGTAAGTTCTTTTTCTTTCGTGAGCTTCTGTTTCATCGTTTGCAGGGAAACAGAAGCTCACGAAAGAAAAGCCAAGGGGATTTTACCTGGGGTGATGGCACGCATGCCAGCAGAGAAGGCTCTGCATGCCACCTCTGGCATGCATGCCATAGGTTTGCCATCACAGACTTACCAGTTAAAGATGCTGAGCTTGTCGGCTAGAAAGCTGACAGCCTGGGTTCAAGACCTGAGCACCAGAGGTGGGTTTCTGTCAGTTCGGCCCAAATCGGGGGAACCGGTAACACCCAGACACTACTGTGCATGCGCAGAAGCGTGGCACGCATGAGCACGAGCAAACCGGTAGTAAAACAAAATGGAAACCCACCACTGCTGAGCACCATGCAATGGGGGTGAGCTCCCATCCCTGCCCCAGTTCCTGCCCACCCAGCAGTTCAAAAGCATGCAAATGTGAGTAGATAAATAGGTGCCACTTTGGTAGGAAGGTAATGATGTTCCATGAGCTTTTGATGTATAGCCAAGCTGGTCACATGACCGTGGAAAATACCTTCAGACAACACTGATTCCCTCAGCCAAGAAATGGAGATGGGCATCACTCCATATCACCACGACTGGACAGGGAAACTTTTACCTTTGATTTGGAATTAGCAGTTAAGTTTGGGTAGTTTATAGACTTTATTCAAAGTTCATGAAGTGAGCAGTGAATTGAGTTTTGAGTAATAAACTATGACTGCCTTTGTTAAAATCATGATAATTAATCTACAAAAAATCCCCAAAATAAATAGCATCCTCAAAGGTAGAAAATGTTCTGTCAAGATAACTAGATAGACCATAATTTAAATGTGCACTGGAAGGCACAAACTGAGAATCATTCATCCTTTAAATATGAGGGGTAATGTCACTCCGGTAAAATAAACTGAAATACTATTCAGTGGGATGGAACCTGAAATGCAACAGAGCATTAAAATGCCTTGCTGAAATAATGGACAGCTAGATAGATATCATTAGTGAATCCACTGCTATAAGAATAGAAGCTAAAACGATTAGGAGCAACATAGTCAGATATGCACTAGGTTCTTTTTAATGTAATGAAATAAAAATTATGGATTTTTGGATAAGATCAGATTGCCATCACAGCAGAAAACATGACTTGCATGGGTTAGAAGGGTTGAAATTTCTTTCCCTTTCCTTTGGATAGTTCCCAAAAGTTGCAGCTAGGTCCCATAACTCCAAGCCTGGAGTTTTGTTCTGACTTCTCTCCCATGCTTCTGGTTGCCCCATTTAAAAAAAAAAAAAACACTGTTGCTAATTTGTGATGCCATTGTTTGTATTGAGTCTGTGTGATCCTCTTGCAACAACTAACAATAGTTAGTCCTCAACTAACAACATTGACTGTTACAACAGCATTGAAAAACACTGACTTATGACCGTTTTTTCCACACTTACAACTACTGAAGAATCTCCGTGGTCACCTAATCAAAATTCAGGTGCTTGGCAACTGCCTCATATTTATGATGGCTGCAGTGTCCTGGGCAGTGGTGCGATTCAATTTTTTTTTTACTACCAGTCCTTTGGGTGTGGCTTTGTCAGCATGGCAGGGGAAGGATGCAAAATCCCCGTTCCCTCCCCATCCCACTAACCTGCTTTCCAGCTCCGTTCTCCTGTTCAGGCCAGCAAAAGAAGATCAGCTGGAAGGCAGAGTGGGCTGGACCAGCCTATTTGCCGGTTCTCGAAACTACTCAAAATTTCTGCTACCGGTTCTCCAGAACCTGTCAGAACTGGCTGAATACCACCTCTGGTCCTGGGGTCACCTTTTGCAATCTTCTGACATCTGACAAGCAAAGTCAATGGCAAGCCAGATTGACTTAACAACCATGTTACTAACTTAACAACTGCAGTAATTTACTGAACAACTGTGGTAAGAAAGGTGCCAACATGGGCTAAAACTCATTTAACAACTGTCTCACTTAGCAACCAAAATGTTAGGCTCAATTGTGATCGTAAATCGAAGACTACTGACAACAGAAAGCAAGTGCTACCTCTGCAAGAAGCTGAAGAAACAGTGAACTATCTACAAGTATAGTCCACTGTTTCTTCAGTTCTTCTCAATTCATTTGGTCTTTCTTAAAGGCCAATTTGGTATCTCCACTATTCAGTAAGCCTTTGTAGTGTACTAGCTTCAACGCATCATCTTCACTATCTTTCAGATATTCTTCCAATGTCCCTTTTGCTTCAACTGTCTCTGTATTTGCATTGTTCCATGCCCAACTACTGTATTCGCCTTGGTATGTAGAGTCTGTCAATACCTCTGCATGGATATATTATTTATATAGTTATCAAGTAAGGTGGGTTATGTTACAAATTCAGTAAAAACAATCAGAATGCAAAATGTATAAAATTAAATGATGCTGTCAGAAGATATATAGAAAAATATGACCATCTTTTGATAATAAAACACCTTGGTCCCTGGGCTGCTTGAGAAAACCTCTGCTTTAAATAATGACAGACCCGTGCCTGAATAGAATATGGGGGAAACACATTTTTTCCCAACCTATCAGAAATGCAGAAAATAAAATCATAAGGAATTTTTCAAACTAGATTGATTCATACATTTCTATTACAGTGAAGGAGCTTGTGTGCACACAACCTCATTAAACCTTTATAGAATAAATATTGGACTGCCATTCTGTACAAGCCAACATCTTTTGGGAATTTTAATGTTGGCATGGGACCGAACCAAGCCATTTATTCTAATTTAGCCATCATTTAGCAAATGCCACCAGTATGCTATGAGATGGGACTGTTGCTCCAGCAATGGTGAACAATTTAATTTGGCTATTGAAACCTAAATAAACACTTTTAATGAGCCAAACTGGCTTGCATTCTTACAGTATTGTGATTATTTTTGTGTGCATTGTCGTTACACTGGAGAAAGGTTGCCCCTTCCATGTTGTCATGGCAACAGAGTATTGAAAATATAAATGCTTGCAGTTCTGTCTTCCCATTATCAGATAGTTACAGACTGACAAACTCCAGGGCACATCAAGGCAAAGGAACAGCAAAAGAACTCCATTGTGCGGTATAGAATACATCATGATGGTCAACTGGTAATTATCCCCAAATTGCTACATGGATAGAAATGTCATAATGCCAATTCAAACATCAAAATCCCTACGTGAATGTCATCCCAGTGCTTTGGTATGAAAATGACTTGAAATATTTCATGCTCGCACAAATTAGCATATACAGCAAGCTGTCAGCACGGGTGGACACCGCAAACGATTACACAAAATGTGACAGATGATAATCACACATAGAGCTGTATGTAAATGGGCTTTAGAAATTCTCCATTCTAATTGCAAGGACCCATTCAGTACATTTCTCCGAGGATAAATTCTTCAAGAATTTCTGATGGGAAAAGATATTGTGCCTGTTGCTGTCACTAAAGGAGACTTGGCCACAGTGCTCCAGATTTAGCCAAAATTCTTGGGGTTTTTAATCTATGTACATGGCGGGGTAGGGCAGCTGTCACTAAACTTGCTCACAAAGATGAAATAACAAAGAGAATTTTGAAACACTCTTTTTTCTCTCTCCTATATGAGGTGGTGGTGGGGGGGGGGAACTTCAGTCTACCACTTCCACCAATTCAAACCACAATTCTGTAAATGGTATGTGATAAATGCAGTACATTAATCCAGAAGGTTACAATAGAATTGGAAAAGAAATCAATCTGATGCAAACTGGCAGGAGTTTTGCCATCAAAAATCTTAACCTGGTGCTAAAGAACTAGTTGCACATGTCTATAATTGGAAGAAGATAGCAGGAGAGGAAAAGGGATCCTTGGAGATATTGAGGGAAATAAATCACAAGATGAGATAAGATACAGGAGCTGCTGGAAGATAGCACGTAGCTCACAAGAAATAAGAATTGGATCAGGAGTTTGTCCAGAATGGTGAGTAGAAGAAACAATAATCAGACTTTGGAAAGGTGTCAAAAGTTATGCAACAAATCTCAGTCATAGACAGATGTACTCAGATACATATGGGGTAGAAAGGAAAGGAGCCAGAGGTTTAGCTTGAAAGCAATGTCTAGGAAAAAAGAGAAGAAAGAAAATGATGTACAGATACAGGGTGCCAGAGAAATTACCTAAATGTATAAAGACACTTCAAGTGTATGCTGGAAATGGGAAGGTGCATTTTATCATGCTTAGTAATGATGTAAAATAATAATTGGATCCAAATAATAATTTAATACAGAGGATTTTAAAGTATTGAAGCTGGAATTTTTTCTTTTAGGATAATGGATAAACAATGGGGGGGGGGGAGCCAAAAAAGATTATTTCAGTATATGATTACTGCAGACAGATTGGGAAGATTTGACATCCCATTATGGAGGAATGTATGGTGAAGTTGACAGATTTTGCTCAAACTGGTAAATTAACTTCTTTGATTAGAGAAAAAAAATTGTCTACATTTATTGGAGACTTCCTATGGACTTTTTGCATAACAACGAAAATAAAAATAATGTGACATGGTTTTTGATGATTAGACAGGATATAGAAAGAAGAGCCAAATGATGTAACTTTAGAAAGAGAGGTCACAGTATATTTATAACTGTTGTCAAAAATATTGGAAGCTATGTCTTTATATTCCTTCCTTCCTTCCTTCCTTCCTTCCTTCCTTCCTTCCTTCCTTCCTTCCTTCCTCCTCCTCCTCCTCCTCCTCCTCCTTCCCCTCGCTCCCTTCCCCCTTCCTTTAATTTGCATTAGCTTTTATATTCTTGTTTAAGAATGTTAATAAAAATTATAAGAAAGGGGAATAATTTGCTTAGAGTAGGAGGCAGTTGAAGAAATTAATGGAGACAAGAGATAGTTTTCAAACTAAAGGAGAGGGACAAATGTACTACACATGAGGAAGAGGGAAATAGAGAAAACAGCTTCCCACACAGCATGAAGAAAGAGAAACTTGGGAGTAGGGAGGAATTTGAGCATTGAACATCAGCCAATGTAGATATAAAGTGTTAATCTTCATCAGTGAGGAGGCCCAATTGATGGTTTGGGGAAGGAGGAGGAGAAGGAGGGCAGCAGCAGCAGCAACGACAACTTTATGCAAAGACTGCAGAACGTGGAGAGGGAAGAGAGGAGGCACTGCTGAAAATCCACTAGGGAAGCTTCTCAGGACCAGCTGCTGTGTTGAAAACAGAAGCTCTATAGATCAGCTCCAACATATACAATACAATAGCAGAGTTGGAAGTGACCTTGGAAGTCTTCTAGTCCAACCCCCTGCCTAGGCAGGAAACCCTATACCAGACAAATGGCTATCCAACATCTTCTTAAAGACTTCCAGTGTTGGGGCATTCACAACCTCTGGAGCCAAGCTGTTCCACTGATTAATTGTTCTATCTGTCAGGAAATTTCTCCTCAGTTCTAAGTTGCTTCTCTCCTTGGTTAGTTTCCACCCATTGCTTCGTGTTCTGCCCTCAGGTGCTTTGGAGAATAGATTGACTCCCTCTTCTTTGTGGCAACCCCTGAGATACTGGAACACTGCTATCATGTCTCCCCTAGTCCTTCTTTTCATTACACTAGACATACCCAGTTCCTGCAACCATTCCTCGTATGTTTTAGCCTCCAGTCCCCTAATCATCTTTGTTGCTCTTCTCTGCACTCTTTCTAGAGTCTCCACATCTTTTTTACATCATGGCGACTAAAACTGGATGCAATATTCCAAGTGTGGCCTTACCAAGGCATTATAAAGTGCTATTAACACTTCACATGATCTTGATTCTATCTCTCTGTTTATGCAGCCTAGAACTGTTTTGGCTTTTTTGGCAGCTGCTGCACATGGCTGGCTCATATTTAAATGGTTGTCCACTAGGACTCCAAGATCCCTCTCAAAGTTACTACTATTGAGCAAGGTACCACCTATACTGTACCTGTGCATTTCGTTTTTCTTGCCTAAATGTAGAACCTTACTTTTATATACAGTAAACTGTTTTACTGATATTTTACCAGTGCTTATAGTGGAACTCCATTATATTAACATGATTTTTATGGTGTTCACAAATGCAGAAGACTGAAATGGAACGTCTCTCAATTTCAGTCACTGTTTTGAGAATAGGGGAAACAAATTTACAAACAACATATTTGAAAGAACTAATAAATAATAATGTTTCCTTCTTGTGTTCTAACCATATTTTGAATGGGTCAGCTTACAAATATAATTATTTCTATCAGATGAACTTGTCAAAAGTGCCCAATTACTAGGATTAATGATCTGAAACTGACATTTCATCTGTTTTAGCCTTGCTCTTGCAGGGTTCATTGCACTTGACAACCAACATTTCAATAATCCAGCTGCCAAAGCACTCCCAATAATTTGTCTTCTGATACTATTAGTCCTTGGCACAACACCTGTCACAAGGCTACCATTCTATTTATTTATTTGCGGGTTTATTTATTGCAATGTGTTGTGAAATTCAAGAAAAACGCCAACACCTACACAACTTAAAAGAGTCCATGGGGATTTTATTTTTTTGTATTCCATTAAAAAAAGATTACCATGCAATGTTACCCAAGAAGGACTTTTATTTATGGAAATGTTAACCTGCTTTTCGATTAGAAAACCCAAAAAACCAAAAACAATATAGACCTCAAAGCTGGAACAATTAAGAACAGTTTCTTGTAATTAAAACCAATGTAAACATAAAAATGAATTATTCAATAAAGTTTCCTAGCATTAATGTGCCTGAGACCATTCATAACTTTAAACCATGGTAAACCAGAGGTAAAGGTAAAGGTTCCTCCTCACATGCATGCTAGTTGTTCCCAACTCTAGGGGGCAATGCTCATCTCTGTTTCTAAACCAAAGAGCCAGCACTGTCTGAAGACATCTCCATCGTAACGTGGCCAGCATGACTAAACAGCACTAAGTGCTGTTACCTTCCCATCAAAGTGATACCTATTTTTCTACTTCATTTTTTACGTGCTTTCAAACTGCTAGGTTGGCAGAAGCTGGGACAAGTAACAGGAGCTCACTCCATTATGCAGTGCTAGGGATTCGAACTGCTGAACTGCCAAGCTCTGATTGACAAGCTCAGTGTCTTAGCCACTGAGCCAACGCGTCCCTGGTAAACCATAATATGAGGCCAAATCAGAAAGAAGAGCAGGATTGTTCCTATTAAAAGCACTAGTGGATAGATAGATGGATGGATGGATGGATGGATGGATGGATGGATGGATGGATGGATGGATGATAGATAGATAGATGATAGATAGATAGATAGATAGATAGATAGATAGATAGATAGATAGATGATAGATAGATAGATAGATAGATAGATAGATAGATAGATAGATAGATAGATAGATAGATAGATGATAGATATAGAAAGTCTCTTTTTTTCTTTTCAGATTGACATATTCTATATTAAACTTTTGGCTAAGATGACATACTCAAGAGACCATCCTACTAAATGCTCATTGATAACTAATACATAAGAGCATGTGTTCCTTTATCTATCTATCCAGAGCCTAAGGAATATTAAACTTTGTATATTAAAACATTACCATCTGAATTTTGCTCCACAACAAATAAGCAGCCTGGTGAGATGTTGGGTGAGATTCAGCAATTTTGCAGCAGTTTTTGCAGGATAAGCTTCCAGGATAATTCAGTGGTGGTCCCGCATACTGTGCATTATAATAGCTCTGACTTAAGATTAAGATGCATAGATGAAACCTGGACAAGAATAACCATAATCGGTGGTCTAGCTAGATGTCAGGTTAGGCACAAAAATAACATAGAACAATATCCAGCCAAAGTTTAGTTCTTTATTTGCTTACATCATATAGACCTAATCTTTACCAGACTAAATTTATACTATTCTAACCTTATTAATATAATATGACTTCTTCAGCTTCAACAACAATAATACATAGGCCAGCGATGGCAAACCTTTTTGGCTCGCGTGCCACAAGTGGGGGGAGCGCAGGGGGGTCGTGTGTGGGCGTGCCGCACCCATAATGCAATGCATGACCCCCAGTGCGCATGCACGCACAACAGGCACGCCCCCCCATTTTACATGTTTTTTTCACGCTCCCCAGGCTCCAGAGGCTTTATAGGAGCCTGGAGAGGGCGAAAACAGCCTCCCACGCTCCCCCGGAGGCCCTTCGGAGGCTTCAGGGACCATCGGGAGGCTTCCCTAAAGCCTTCGGAATGCTTAAAACGACCCTCCGAGCAAACCGGACTTCCGGTTTGCTCGGAGGGTCGTTTTAAGCATTCCAAAGGCTTCAGGGACCGTCCGGAGGCTTCCCTGACGCATTTGGAGTGCTCAAAACGACCCTCCGAGCAAACCGGAAGTTACCTATGTCATAGGCAAATAATTGATACAAACTGAAGGTAAACTTCAAACTGATTGCAGAAGATATGACTTCAGCAACAGAGTGGTCAAATCCTGGAATGCACCACCTGACTCCATTGTAACAGCGTCAAACCCTCACAGCTTCAATCTCAAATGGACCTCTTAAGAGGCCCATAAAGGGGCCCTGCATAAGTGCACCAGCTTGCCTACCATCCCTGTCTTACTGTCCCCATTTATCTGCATTTACTTCCTTTGTTCAAGTTTATGTTCATACCTGTTATCTTGTTATCATGTACATATTTGACAAACAAACAAACAAATAAAAATATACTGAGAGATTCTAGACAATGGCTATCCTAAATAGCTTCCTCTCTCCATGATCCATCTAAGACTGTGTTGTCTGCCAGCCAGTGGTGGGTTTCAAATTTTTTAAAAACCTCTTCAGTAGGTGTGGCCTGCTTTGTGGGAGTGGCTTGCCGGCCATGTGGCTGGGAGGGAGTGGCTTGCCGGCCATGTGACCAGTTGGGAGTGGCTTGCTGGCCATGTGACTGGGTGGGCATGGCCAACTTGTAAAATGCAGTGAAACTCACTTAACAACGTTCTTGCTTAGCAACCAAAATGTTGGCTCAGGAACTCTGGCAT